>NC_090256.1:80429303-80644303 GCF_037325665.1 Littorina saxatilis | reverse complement strand
ATATAAAATGTCTAATTTTTCCTTTGACGCTGACCTGTGACCTTGAAAAAGGTCAAAGGTCAACGAAACCATCGTTAAAGTGTAGAGGTCATTGGAGGTCACGACTAAACAAAATATGAGCCCGATCGCTTTGATAGTTTCCGAGAAAAGTCCAACGTTAAGGTGGTGTCTACGGACGGCCGGCCGGACGGCCGGCCGGACAGACTAACACTGACCGATTACATAGAGTCACTTTTTCTCAAGTGACTCAAAAAAAGGCCAGACTCCCTTAAAAATCCAAAGAGAGCTGTAGAGCTGGCCTGTGTAAAAATATGTTTCAAACTAAAGGTGTCAAAATATTTCACTCGTAAATCATACAAATCAGCGCATTCGGTGAGAAAATGGTTCACAGTAAAACTATGATCACAGGCATGGCACCATGGAGCCTCTTCTCTTTTAAGCAGGTGGACATGCGTTACATAAGTGTGACCAGTTTGCAGCCTAGCCAAAACACTTTCGTCTTTTCTATTTGAAGCCATCAAAGGCAAGGGCTTTGATAGCTCAGGGCGTATCTTATATAGTTTATTTTCCTTGCAGGTGGACCAACGGTCTTGCAAGAGTTTTAAACTGTAAAAAAGGGTTTTCCGACGAAGGTCCGTGAAAGGAACAAATTTCTCAGGAAGCGGTGGGACCGCCATCTCCAGAGCATCTTTTGCTGCCTTGTCAGCAGCTTCGTTGCCTTGTATGCCCATATGACTGGGCGGCCACATAAAATTAATAATCTTGCCTTCAGAAATAAGCTTAGTGTGAAGGTCATGAATGTCGGTTAAAAAAGGTTGAGTTTTTTTGTTTGTTTGTTCGTTCATGGGCTGAAACTCCCACTGCTTTTACGTGTATGACCGTTTTTACCCCGCCATTTAGGTAGCCATACGCCGCTTTCGGAGGAAGCATGCTGGGTATTTTCGTGTTTCTATAACCCACCGAACTCTGACATGGATTACAGGATCTTTTTCGTGCGCACTTGGTCTTGTGCTTGCGTGTACACACGAGGGTGTTCGGACACCGAGGAGAGTCTGCACACGAAGTTGACTGAGAAATAAATCTCTCGCCGAACGTGGGGACGAACTCACGCTGACAGCGGCCAACTAGGTTTCTGACCAAATAATATTCGTATTCCGCCAAACGCGAAAAATCCCGTCCTGCCCACTACATCCACTCAAATAACAAGTGACCCCCACCATTACCCCCCCCCCCCCCCCCTCTCTCAAAGCCACGTATTACTTCGAACGCAAAAACAAGCGTAAGGAAATGTTTTGGGTTTTTTTGGGTTTTTTTTTTGGGGGGGGGTTCTATATTGATATTATAAGTAAGCATCACATCTTACCATAACTCCCAAACCAAGTGCTGCCCCTATTCTCACCCCCACCCCCTCCCTCATTCACATTGACACGTTCTGCCCTTTATGTACCAAGAGAGCAATGAAGCTATTGTTGCTCTTTTCAAATCACAGATTTGCTGCTGGAAGAAAAAGTCCTTAACCAAGTGACTGAGAACGGATTGTTAATAGCGACACAGCTGTGAATATCTATTTATTCTCAGTCACACCCCTGCCATGTTTTGTGTGTGTGGTGTAGTTCTTCGCATTTATAGCGATCAAACGTCTTGAGAGTAAAAATACGCCTTCGTTTGTTTCATTTGCACATCCAGGTCAAAGCTGTACAAGAGTTCTCTCCCTCTCTCTGTAGCTCTCTCTGTCACTCAACCACACACACACACACACACAGGGAAACAAACACACTGTATACCCCACCCCCACCCCTTATGTCACATCTCAGGATCGCTGCTCGAAATCTTATACATTAACACTATTCTTGTTATTGTTCTGCAAAATAATGTGTTATATATAAATGTACCAACGCCTAAATGAATACAACTTGAACTCACCCGCTCAAATAGAAAAACACTCCTTGGACCTTGACACAACCACTCAGAACATCGAATCCAGCAGAAATCGATGTTTGGTCAAAACTGCTCAGAGAGTGATCGTTATAACAGATGGTGCCAGAATACTGCCACAGTGCCCTGTAAACACTAGCAGACTGTGTCCACTACCGGCAAGAGAAGTGGCCGGAGATATCACTGACCAGAGGCTTGGTCACTCATTGACCGCCTGCTGTCCGGGCGGTTGGCTAACTGAGCGACAAGGAACCAAGGTTGGGTGTGGCTTGGTTGGCACACCACGCCGAGCTTCTGCTCGACAGGCTATTCCCGCAAGTTCTCTTTCTCTCTCCTCCCGCTGCGGGCTTTACAAGAGTAGAGTGGAGACTTTGTGTGTCCTCCTCGCTTCCACCCCCCCCCCCCCCCCCCTCTCGCGATTTTTCCTGCAAAGATAAAAATCGGTATTTTGTTGGTTCATTAAAAAGACAGCTGTACGTCAAGAAAAACGGTCTACTGTTCGGTTTTCTTGAAGAAAAGAAACTTATTAAAATATACATTTCTTTTTTTAAGCGGGTGACCTTTTTTCAGACAGACATTATTTTTTTAAGTACAGAAACAAGCATATGTTTTTCTCAAAAAGTTAATAAAAACAAAAACAGCAACAGTGGAATATACCACCTGGAAACAGCAACATCTCAAAGTTAATCAGCTGTCAAATTTGGCAAAATTAAGACTGTGTTTCATTTATTTTTATAATTGGTTGGAGGGAGGGGGTGGGGTGTTGTCGAAGAAAAACTGAACTTCTGCTGACAGCTAGACTATTTCTGTAGTCTCATGTTTTCTTTCCCTCAAACTGTTGTGCAAAAAATCGTCTTCAAACTTATTTTACAGATAACATCCAGGGCTTTTTTCCGTAGCAGTGACAAAAAGCAAAAAAACAAAAGATGTTTGCAAAAGAAAAGTTGTTTTTAACAAAAGATTCGTATCATACCCACTATCCACAGAACAGAACCTCCATCAATTAATCAATTATAACAAGTTTAGGTATCCGTCATCCGAGCGAGGTACACTTTTTTGTCTGGAAAAACACCCCATTTGGTTCTTGAAATGGGGCTTATTAGTCATAGTAATGTATGTTTTGTGCTTCTGATACAAACAGACACATAAAGACAGGCACATATAGATCCACACGTGTACAATTTTCACCACTGCATTCAGTCACACGCAAGCACACACACAATACACCGCAACAATTAACACACACACACACACGAACACACATTTAACACATACACCCACACGCAAAGACACTACAGAAATTTAACACACACACACACACACACACACACACACTAACACACACACACACACACCAATAGGGGAAAGGGTGGCCGAGTGGTAAACACGCCGTATAAATAGTTACATCGTGTTTTGGGAGCACAACGCAAAAGTTACGGATAGCACTACACGAAGAAGGGTAGTTGGTCTAGAAATATCACTTGAACAGCTTCTCAAAATGCATGATGTTACTAAAGTTAGTGTCTAACATGTACTTCCTATATTCGTCTTTTTGTTGAATTAAAGTGATCACTGTAATATAACTCACAGTGCCCGTATTCAAAGACTTCTTGAAATATTTTGCTTTCAGAAACCAAAACCTGGCATTCATAGATGTTTGTATTGATATTATATTCATCCAAACACACACTTCTTGTAATACAGACATGGACTAGCTTATGCTTAGTGCATCTTGTGATTTTGGTTGCGCTGTGTTTAATAATGACGCATACAGATCAATTCAAAGTTATGTAGTTGGAAAACACAATGTTACGACACGCACAACTTGCATGTTACAGATTGCACTTAGTTTTGGTTTTCAAATGTTACGGATCGCACAACTATAGGTTCAAACTTAACTACCAAATATTATTGTTTTTTGTGTAGTTTTGTACAATTTAATTACTGTAAACTTACGTATTAAGACTAAATACTGTATCACACGATGTATGCATACCTAGATGAGTGCTTGTTAGCTTCCATAAGCATTATGTCGAACAAAAAACTAACAAAACTCGTGCTTTGGCCAACACAGGACATTTTGGTATGTATTCCTGTGTCGTGATCAAGCATCAGGAGCCGTCATCGCATGTATTTGGCCCGACAGTATCTAATATATCTATATAAGAATGGACGTAAGTGTGTCTGTCTGTCTGTGGTCGCCATTTCTTAGAGATGACAAGATGCAGGCACAAGATAGTGTGCATGCACACTGCACGTGCCTATGAGCCGCAGGTATGCACCTGGGTTTCTTGATTCATTGTTTCCTTCATCCCGTTAACTACCTTGTAAGCGCCCACCCCATTTATGCATCAATTTCGATTGACAGTTGGGTTTGGGCGACTTGGTATCTGAAATCAGGTCGTTTCGGGTGGTTACCTTCCTTTTAGCGGCTCTCACGTGACCCCTGTATGGTATAGACTTTGATCCCAGCGAAGCTGGAGGTATCCCACGAACGCTATTCATGCCGATAAATCATGATAAAGAAGGATTCTTTGTGCACCCACTCAGGCTACAGTTGGGGATAGAAGTTCCCCCAAAATTGGGAACATACCAAGTAAAATACGGAAGGTGACGACCAATTCTTCGATTATTGATCCGTCGCCACCCAGGGCAGATATGTTGGGGTGGAATTTCCAGAGACTAGGGCATAATCTTCGCGCAATTAGACCACGTCAAGATTTGTTTGACATCAAAGGTTCGTGACATCATCCCCTCTCTGGAGCTTTTTCTTCGCGCGCGTGGCGTGTGTAGTTTGCACGTTTATGTGTACAAGTTAGTGTGTGTGTGTGTGCGTGTGTGTGTGTGTGTGTGTGTGTGTGTGTGTGTGTGTGTGTGTGTGTGCGTGCGTGCGTGCGTGTGTATGTATGTGTACATGTGTTTGGGTACGTGTGTGTGTGTGTGTGTGTGTGTGTGTGTGTGTGTAGAATGTGTGTTGATGTCTGTCTGACTATTTACGTGCGAGTAACTATGTGCTTTGTGTACATGAATTATGTGTGTGTGTGTGTGTGTGTGTGTGTGTGTGTGTGTGTGTGTGTGTGTGTGTGTGTGTGTGTGTGTGTGTGTGTGTGTGTGACGTGGTTTGCGCGCGCGCGCCTGTGTGTGTGTGTGTGTTTATGTCTGTTTGTGTGTGTGTGTGTGTGTGTGTGTGTGTGAGAGAGAGAGAGAGAGAGAGAGAGAGAGAGAGAGAGAGAATTTGTCCTTTATAGGGGGTACGCAGTGCCTTGGCAATGCACTTCTACTTAATTCGAAAATCGTATTAGATAGCCAAGATGGGTGCCTTTTAACAGAAATGATGAATGGGTGATGCGGGAATGAATGCTTTTGTTCGGATGTAAAACTTGTCGCAATATTGTTTTGACGAAGTTTATTTCGAACTGATAGCCATGACTCAGCGTGTTTTTCCTGTCTTGAATGCTTCACACTTTTCTGAACAATACCAACACATATATTTCTTGTTCTTCTTGTCCATCCTTTCAGCACAAAACGGTCAAAATAAAAGTGTGCAGTCAAGCCGAAAGCCTTCAGTTATACATGTATACATCAGTCACTACATCATCAATCAATCAATCAATGAGTCTTATATCGCGCATATTCCGTGGGTACAGTTCTAGGCGCTCTGCAGTGATGCCGTGTGAGATGAAATTTTATACGGCCAGTAGATTGCAGCCATTTCGGCGCATATTTACCTTTCACGGCCTATTATTCCAAGTCACACGGGTATAGGTAGACAATTATTAACTGTGCCTAAGCAATTTTGCCAGGAAAGACCCTTTTGTCAATCGTGGGATCTTTAACGTGCACACCCAATGTAGTGTACACGGGGGGAGGTTCGGACACCGAAGAGAGTCTGCACACAAAGTTGACTCTGTGAAATAAATTTCTGCCGAACCTGGGATCGAACTCACGCTGACAGCAGCCAACTGAATACAAATCCAGCGCGCTACCAACTGAGCTATATCCCCTCTATATCATGGAATTTTCTTTCTTGACGAAGACAAGACGTCCTCAAAAATACATTCAGGCATCTGTAAATCAGAAGAAAACAACAGCATATTTTTTTTATAATCTTGTAATCTGAAAATCAAATTAGAGCAAAACATTTGTGCAACTTCAAAATAAATTGGGAGCAGTATTAAAAATTGAATATATCTAACGACCATCTATGGTATACCTAGCTGATATAAAGCGATGGCTTCCTCAATGCTGATTGCTCCCTGTATTACCCAATATAAAGTACACGCATGCCTCGCCAGGTTTGTTTCTGTGACAAGTCGACAGACGATGCCATTTGCTTTGTGTGTGTTTTTGTCGTTGCTTACTGTACATGACATACATTACGTGTAATATACAGGCAACAAACCTTGCAAATTTCCAGAAGCTGCAATCTGAAGCGACCTATCTCTGATTCTAGCAGACGATCTCTCCAATGTTTAACACAAAATCAGCAAACTCTCCTGTCACATAGAACGTCCATTGAAAAGTGCAATGTTGAAATGAAGTTACATTTAGTCGTTTCTTCTGAGACAATCCTTGTTCTCTTATCATCTACAGATTTACCGCAGTCTTCACCACGCGAATTCCCAACAGAAGTCAGACTTTCGAACATACAATCTACGTAGGCAAGCATGATACGTCATGACGTCATATGATTCCTAGCATATTGACGTAATGCTAAACATACTCTATAGTCTCTGATCCGGTTATCTCGAGTTTTCTCCGTAATACATGTTTGGTTGGTTGGTTTTTGGGTTTTAATGTCCCTTCAGCAGATGCTAGCTGCTATTCGAGACCGATGCAGTTATTTTCTTTTTCCCTTCATGTGGCAAGTTTTACGTTTCAGACTATTTACATTCAGATCTATCACTGTAAAAGAAGGTTCTAAAAATTAATCACTTTCACTTCTGTTACTTTAAATCTTGTAAAAAATCTTGATCTCTTTTAAAAAGTAAAAAAATCTTGTCCGGGGGAACATCCCGGATCCGTAATACATGTCCGGTTTTTTGTCAATGTTTGGTTATTTCCGTGGCTTCATGCGGAAAGGAAACCGTCGTCTGCAATAAACGACATGGACCATACTGGTACTTGTTGCTGACAAAAACATGATTTTAACACAGAATTTAATATCAGAATAGCTAAAAAAAGTTTTAAAAAAAAGGAATACTGTCTTCGATTCGTCGGCATTATACTTGTCTCGTCTAAATATCGGGCCCTATTGCTATGCTGAAAACACAATAGCTGTTAATCTTAGGTAACTATAATATGTGTCCACCAGGATCATACCCCGTTTCGCATTACGGGATGAATTCACAAGTACGAATTTCAACCTTGAATAGTCCCAACAAAACTGCACTCGAAATGGAGGACCATAAAGCATTATAGAGCCTACTCCACGGTGCATTGAATACGATCACTGGCTAGGCTTGAATAATCGAAGAATCAGGACATTGCTGGACGTAACGTTAACAGCTAGGTCTTTGTCGGGGTGCAACTGTGCGTGACCGCTGAATTAGAGTATCATAACTGTGCGTGAATGGGCTTTCTCTCGCTAAGAGAAATCACAGAGGTTTTGAAGAATCAAATCAGGAAGCAATCCAGGAAGCAATCAAGTCTGCTAGCTGTCCCTCAGAGCAGACGACACCCTTTAATCCAGTAACAGAAAATTTCGTGACAGGACATTGCAAAACATGTACTGGACAAAGTGTAGGCATGAAATGGACAATGCGTAGTAGTTGAACTCGTGACGACAATCGGAAACTTTGCTGTCAGGATGGATCTCGGTCCATTCCTGCCTTGGGGGCAGCTGGAGGATGTCTCTCCAGAACTTAAGAGTGAGTTTGAACTTTTTTGATCTTACCCACCACCTTGTTGGAGTTATCTGCTAATCATGTGATTCGGAGTAAGAATATGTAATTTAATCGAAAATTTTTAATTACATTTTCATTTGATTAATATACTTACCCGAATCACATGGGTAATTCCCTCCCGCCTGCCCCGCTTTATAGTTTCTTAAGTATTCTATAAGTCGATTGATCTGTGTATCACGTGGTACGCACCAATGGTGACGTAGTTCACCCACTAATGGGAGGCAACCGCGGGTGGCAAATACCATGGTGCTGTCACTTTTTTAGTTGAGGTTGCTTCCCTTATACTTAGACGGGTAAGCTTTTATCAGGACCTTTGCATCTCACAGGCCCAGGAGGGTTTGATCGGGAAGAAGTCATTGTGTAACAAGGTGTCTGCAGTCAACACCTTTACATGACGGGAGCGGTAGTAGTGACTCTTTGTGCAGTAGTAACCACTCAGGCGGCAAGTCTGTCTCACGTTTGCCATTTCCCCCTCAGTTTTGTGTTGGGTGCCACAATCAAGAATCATTGATTGGAATATGTAACCGCAGGCGTCGCATTTCTTTGCTAGGGTGTTAGTTCCTTTTGTCCTTTTTTATGCAGTGCCTTGCCTCTATTTTCTAGAGAGATTCAAATCACGACGTTTGTTTCTGAAGCGACTTTGAAGGACGCCCTCTGCATGTGACAACATGTACTAACTACTATTGTTAAACTGTGTCCGGAAGCAACACAGAAACAATCTTGAAATTAATTATTGTTCTAAACAGTATGCCTCGTAGTTACGTCTCTTGACCATGAAATAAGTGTAATGTTTTCGTCTTCTGAATTCCTTTGGTCGCTGACTTTTTAAATCAGTCTTATTTACAACCAGTTTGCTTCTGTTATACAACGAAGTCAAATTGTTGGCTCTCTCAGCCCGAGTGATTTGCAATAGCTTCTTTGAAAGAGGAGACATTTATAGTTCTACTAACAGTGTTGCCTTTCCAAAATCGTGTCACAGTCGGTGTCCGGCAAAAGGCCGAACGAAAAAAATCACGGAAGAACGACAGGAGCTTGGTACATGTTCCAAGTCTTGATTTAAAACTCCGTAGTGTTTTCATCTCTCTGCCAGTTCTATGTCCAGCAATTTCCTGGTTTAATGTTTTCGCACTGCGTCACTTCCTGCCCATGCAGGGTGGGATAGAGAGTTGTCTTGCCTTTTGCGTTCAATTAAGGGTGAAAAACGAGGTCGGGGACATAAACAAACATTTGTTAAAAAAGTAAGCTGCTTACTCTATAAACACAGCGCTTTGGACTTCATAGAGGTGTTGCTTCGCTGTTAATTCAAAACGTCTGGGCTGTTGTCGCCTTTGAGCAGTATAATTATGTTCACTCACGAGACACCAAACACGTGTGTGTGTGTGTGTGTGTGTGTATGTGTGCGTGCCTCTGTGTGTATGCTTGAGTTTGTGTGTGTGTACCTCTGTGCGCCGATGTGTGTGTGTGTGTGTGTGTGTGTGTGTGTGTGTGTGTGTGTGTGTGTGTGTGTGTACCTCTTTGTGTGTGACGTGTGTGTATGTGTTAATGCCTGTGTGTGTGTGTGTGCTTGAGTTTGTGAGTGTTCCCGTGCGGGTGTACAAAAACGACGATACAAGCTTTACTCTCCAGATGACTTAAATTATGATGTTTGGCAGCTGAACTATCAGTCAGAGAGAGAGAGAGAGAGAGAGAGAGAGAGAGAGAGTGTGTTCGTGCGCGCGTCTGTGTAAGCTTATTCACCATCAGACTACCAGGGAGATGACAAAATAATGATACTGCTCGAAGGTAAACCATGGCAAATGACCTGAAATCGTAGCAGATTCTTCTTCCTCCTTGTTTCCCATTCACAGATAATTTGCCAGTCACGTTACCCTTGACCGAAGAACCGCGAAAGACACAGCATGAATTCATAGAAGGTGTGGAGTTCAAGTGAGCTCTACTGTTTTCCAGACCGACACAATAGGTAGCCTTGAGTTCGTTTCAATTTAAAGGGACTGCAGAGAGACACACAGCATGCCTTTCTTTCTTTCTTTATTTGGTGTTTAACGTCGTTTTCAACCACGAAGGTTATATCGCGACGAACACAGCATGCCTGGGAATGAGTAAAAGTGGTTTGGGCGTACTGACGGAAAAATGTTGCGTTTTAAGCATTTTTAAGGGCACACGGAGGCTCTTTTCTTACGCAATTAGAAAAGGACTTCGTCGTATTTACAACGAAAGGCGTATCATTCCCAGGCCTGACACAGACAAGACAGGTCGATGCTTGCAAAGCTGAAAACAAAGCACAAGTCAGTATATTTTAACCGCGATTTAAATGGACATTTGAGACCTCCTTTAAACTGGTCCCTCCTCAGCACGAGCACGTAAGCATAATGTATACATAGGATTGCCACGTATATAACTTTCGGAAAGTTCGTTGTGTACTTTATCGCGGTTATATGTTTAACAAAGTGTTCGTGTGCGTACGGAACGAATACGGGTCGCAAACAAGAGCTGCCCTAGCAAAGTGTTGGTCAAACAAGAGGTGTTAGTGTTTTGACCAAGGCCAGAAATGACCACTCCAAGTGACCATTGTCGTTAGCTGCAAAAATGTATACTGACCGACACACGAGCCGACCGCTCTGTGTTGAGGTCAGATCTTGCTAGTTTGGTTAATAGGTGTTCATTTACAGGGAGCTTACTTTGAGATAATTAGACTAAATTAAAGTGGATAGGAATGAAGTCTGGAACCTCTCTCTCTCCCTCTCTTCGTTTTTTTCTCTCCTTTATACAAGTTTTGACTAAATGTTATAACATAGAGGGGGAATCGAGACGAGGGTCGTGGTGTGTGTGTGTGTGTGTGTGTGTGTGTGTGTGTGTGTGTGTGTGTGTGCCGTGTAGAGCTATTCAGAGAAAACTGCTGGACCGATCTTCATGAAACTTTACATGAGAGTTCCTGGGAATGATATCCCCAGACGTATTTTTCATTTTTTCGATAAATGTCTTTGATGACGTCATATCCGGCTTTTTGTAAAAGTTGAGGCGGCACTGTCACACTCTCATTTGTCAATGAAATGGATTGAAACTTTGGCCAAGTAATCTTCGACGAAGTCCGGACTTTGGTATTGCATTTCAGCATGAAGGCTTAGAAATTACTTTATGAGTTTGGTCATTAAAAATCTGAAAATTTTAATTAAAATTATTTTGTTATCGTTATAAAACGATCCAAAAGCAATTTCATCTGATTCTCCATCATTTTCTGATTCCAAAAACATATAATTATGTATGTTATATTCGGATTAAAAACAAGCTCTGAAAATTAAAAATATGAAAATTTTGATTAAAATCAAGTTTCCGAAATCGATTTTAAAAACAATTTCATCTGATTCCTTGTCGGTTCCTGATTCCAAAAACATATTGATATGATATATTTGAATTAAAAACAAGCTCAGAAAGTTAAAAAGAACAGAGATACAGAAAAGCGTGCTATCCTGGTCAGCGTAACCACTACCGCGCTATTCTGGCTAGTCAATTTCACTGCCTTTGCCACGAGCGGTGGTCTGACGATGCTACGAGTATACGGTCTTGTGAACAAAAATGCAGTACTGATGTTCAGTGTCATTCTGTGAGTTCGACAGCTTGACTAAATGTATTTTCGCCTTACGCGACTTGTTTTTCCTTGCTTTCTGTTCTTTTCCAAATCTGTTTTACTTCTCAGAACGTGTCACTGCGCGCATGTGTGTGTGTGTGTGGTGGGTGTGTTTGCGAAAATGTGAGTGTGTGTGGGGGGTGGGGTATGTGTGTGCGTGTGCGTGCCAGCGAGTGTGTGTCTGACTGCGTGTCTGTCTTCGTGCACCTCTCTGTGTTTTTGTCTTGAAAATTACTTTAGGGGAAGGGCGGAGTGGGTATCTGACAGGGAAACAAACACACACACACACTCACACACGTGACAAAGTACGGTCCGAGATAAGTACACCTTGCTACTTCTTTGACGCAAGGTACATGTTCACTATGTTCCGAACAAACAGTAACAATGATGTCCTGTTAGCAGCCCTGAAAAAAACCCAAAAAAACATGGACAACGAACAAAAGTAAAAGCCCCGGTATAACCCCTAGCATCGTTGTTGATGATTTGTCTGTCTCTGACTTGAACAAAAACCTTAGGATAGTCTTAGACAAGCACGCTCCTGTGCAACAGCGGAAGGTGCACCGGCGTCCACCTACCCCTTGGTATAACTCCGTTGCTCCGGAGCTTCAACAGTTGAAACGTGAGCGGCGTCAAGCTGAGCGACGCTGGGCATCTTCCAAGCTGACTGTACATAAGCAGATTTATGACGCCACCAAGCAGTTAGTTAGTTAGTTAGTTAGCTGTTGCTTTTCGGGTCCAGCGGACCATAATAGGCCAAATCAGGACCCCACAAGGTAATCATTACACATTTCTAGATTAAAACAATTCTAATACATAAAATCCGTAACGTCACCCGAAGCAAGACCCAATATGTCAAATAAATTAGATAGTTTTAAAATTCAAAGCGTTGTAAGTGACACCCATATCAAGCTGCTAGATAGACCAATGCCATGCATGAATACCGTGGCTGCATGCTTAGTGCTGATCGGATGTTTTTTCTCTCTGAATTTATGTGAAAGCCTGGACATATCTTTGGCAGTGAGCATGGTCGTGTACGCTGAAATGACGGACGGTACCTTCAGTGGTTTATATCACCCTTAAGACAAGTCGCGTAAGGCGAAAATACAACATTTAGTCAAGCTGTCGAACTCACAGAATGAAACTGAACGCAATGCAATTTTTCAGCAAGACCGTATACTCGTAGCATCGTCAGTCCACCGCTCGTGGCAAAGACAGTGAAATTGACAGGAAGAGCGGGGTAGTAGTTGCGCTGAGAAGGATAGCACGTTTTTCTGTACCTCTCTTCGTTTTAACTTTCTGAGCGTGTTTTTAATCCAAACATATCATATCTATATGTTTTTGGAATCAGGAACCGACAAGGAATAAGATGAAAGTGTTTTTAAATTGATTTCGAAAATTTAATTTTGATCATAATTTTTATATTTTTAATTTTCAGAGCTTGGTTTTAATCCAAATATAACATATTTATATGTTTTTGGAATCAGAAAATGATGAAGAATA
This sequence comes from Littorina saxatilis, assembly GCF_037325665.1. Classification (NCBI taxonomy): domain Eukaryota; kingdom Metazoa; phylum Mollusca; class Gastropoda; order Littorinimorpha; family Littorinidae; genus Littorina; species Littorina saxatilis. Next base: position 80,631,337 of record NC_090256.1, on the reverse strand, counting down.
AGATGAACGTAAATTTGGATCGTTTTATACAATTTTCAGATTTTTAATAACCAAAGTCATTAATTGATTTTTAAGCCACCAAGCTGAAATGCAATACCGAAGTCCGGCCTTCGTCGAAGATTGCTTGGCCAAAATTTCAATCAATTTGATTGAAAAATGAAGGTGTGACAGTGCCGCCTCAACTTTTACAAAAAGCCGGATATGACGTCATCAAAGACATTTATCGAAAAAATGGAAAAAAACGTCCGGGGATATCCGTCCGTCCAGTAACTCTCATGCAAAATTTCATAAAGATCGGTCCAGTAGTTTAGTCTGAATCGCTCTACACACACGCACAGACAGACACACACACACACCACGACCCTCGTCTCGATTCCCCCTCTATGTTAAAACATTTAGTCATAACTTGACTAAATGTAAAAAAAACCCTAACCTGTCAGGATGGCGCCTTTACATGTTCATATCACCCTTAAGAAATACTAGTCTGTCTGTCAGGATCGTGTCTTTACTTGTTCATAATCACCCTGAAGAAAAACAACTAGCCAGACAACCTCCCTCTTTATCAATCCGATAGCCTCAGTTTGTAAAGCGGGAGGTTGCGGCCAGGGGGCGGGATTAGAAAGAAGGAAATCAGTGAAGCGTAAAGACCATTGCGACATGCTTTTTCACAGAGGCATGGATTTGGTACGGTTCCTCGGGACAGATGCACTTACCTGAAGACTTAGATCTACAGAAAGACCTTGAGAGAGAGAGAGAGAGAGAGAGAGAGAGAGAGAGAGAGAGAGAGAGAGAGAGAGAGAGAGAGAGAGACAGAGAGAGAGATAGACAGAGAGAGAGAGAGAGACAGAGAGAGAGAGAGACAGAGAGAGAGAGAGAGAGAGAGAGAGAGAGAGAGAGAGAGGCTTCAAAGCAAAAACATAGACCCGACAGACAGACGCACGCGCACATATATACACAAGCACACCCACAGAGGGGTCCTGATTTGGCTTAAATGGTCCGCTGGACCTTGGCTTTAAATGGTCCGCTGGACCCATTAAGCAACAGTTAACTAACACCCCCAGAGGCACAAACACACACATAGTCATAGACACACACACTCAAAATGCTTGTGCTTCCAAGCGCCCTGACACATGCTTTACCTCATTCTTTCTTTCTTTCTTTCTTTGGTGTTTAACGTCGTTTTCAACCGTTCAAGGTTATATCGCGACGGGGAAAGGAGGGGGGGGGGGGGGGGGGGGGGGGGATAGAGCCACTTGTTAATTGTTTCTTGTTCACAAGAGCACTAATCAAAAATTTGCTCCAGGGGCTTGCAACGTAGTACAATATATTACCTTACTGGGAGAATGCAAGCTTTACCTCATCGCCATTGAACAATTACCAACACGCGAGACATTTGTGTCAAGTGCGTATATGATCGATGGACACATTTACCTGCCAGTGGAAAAGAGGTTGTCAAATACCATGCGGCGTCACATCCCATGCAGAAACCATTTGCCGCAATGTTACCTCCAAAGCTATATCACTGTTTGGCAGCGATTAACAATGATGGATGGTTCTGCGTGCAAAACATGCGTATCAGTTACTGGACTTCTACTTGAACCGTTCTTAATTTGTATTTGACAAAAGTCTACTGATATACTTGGATGAATAATTGTGTGTGTGTGTGTGTGTGTGAGAGAGAGAGAGAGAGAGAGAGAGAGAGAGAGAGAGAGAGAGAGAGAGAGAGAGAGAGAGTTTGTGTGTGTGATATCAGCAAGCCTTTCTATTAGAAAATCACGTCCATTAAATTTAAAGTGCGCCAAATAAGACCAATGCAATGTGATCATTTTTAACGTGCCTACAAAACACAATTTTATCCCTTCAAAATGCGAAGAAAAAGTGTTTAGATTAATAAAAATAACATATTAAAAAAACTAGACGGTGTACGCTGGTGTTTTTACGTATTTGAGTATAGTTAGTTGTTGCTTTTTGGGTCCAGCGGACCATATAGTAGGGGAAAGTCCCCAAATGTCGAACAGGTGACTAATACCGAACAGCTGATTTCTCGAAAACAAGGCGACTGCTTACATTTGACTGCACGAGGTGATTAAGTACCGTCCCATATTATCCTGTTCGAAAAATCATGGCTTCAAAAGGCTGCACAAGAAAACGGTGAGTGATTTTAGGATTTTATAACTCTCAAAGCTATTTTCGACCGACAGAAGACAAATCATAGTACAGTGAAACCCGGCTATATTGAAGTGGCACGGGACCCGGGAAGACCTTCAATATAGCCGGAACTTCAATATAGGCAATTCTCGGTTATATTGAATTTCCCTCCTTGTTCCTTCAAAAATTCAATATAACCAAACTTTTTTCACTATACGTTCTTATTTCCGTGTCCACACATTGCGTTTGATGTGAGATATATTCCCATTAATCTTTCACCTGTTGGCTGTTGTTGTTCGAGCCTCCTTGCTCAGTTTTTCTGCACACACACACACGGACACACACTCACACACACGCACGCTCCCCCCTTCCTTACACACACAAACACACAGAGCCATTCACAGTATCAGACCGACGCCAAATGAAGCATTTGTCACACAAAAATAAACAGACAAACAAACAAACGAACAAGCAAAATCCCTAATTAGATGTGCAGGTCCGATACGCAGTGCTAAAAAAGGAGGGGGGAGGGAGTGAGGAGGATGTAGCCTACACCAGTTACCAGCGCTGTTTACATCAATCATACGACTCAGTGATGAACAGCGGGGGTAACTTGTGTAACCTGCTCTTCTTCCAACCCCCCCCCCCCCCCACTTTGCACACATCACAATACACAACAGATCAATCATACGACACAGTGATGAGCAGCAGGGGTAGCTTGTTTAACCTCCTCATCTTACTCCCTCCCACAAACTCTGCACACATCACACAACACAACACATCAATCCTACAACACAGTAAAGAGCAGTGGGGGTAACTTAAGAAACCTCCCCCCCCCCCCCCCACACAGTCTGCACACATCAGACAGCACAACACACTAATCATACGACACAGTATTGAACAGCGGGGGTAACTTGTGTAGCCTGCTTTTCTTCCACCCCCCCCCCCCCCCCCCTCACTCTGCACACATCACAATACACAACAGATTAATCATACGACACAGTGATGAGCAGCTGGGGTAGCTTGTTTAACCTCCTCTTCATCCACTCACCCCCCCTCCCCCTCCCACCCTGCTCACATCATCAAACATACGACACATCAATCATACGACACAGTAATGAGCAGCAGGGGTAGCGTCTCTTCTTACTCCCTCCCCCAAACTCCGGCGCAGTGCTGTAAAAGAAAGGGGGGGAGTGGGGGGGGGGAGGGGAGACAGGAGGATGTAATTAAGTTTCCTGCGCTGTTCACATCAATCATACGATTTATTTATAAACAGCGGGAGTAACTTGTGTACCTCCGTCGCGATATAACCTTCATGGTTGAAAACGACGTTAAACACCAAATAAAGAAATACGACACAGTGATCAGCTGTGAGGATAAATTAAGCACCTCCTCACCCGAAGGCAATCAAAAAGTCAAAGCAAAACCCTATATGTCAAATAAATTAGGTAGTTTTAAAATTCAAATCTTAAAATAAAGACCAGACTCCTTTAAAACCCCAAAAAGAGCTGTGGAGCTGACCTCTGTAAAAAATACTTTTCAAGCTCGAGGTGCCAAAATACTTTTCTCGTTGATCATACAGATCAGCACACTCGGTGATAAAATGACTCACAGTAAAACCAGTATCACATGCGTAGCACCATGGTGCCTCTCTTCTTTTCTAACTCATGTTCATCTGCTTAAAAGAGAACAGTGTTTTGGTCAGGTTACATACTGGTCACACTTATCTAACTCATGTTCATCTGCTTAAAAGAAAACGGAAAACAAATTGTATAAAACTCTTCCTGATCTGTTAAAGCCACTTCCTTTAGTGGCTTCAAATAGAAAAGAAGAAAGTGTTTTGGCCAGGTTACATACTGGTCACACTTATCTGTTTTGAAGCCACTAAAGGAAGTGGCTTTAAGAGGTCAGGAAGACCGGCCCCCGTAGCGCAGTGGTTAGCGCATCGGGCTGCGGGCCGGGAGGTCGTGGGTTCGAATCCCATCAGGGTCATGTGGGTTTTTCGGGCTACGGTCGGCTCCTACCCAGAGTGGAAGTGCTATGGTTCCTATGGGAAGGCTGGGATCATACAGCCGAGTGTCATTCACTTAACGAATGCGACTTTGAGGGTGCTCAGGTTCTGTATACCTGACCAACACCGCAGGTGCGGCAGTTCTCGGGCCTGGTAGACGCCAGGTTTGCCTTTAGCTTAAGGTAATAGTTCATGGAAAGCCAAAGTCTGCGGATCTCCAGAGGAGGTTCTCGCGACTCGGCATACAAACTATCCACTGGTGTTGTGCGAAACGCACCCAAACAAACTCTCAGACCCTGATGGTGGATGGGATCTAAGGCCTTGAGGACATTTCTCTTTGCAGAACCATAAAAGGCATAAACAATACAACCGTAGTCCAGCTGTGGACGGACAAGAGACCGATACAGACATAACAAAGTTGCTCTGTCAGCCCCCCCCCCCCCCCCCAATCCGTGTGACTTATAACTTTGAGAACGTTGAGACCCTTTTGACATTTGGTTCTTAAATATTTGATGTGTGGTAAAAAAGAAAGGTTGCTGTCAAAAATCAGACCAAGAAATTTGACTTGTTTAGAAACGTTAATCTTATGGTTGTTTAAAAAAAGAGAAGGCTGAATCTTTCTTTCTTTCTTTATTTGGTGTTTAACGTCGTTTTCAACCATTTAAGGTTATATCGTGACGGGAGAGAAGGCTGAAGAACTTGATGTTTTTTCCTGTAGAAATGAATACATTCTGTTTTAGCCAGGGAAAATTTGAACCCGTTCTCTTGAACCCATTTTTGAATTTTGGAAATACACAGCTGAAGCTGCCGTTCAACCCCAGCTAGAGTTCTTCCCTTGGCAGAAATTTGAAAATCATCAACAAAAAGAGATTTGTCGATGCCAGACTGGACGTGTTTGACGATGTTATTGATTTTAATGTCAAAGACATTTAAGCCTCAATCTTAAATGTTGTTATGTCGGGCGAACGATGTACTCCTGTATTCTGAATTGGTTTATTCTTATTCAGCAGGCTACTGTGTCAGCATTTGGTCTAGAATAGGACCACATATTTGGGTTATTCTCAGACAGCTTAGTCTGGAAGCAAAACACCCCGGATGATTACACCAGCACCGAACTTGTGGCACAATTTTCTAGCTCCAGTTTTCTTCAATTTGTCTAACTATACTAGTCACCTTGGTTTTGCTCGACCTACAACAGTAGTCCGAGCAGTTTCAATTTAAAAGCAGTAGGCCTAAGTGCATTCGATTTTTTTTTTTACATTGATTCGAGGAGGAGAACGAAGTTTTTGGTAGTGTCAAGGGAAAGACAAAGGAAAACAGAGCCAGTGTCCACGCCACCGTGACCTACTTTCTTGCTGGGGTGTGGTAAGTGCAAGGTAGGCAATACTTTTGACTGCCACTTCATCATGGGGACTCCAATCTCAGGGATAACACAATTTTTTCAGCAGTCGCCTTTTTAGCTTCGTCGCGATATAACCTTCGTGGTTGAAAACGACGTTAAACACCAAATAAAGAAAGAAAGCCTTTTAGCTTGTGTATTTTGTAGCAAAATTATGTCAGCATATTGAACAGGGGTGATACATGCCGGGAGCTGACGCTTCCGCACACTGACGAAGTGATCTAGTCAGCAGCCACACATAATAGTCGCAGCAAAAAAGGGGGGAAGTTGGTGCTAGTAAAAGGTCGGGGGAATGTTGTAATTTGTCTGGTCACGATAACAAGGATAAGAGATGAACAACACGGACAATTTTGGTACAACACAGACAATTTGGAAAACATGGCGGTTTCATTTTGCCATGTAAGTGTAAAGCAAGGGAAGGGAGGTAACTACCGAATAACAGAGTACTCATCATAGGGGGTCATAAGTTACCTCCCATGTAGTGCGGTACTGATTTCAATGGGAACTAAAGAATTCGAGGAAAGAACTTTACAGTGATTACAAATAATTAAGGAAAAGCAATCACAATAAGTTTGAGAAGTTAAATATCAAACTCAGACATTTTATTTAATTGTGGAATTTAGGGGGAAAAGTTGTACTAAAAAATACTTGGACAAGAACCTTAAATAATTAGGTGGGGCTAAAGCTTTGGTCATATAGAGCTGTACCTTGCCACTACAGAAACGGAAGAACAACACTGGGTTATAACATGGTAATTCAACTATCAATTGTCTGAGTGTTACAGATGTCTGGGAGAGGACGTCCTCAACGCCGGTAGGCAGGCAGGCGACCAGCCAGACTGAGGTCACGCAGCCCAGTGCAGCAGCGAACAGGGCCAAGTGGTCATGGGTAGCCGGGACCGAGCCAGCGAGACTGTGGCCATGAGCAGCCTGGACCGAGCCAGCGAGACTGTGGCCATGGGCAGCCTGGACCGAGCCAGCGAGACTGGTGGGATGAGGGGAGAGAGGCGAGACCGGATGTCCGCACTTCAGCGCCCACGAGCGGAACCGAGCCAGGTACACGTGAATTACTTGAGAGACTAAGATTTTTAGAGGATGCTTTCGAGAACGGGGCGGGAGGACACAGGGGTCATAGAATGGACCACCTCTCTATAACAGTGGCACATGATGTCAGAAGAAAGATTGTGGAGGGGAAATCCATCGACCTGGCAATTCTCCTTGCCAAATCCTTTATGGACAGGCAAGAGGACAGGCAGACAGTGGCCTATGTCCTGGACGACCAGGGGCGCCTGGTCCCAAAGGAAGAAAAGAGGGGAAAAGGAGAAATGTCCCTGGAGCAGTGGACCAGTGCGTTCCACATATACATGTCAGTATACCTGGTGGCCCACCCTGAATGTTTGCAGGACATGCTGGCTTATGCGGAATTAATCAGAGGAGCGGCCCGGGATTTCCCGGGCAATGGCTGGTTGCTCTATGACAAGCAATTCCGCACAGCTGTCTGTCAGAATACTAGGCTCAAAAACAGATCAGCTAGGGGTGGGTTCAGTGATACATTTGAAGACAGTAGGTTGTCATCGCCAGGTGTGCCCGGAAGTCGGGTTAGGTGCATGAGAGCTTACTTAAGTGCGAGGCCAGCCGGAACAGGTCTTCTGTTTAAACATTTTAGTGGCGCGCCATTAACAAGGTACCAATTTCAGGCAGTTTTGAAAAAGTGTGCGGCCACCCTGGGCTGGCAAGTAAGCCGATTTTCTTCTCATTCGTTCCGTATTGGAGCTGCAACTACAGCTGTCATAAATGGTATGACAATGGAGGAGGTAAAAACATTGGGAAGGTGGAAATCACAAGCCGTACAGGTATACATAAGGGAATAACTTAGGGGATCCAGGGGCACAAGATGGCGGATTTTCACAGGTTTCGTAAATTGGTCAAGTTGTTAAGATCAGTTTGCAACAATAACAAGTTTTCACATGAAAGGGGGGGGGGGGGGGGGTAGGTTAGGCGTATAATAGAATAACTTTTCATTTTAATTTAATCTAGCAGTTGCTGTAACATAAGCAACGATAGCTGGTGCCTCGCCGCAGATGGTGTACACCTCAGCGAGTGGGGCAACAAACTCTTTGTTGCGAACTTGGAGAGACAGCTCACATGTATAATTAGGGCGGGCAGAAGTGGGGTAAATTGCAAGCAATTTGTTGGCATAAGATAGGCATGGCCACAGGCGAAAGTAATTCTGCTTGGAAGCACACACTATTCAGTAACTTTAACGATATCTGCAGGATCCTTCCAGGATTGAGCCCTTACAAAAGGCCATGTTGTTGTGGTCTGGTTCAGTGGAGGAGGGTCCTGTGGCTGCACCATTACCAACCTGTATCCATTGCTAGTCTTTCTCACCCTGTGAGAGCCAGGGGTTGGCGTGCTAAACAGAGTGATTTGGTTGGTGTACACCACCAAATTACTTCTGCAAGTATAGTACGTAATGGGCAAAACAGAGCTGAGACGTCAGCCAGGGGCCTGCTGATTTGCTGGTACAGATGAGGGCAATTGGATACAGAGAAGCGGAGGGGGTGCATTTCTAAATTTTGTGTTTAAAAAAGTGGATAATTGCTGCCTGTGGTTATGTCTATCTCCCCACTCTGCGCCCGATTATGCCAAAAAGTTATAACATGATAGAACAGCAATATGTTTGTTTTGAACTTCTGTATTTGTGTCAGAGGAATAGTGATTCAGAACAGCTAAATGTTTGGTTGTACATGGATAGACATTTTTACCCTGGTCAGGGGTTGTTTTTTGCTTAAAGAGGAATGTACAGCAGCAAGTGTGTTGCTAGTGGAATTTTGAACCCCAGTCAGGGGAGTTTGTTGATGTGTGGATACACATGTGTATATGTTACAGGGAATAAGAACATTTAGGGAATAAGCTTAATCACTGAAATTTTAAGGGAATAGGCCTCTTCCCTGTTTCAACTGGGGAGTAAGCTTATTCCCTGAGAAAATCAGGGATTTAGCTTATTCCCTGAAATGGGAGGTCATTTTTTTGACTTATTCCCTGATTAGTTTGAAACACACAAACAGAAAGACGTGTACATTTTATCATAAATAAATTCGATATCAGTGAGCTTTGAAATTCGATATCAGTGAGCTTTGATCACTCTTTAAAACCATCTTTTGCTTGGAAATGAGTTCTTTCTTGACTTTTACTCACTCTCTTGATAAATACAGAATGATTTCGTGAACTGTTGTCGGTGTTTGTGTTTTGATTTTTCCTCGGGCAGATTCAGTTCAATTGAAAAAGTCAGTCGAGTCTGTGATTCATATCAAGCAACATGGACGCGAAAGAACAAGTATTTCTTGAGGAAGTGCTAAAAAATAAGGACAAAGCAAATAGATTACTTATGACCAGAGATGAGTACCACAGAATTTTAGATGAGTTTTGTGCCAAAGTCATCACTGAGCTAAAAGAATTGTGGCCTGATTTGGTTCTTGTCCACGGGAAGCCCCGACATCCCCAGTCACAGGGGTCTGTTGAAAGAGCAAATTCCGACATTAAGGACATGATGACAACTTGGATGGCCGACGTACAACAGCACAACAAACTGGACAGTGGGTTTGAAGTTTGTACAATTTCAAAAGAACAATAGCTATCACTCAGGTATAAAGCAAACACCATTTGCTGCATTGTTCGGTGCTGATGCCAAAATCGGGCTTACTTCAAGCAGCATCCCAAATGAAGTTCTTCAATGACTGCAAAGTGAGGATGACCTGCAGGCTGCTCTGGGATCTCCAGAGGCTGGATCCTCAACGCTCATGCTGGGATCTCCAGAGGCTGCACCCTCAACGACCGTGCTGGGATCTCCAGAGGCTGCATCCTCAACAATCGTGCTGGGATCTCCAGAGGCTGCACCCTCAACGATCGTGCCTGGACTTCCAACGTCCTTACTACAGCATGAGGTAAGCTGCTTATTTACTCTCTCTCTCTCTCTCTCTCTCTCTCTCTCTCTCTCTCTCTCTCTCTCTCTCTCTCTCTCTCTGTGTTTCATTATTTTCCTCAGATATAAGAGAGGTTTGCCCTGAAATGGGGCAGGAGTCTGGGGGCAACGGCCACATTCAGTAACCGACGTAGAAAACAATGCAGTATGCCTGAAAAAAACACTAAGCATTTAGATTACAATATACATATTTTACAGAGAGAGAGAGAGAGAGGAGAGAGAGAGAGAGAGAGAGAGATGCATGAGACAGGAAGAGTTGCATGAGAGAGAGAGAGAGAGAGAGAGAGAGAGAGAGAGAGAGATGCATGAGACAGGAAGAGTTGCATGAGAGAGAGAGAGAGAGAGAGATTTGTGGGTTGGGGGGAGGGATGGGGGGGGGGGGGGGGGGGGTCGCCTTTATTTCAGAAAAATGTTCGTCACCTTATAATTATATTCCATAATAATTTATTCGCCATAAAACAATATATCCAAAATTAGTCTTTTGGCATGTCATCATTTCCAAGTGAATAATTGTTATTTCAGGTCATGGACTTCGAGCCAGGATCTTCAACGCCACCATCGGGACGTTCAACCCCAGGACATTTAACGCCAGCATCAGGACGTTCAACCCCAGGACCTTCAACGTCAGCATCAGGACGTTCAACCACAGGATCTTCAACGCCAGCATCAGGACGTTCAACCCCAGGACATTTAACGTCAGCATCAGGACGTTCAACCCCAGGACCTTCAACGCCAGCATCAGGACTTTCAACCACAGGAATTGATAAGCATAAAAACAATATACTAGTCTCTCGTAAAAGGGCCTATCAGGCTGAAAGGATGGTGAAAAGAAGCAAGCGAATATTTCCTGAAGCTGAAGTTGGAGACTCGGTGACAGTCCCAATACCAGCAGTTGACCGTGGGAGATCTGACCCAAGAAACTTGATTGGCATAATCAAAGACAAAGACGACAAAGGCCTGTACACAATTGTGGTTAAAAGTGGGGTGCTCCAAGGCAAATATTCACGAAATCAATTTGATGTTTGCACATATTCCATGCACAATCTACAGGATATGAACGAGGAATGTTCTATTTCACTACGAGCAGCTGTGAGGCAAGAGTCGAACTGTGGGGGACAGGGGTACATAAAATGTAACTGCTCGGGATCAAAACGGTGCAAGACAAACCGATGCTCTTGCTTCAAGGCTCGCATGGCTTGCAACTCAAGATGCCATGCCCTCTTGACGTGCTCCAACAAAAATTGAAGATCACACTTTGAACGTGCTGTGGTAGATTGAAGAAATAAAAAAACAGAGCTTTGGACTTCAATTGTTTGCTTCAAGTCGCGGATAAAGTATGAAGTCAAGTCACTGTAGGTGATTTTCATGTTCAAATTTATACAATCTGTACTTTGCATGATTTGAATGTATACGTTCGTGTTCATATCAACCAGTCCGCAGAATATGTAAATGTTTTGACATGTTGCCCACTTCTTATTAGGGCTTTCATTGTTTGTGTGCAGCAATATTTTTATCTTGTATTTTGATCCTTGTGTATTCATGAATAAACCAATGTTTAAAGCAAGAAATCCTGTTTCTGTTTGTGTGCTTTAAACTAATCAGGGAATAAGCCAAAAAAATGATCTCCCATTTCAGGGTACAAGCTAAATCCCTGATTTTTTTTAGGGAATAAGCTTACTCCCCAGTTGAAACAGGGAATAAGCCTATTCCCTTAAAATTTCAGTGATTAAGCTTATTCCCTAAATGTTGTTATTCTCTGTAACATATATACCAGCTCAATAAATGTTTGAACTGTTCTACCAGGGTTAAGTCTTAGATTGTGCGGTATGAGGATCGAAGTTGTGTGTATATGTGTAAATATGCGATAAGTGGTGTCGCGACATAAAAAGTAAGGGTGATAAAATACTCCCTTGAGGAACTCCCATCTCCTGCCCAAAAGAATCGGAGAAATTAGAACCTACTTGGACATTAAACTCCCTTTCGGTAAGAAAATTTGAAATAAAAATGGGAAGATTCCCATCAAACCCTAAGGTTTTAAGATCTGATAAAATACCATGCTTCCATGTTGTGTCACACGCCTTTTCCAAATCAAACAAGACGGACACAACGTGCTCTCCGCTTTACAAACGATTCAAAACGAATCAAATGATCCGTTGTACACCGCACAAAACAAAAGCTGGGACTGTTTGGGTTTACCGTTTGGGAATAACAGGTTTTTGCATTTCGGCGTACACCAAATCGAGTTCTGCGTACTGGAGATGTTATTTCAGCGTAAAGTAAGCCGAACGGCTTACAATGCTAGGCCCTGCAAGTGCCACAGCAACCTCTCATGCACCAGTCTCTCCATCGTCTTACAAAGACAGCTGGTTAAGGCTATCGGCCGATAAATATTTGGATCCGAATGATCCTTTCCAGGCTTCGGAATGGGAATAATTATGGCCTTTCGCCAGTCAGGAGGAAAAGTTCCAGTAAACCAGATATGATTAAAAATAGTTAAAAGAACTGTCAGGACATTTTCAGGGAGATGACCCAAAAGTTAATAATGGATATCATCCGGCCCTGAAGCGGAGTCATTGGATTTTAAAATGGCATCCTTTAACTCGTACATCGAGAAAGGGGAATAGGCCCTTTGCCGCAACTAAATGGGAGACAACACAGCCCTAAAAAAAGTATAAGTTGTGAGTTATTTCCCCTAACTTCGGGCAAAAGTCTTCCCGAAAACAATGGCTGCTCATAGCGACAATGGACGGGACTTTTCTAAATTAAACTGTGAATCTCTTCGGGAATACCTCAAAGCAAGAGGGATTAGTGCCACGGGTTATTGCAAACAATCTTTGGTCCGACTTGCCACCTGCGCCCGCGGATTATCGCTTGAAACTGACCCTGATTCGTCCAACGTTGACGTGGCCAGCCAGGTCAAATCAAGTCTACAGGGCTTGAATTTTCCGGTTCTTGGCCCCTTCACGCTACCGTTTTCTGACGATTTTAGTTTGACACCAATGATAGGCCTGATCGACGTTTTCAACTATCTGATCGACAGTAGGACTGACTTCGATAAGAAAGCGACAAAGGCGTACAAAAGCTACGAAGATTACAGGCTTTTTCACGATGGCCATGTTTTGGAACTCAAGTGCTGGAACAACGAAAGGTTGACATCAAGGACATCTACAAGAGTCAGTGGAGACACGTGCAACATCTCTCAAACGTGTTCTGGAAACGCTAGAAGGAAGAGTATTTGCAATCCTTGCAACAGAGAAGGAAATGGCAAAACGTGCAAATGAACGTGGAGGAGGGCAGTCTAGCTTGTTCTTCTTCAGGACCCAGGGACCCACAGGAATGACTGGCCCATTGGCGTAGTTGTGCGCACTTTCCCCAGCGATGACTCTTTGGTTCGCTCTGTTGAGATTCGGGTGATGAAAGATAAGAAGCCTGTGACTTATGTCAGACCCATCACACAACTTGTGCCTTTGTAGACTGTGAAAGGACACTAACTGGATAATGACGGACCATTCGTTTTGTGCATTGCCTCTTGGCAAACCCGGCTGTTTATGGTCGTACCCATGAGCCTATTATGTCATGCCCCCCTGGTGTGAACTATGAATGTGTACGATTCATAAGCAACATGCATGTATCGGTGTAAAGCTGTATTGATGTTATTTTCATGTTAGCTCCTTTAGGTTCTAGGTTAGTTTTTTCTTTTCTTCGTTAACATTGGCTTCGCGTTTGCCTAAGATATTTTTTTTAATTTGCTTCGAACGTTTGTTGTGAGTTAATATAGTGATATTGTAACCCAATATCAGACGGGAAGTGTTCTGTCTCCGGGAGTTATTTCTACTTTCACTTTTACTTTTACGGTTTTTTGTACTTTTTTGTGGATTGTTTGGGGTTTTAAGACACTTTTGACGCACTTCCTGTGAAACGGCTGCCTCTCTTCACAGGGCCAAATCTCTGTTTGTTTTTGTCAGCAACCTGCTCAGTTCACATAAGGTTAGTTTATAATTGCTTGTATTATAAAGCAGAGTATATTTTCTCAATGCTCCATTAGTCTTGTAAGAAGTTTCTAGCGCGTTATTACCTAAATTGGTGATTTTGTTCGCAAGTGGTTATTTGTTCATTTTGATTTACGTCTCCGCCATGTACCAGGCACCGCCCTGATATGGCCCTTCGTGGTCGGCTGGGCGTTAAGCAAACAAACAAACAAACAAAATGTACCAGGCACTGTATCCAGCTCTTTCAGTTTATTGTACTTGCGGTGGCGTAGTGGATAGCTCTTTTAGTGATTTCTTCTTGATAGTTCAGGAAATTGTGTTAAATGAATGTGAATTGTTGTTTATTCATTTTGGGTTATTTCAAACATAGAAATAAGTGTAAAACAAGTATTTAGTTCCCCCTTTGTTTGTTCTTTTTTCAGTTTTCACCTCATTACAGCACTATGACATGCAAGATGACGATGGCGTCGCATACCACTGCAAATAAAATGATCTAACCCAGATTATTGGTGGCGTGTTTTGTATGGTGTGCTCGGTGACACTCTCTGCACTCTCATCCTGTTGAGAATAAAGGCAGAACAGTGGGCACTGTCCGGACCCGAAACCACATCGTAATACCAAGATGGGCAATCCAGGGAACTACATCCGGCTCTGTCCACAGGAGATGGCCAAAGTCAAAGAAGGTTTGAAGACAAAGAGGCCTGCTGAAGTGTACAGGGATGCCGATGCATTACAATGGGCCAAGAAATAAACAGCAAGTCTACAATGCCAGTTGCCGACTGAACAAGGAATCGTTGCCAGCAGGAAGACAGCATAGTTCCAATTTTGCAGACCAAGTGAGTGCCGTAGAAGGTATGCAGGACAATATGCCATTCATTCGTCGAGTCATCAAGCTGCCTTCCAAGCCCCCCACTATCATCTGTTATACATTAGACCAAGTTTCAGATATGGTTCGCTTCTGTGGCCCCGCACTCTCCTGCCAGTCAACAGTATTGGGGGTTGATAAGACGTTCAATTTGGGATCGCTACATGTGACCCCGACGGTCTTCAAAAACCTAAGTGTCACAAAACGATCTGACGGCGATCATCCCATATTTCCAGGCCCGACCTTCATCCATGGATCAAGTGACACGAAAATGTACAATGAGTTTTTCCGTCACCTTGCAGGCCTTTTCCCAGCCTCTGCCACGCCTGTTATAGGAAGCGACGAGGAAGGCGCCATCCGCCGAGCTGCCCAGCAAGCATTCCTGCGTAGCCTGAGACTTGTGTGTACAAAACACGTCAAGGACAACTTAACAACTTCCTCAAGGACCAAGGTATGAGAAAACAAGAACGCAAGGCGTTGAAGGGAGAAGTATTTGGAGACGATGGGATTTTGAAGAACAGCCGTTCTACACAAGAAATAAACGACGGTTTGAGACATCTGGCTGCCAGATACCCTCCAAACGGGACCGCTCCAAACCCCATCAAGAAAAGACTGGAAAAACTCACTCATCTTTTGGAGGACAACTTCCGAGCTTTGGAAAAACTAGGGCTGCTGATGCAACATGCCCTTTGGACGAACAATCAACTCAGAATCGTTCAACCACGTTTTGAAACAAGAAACGTCCTGGAAATCCTGTCAGCTTCCGAGGTTGGTCTCCATACTGCACGATGTTGTAGTTGAGAAGTACCGCAAAGTCGAGAGGTGTTTCCTTGGTCCGGGAGAATACCAGTTTGCAGAGGAGTACAAGACTTTCAACTTGAGACGGGATGACTGGTTGAGCAAATCAGCTGCCCAGAGGTCAAAACACTTCAAACGCTTCATGTCAACAAGCACGAATCCAGGGCGGGTGACATCAACGGACGGGAAAACAACGGCACGTGCTCCTGCGCACAAGCCAAGCCAAAGAAAACGGCCACGAGCCGACCGCACCACGCGACGAAAAGGAGGAGGAGGAAGAAGAAGTCGCGTTTTTTTTTTGTTTTTTTCATCGTTAATCTTGTTGAATCGTGTAAAAAACGATTTTTTTCAACAAAATTTTTTTTTTAATATGGGGGTGCGCCGTATATAGAAAGGTGCGCCCTATAGTCCCGAAAGTACGGTAAATTATAATGTTGCTTCAGTTGATATTGTTCGTCATCAAACTATTATTACACCCCCGGTATAGGTATAGGGGTGTGTATAGGATTCGGTCGATGTGTTTGTTTGTGTGTTTGTGTTCGCATATAGATCTCAAGAATGAACGGACCGATCGTCACCAAACTTGGTGAACAGGTTCTATACATTCCTGAGACGGTCCTTACAAAAATTGGGACCAGTCAAACACACGGTTAGGGAGTTATTGGTGGATTAAGATTCTACAAGGACTTATAGAGGGACATATTAATGGTCAAAGGGAAATAACCTTCTCAGTTGGTGGCAGTGAGAATGGTAAGGACGGGGGTGTTTTACCTACCTCGGAGGAATTTCTTTTTTTTGTTGCCAACCTGCTTTTGTGGTTTAAGCCCTTTAATTGTCTCTGTCTGTTTGCCTCTGTCTGTCTGTCTGTCTGTCTGTCTGTCTCTCTCTTGGTCTGTCTGTCTGTCTGTATGTATGTATGTCTGTCTGTCTCTCTCTGTCTCTGTTTCTCTCTCTGTGTCTCTCTCTCTCTTGATTTTTCTGATCAGATGCTTGTCATCTTACCGACTCTCTCCAACTTTTCCTCCCTCTTTCCCTCCCTGTATTTCAGTAGACTTTCTTTTGTTTGTTTCTTATTGCCCCTTCCCCTCCCCCTTTCCCCTCTCTCTATCTCTCCCCTCCCCCTCTCTCTCTCTCTCTCTCTCTCTGTCTGTCCTTTCTATTTCCCCCCACTCCACATCTCCCATGGCCCACCTCAAACATCAATCTTAGAGCCCATTGACCACACTTAGGCTGTCTGTCATTAGCCGTTAGCACAGACCCCCGCCAACTATCGCATCGAGGTGTAGGGTCAGGGCGGCTTGCATTAGTCAGGTTGACCAATGTTGACGGAAACGAGCGCTGTGGGAGGTGTGCGTTGTGTGTGTGCCATTGCATTACGTTGTGTGTCGCACGAGCGAGGCGTGTGCGTTCTCGTCACAGCTCTGGAATGGTGACAGGATTTCTGCCATTGTATTGAATGAACAAGTTTGCGTTCTGACCATAACTTGGAACGGTGACAGGATGTATGTGCACAGTGGGTTTGTCTTGGAGAATTGTGCGTTTCCATAACTCTAATACAATGACAGAAACATTGCAGAATAGTGACAGGTTGTTTGTGTAGTGAACGCACAGCACGCTTACGTTTCCAACCAGAATTGTAGTTGTGTTTTGAATACACAATGAGTTTGTTTTAATTGGAGAATTGTGAGTTTCCATAACTCTGGTACAGAAACAGAATAGCTGTCCTTTTCAGTGTAGTGAATGAATGGTGACTGAGTTTGGCAGCAGTCCCAAAATTTCGACTTGTTTTGACCTTGTTTGTTTGTTTGTTTGCTTAACGCCCAGCCGACCACGAAGAGCCATATCAGGGCGGTGCTGCTTTGACATAATAACGTCACACACAAGACAGAAGTCGCAGCACAGGCTTCATGTCTCACCCAGTCACATTATTCTGACACCGGACCAACCAGTCCTTGCACTAACCCCATAATGCCAGACGCCAGGCGGAGCAGCCACTAGATTGCCAATTTTAAAGTCTTAGGTTTGACCCGGCCGGTGTTCGAACCCACGACCTCCCGATCACGGGGCGGACGCCTTACCACAACGCCAACCGTGCCGGTTTTGTTTTGACCTTAGAACGATGTCTTCATCATAACTGTGAAGAACAGAACGGAGATCACTGTCGAAGTCGGCCAATCTGCAATCATTGCACTCTCTCTCTCTCTCTCTCTCTCTGCTTTAAAGTGTCATCTTCATGATACCTGATTAATTACAATACACTCCCTTACTTTTCCAGAATGCTATATACATATGTCGTGCCGGATTGTGTTAATTGCCGAATACGTGAAATCGGCAGCCCATTGTCCAAATCGTGAAGTGATTGTCAAAAGCTGATGAATTTACAAGATTTTAACTTCACTAGTCAACTAAATTGCTTCTGGGGGCAATAAAGGTGTTTCCCAAGGTCATTTAATGTGGTGTGCTTTAACGGCTAAGTGTTGCATCCTTAGTGTTTTCTGGGGTTTTAAAGGTGCTGTCTGAATTTTAACTTGCATCTTCTCTGAGTTGTTCAAAGTGTTGGCTATGTCAACCAAAGTGTTCTCTGGGGTGTTCAAAATATTGTCTAAGTCAACATACGTTTTACCTGGGATATACTTGAAGTTCAAGAATTCTACAGTTCAAACTTTCTCTTCACAATTTCGGCAATATTCTGCCGATTTCGCGAATTCACCTGCCGATTTTACAAATTCGGCAATTACCACAATCCGGCACGACATATATATATATATGTATGTATATATATAATATTATAATAAAGATTGCTCTACAAACCTACAAACTGACCCCTCCCTTTCCCCTTTCCCTCCCGAAAAAAACCCACCTGCACATACCCCCAATTCTTCGTATTTGAAAACGTATGCGACAGCCCTTGTATGTATTCGGAAACTTATGCGACAGCCCTTGTATGTATTCGGAAACTTATGCGACAGCCCTTGCATAAATGCATCTGTTCATGATGAGAAATTTTGAATGTTGCGTCTTTAATCTTAAGAACATTACATACACATAACCGGGCCAGGGTCTTAAAGGCTAAAGCCCTATATTTACACACTGACTTGTTTCAGGAGACAATACAATGGGCCCTAAAAACAACTCCAAAAAGCAGGCAGCTGAAAGAAAAAAAAAAGCTGCAGAAAGAATGTCTCTTAAAAGAGCAGAAGAAACATTTCCTGAAAGACAAGAAAGACTGGCCAAGCACAGACGAGAGCAAACTGAACAAAATCTAGCAAAACAGAGGAGCCGCCAAGCCATCCTTCGTAGCTATGAAGACCCAGAGAAAACTGAAAAAAGGCTGGCAAAAAAGAGGAGCCGACAAACCACTCTTCGGAGCTCTGAGAGGCCAGAAGAAACTGAACAAAGGCTGGCAGAACAGAGGAGCCGACAAACCACCCTTCGGAGCTCTGAAGACCCAGAGGAAACTCAACAAAGGCTGGCAGATCAGAGGAGCCGACAAACCACCCTTCGGAGCTCTGAAGACCTAGAGGAAACTGAAAAAAGGCTGGCACATCAGAGGAGCCGACAAACCACCCTTCGGAGCTCTGAAGACCCAGAGGAAACTGAAAAAAGGCTGGCACATCAGAGGAGCCGACAAACCACCCTTCGGAGCTCTGAAGACCCAGAGGAAACTGAAAAAAGGCTGGCAGAACAGAGGAGCCGACAAACCACACTCCGGAGCTCTGAAGATCCTCTTCATCGAGAGCAAATGTTGGCTACAAATAAAAGATGTCAACAGAGAAGACAAGAGCAACCAGAATCTGCAGACCAAAATATACAGATCTTCCAGCAAGAAATTTGTAAAGGACCTGTATACGAGTGTGTCAGCTGCAGACGGCTTCTGTATAAGTCGTCGGTTTGCAAATTCACAGAGCGACCGTACAGACAAACAGACGAACATTTATTGGCTACTTGTGTGTCGACAACACAGTCCTTTGACGGCCTCAGGTACATTTGCACAGCTTGCTCGTTGGCACTGAAAAAAAACACCATTCCGAACCTCTCTGCTGCCAACGGGCTTGCTGTTGCGGAGACTCCCCAGCCTCTAAAGTACCTAACACCCTTAGAGTGCGTCTTCATCAGCAGAAGGATCCCCTTCATGAAGCTCCTTGGACTACCCCGCGGGAAGCAGCCTGCCATCCATGGAGTTGTCGTCAACGTACCCATCAACCCTGAAGAGTGTATGGGCGTACTCCCACGACTTCCATCTTCAGACTGCTTTCTGCCGGTGAAGTTAAAACGAAAGCTGGAATATCGAGGTCACGTGCACTACCAAAACATTCGTCCCCACAAGATTGTAGAAGCCCTGAAAACGCTCGTGCGCATCAACCCACTGTACAAAGACGTTGTCATCAACAACCAATGGGAAGATGACAGTGCACAGGATGACCCCGATCTGTGGGAGGCCCTAACTGCAGATCTTACAGAACAAGTAGAACAAGCTCAAGAAGAAGAAGAAGCAGCAGCAGCAGAAGAAGAAGAGGGCGAAGAAGAACAAGAAGAAGAAGATAACGGTGAAGATGAAAGGCAAATGTACAGTGGTATTGCCTTGGACACCTGTATCCAGCCCAAAGACCTCTCCGCTGGGATTGAGTTCGCCCCAGGAGAAGGCAAGACTCCACTGTCATTCCAGTCCGACAAACACTCGGAGGAGTACAGTTTTCCACAGCTGTTACCCTCAGGACAGTTCGGCTTCAGCGCTGCCAGACCCAAACCGCTGTCCCTGAAGAAGTACTGCAGAAGCCGCCTCCTGCAGTCTGACCCCAAATTTGCCAAGAGCGTCGAATACCTGTTCTATGCTCAGTACAGGTGCGAGGCAAAGGACGTCTATGATTGCCTTACCCTGGCTACAAGAAAGGGTGCGTCTTCACAAAACCTGACAGCGGGGGCAATCAACAACTCCCTGGACAAATTCCTTGCCACTGACCTCGGCACACACTTTCTTCAGAAGGTGAGAGGCAGCCCCGCATACTTCCACAAAATGCTGCTCGACTTGTTGGGAATGATCAGGCAGCTGGGACCATGTACATGGTTTATCACATTGTCAGCAGCTGACCTGCGCTGGCCTGACATCATCCACGTGCTCGCTCAACAGCAAAAGAAGAACTTGACTGATGAAGAGATTAAGAGCCTGTCTTGGCAAGACCGCTGTGACTTCCTCGGAGCAAATCCTGTGACAGCGGCCAGGCATTTCGACCAGAGGGTTCAACTTTTTCTGAAGCACATTCTCCTGAATAAAAAGTTGAATCCTCTTGGCGCGATCACAGACTTCAAATACAGGATAGAGTTCCAGCAAAGAGGATCTCCCCATGTCCACATGCTTGCCTGGGTGAAAGATGCGCCTTCTTTTGCCGAAAACTCCGAGAGAGATGTGGCGGCCTTTGTCCAGCAACATATCTCCTGTACTCTCCCTGATGATGATCCTGAGCTCAGCATACTGTTGCAAGAAGTCCAGACCCACCACCACTCCAAGGCCTGCAGAAAACATGGCGATAAATGTCGCTTCCATTTCCCCAGACCGCCTATTTCATCCACAATGGCCGTAAAACCTCCCGAAAACGCGCTATCAAATGCTGAAATAGAAGACTGCAAGGCAACGCTCACGAAAGTCCATGATGCTCTGCACAGAGTTTCTGACAACGGTGACCTTGAGTCTGTAGATGATCTTCTTCGTCTGGCTGATGTCGATGAACGATACCAACAAGCGCTTGTGTGGTCACACACTAGAAATGGCCAGCCGGCCATTCTGCTGAAGCGATCACCAAAAGAGACATGTGTCAACAATTACAACCGCACATTAATGCGAGCATGGAAGGTGAACTTGGACGTCCAGTTTGTGACGAACGTTTACTCGTGCGTCATGTACGTGGCTTCGTACATTTCGAAACCCGAGAAGACACTTGGCGAGTTGCTCAAAGCCGTCAGTTCTGCAGGCCAGCATCTGCCGCGCAAACAGTCCATGGCCAACGTCGCCAGACACTTTCTCACGCACCGTGAAGTGAGCGCGCAGGAAGCTGCCTACAGAATCCTGGGACTTCCGTTGACCAAGACTTCTCGCCAAGTGCTCTTCCTCCCCACAAATCTACCCAAAGACCGCACTCGCCTCGTCAAATCAATGCACCTGCTACAGCAGCTGAGCGATGACGATCAGGACATTTTCTACAAGAACATCCTTGATCGCTATGCCGCTCGTCCTCGGTCATTGGAAGCCATGTGCTTGGCACAATTTGCAACCATCTACAGATACAGCTCTCAACGCGCTGCTAACGACGACCAGGACATGGACGAACTGGAGTTACAAGAGGCAGCCGGTGACGATCCCATCGACACCTTACCCAAGGAAATCAAACTCCTGGATGAGCTGGGTTCCATGTCCAGGAGGAATACACTGGCTGTTCTCCGAACGCATCAGTTTTCCCAGTCCAAGCAGCCTGAAGAATTCTTCCACTCCCAGCTTCTGCTGTATTGGCCTTGGCGACGGGAAGTGGAGGACCTGTGCCAACCATCATACGAAGCCACGTACAAGCAAGAGTTCAAAACGTTGCAAAAAACAAGATCACACTTTGAAAACCACACTGAAGAAGTGGATGACGCCGTTGATCAACTGCAGTCGGTTGGCGTTGGTGAGGACAGCTGGGTCAACATGGCAGCAGAAAACGTGCAACAAACTGCTGATGACAGCGCAGCAGAGCGCACAGAAGAAGGCCTGTTTGACCCGTCAGCTGCACTACAACAACACCAAGCCAGCAGTGACGCCGGTGCACCTCCAGTGACATACGCTGTCCTGCACGAGCGCATGGACAGTCAGCAGTATGACGACATGGTGTTGTCACTCAACGAAGAGCAACAGCAAGTCCACGACTTCATCACACACTGGTGTTTCCAGCAAGCCGTCTCTCATCGGAATACTCCTCCTCCTCCATTCCACATCTTTCTCACTGGAGGAGCTGGCGTTGGAAAGAGCCATGTGGTCCGGACCATTGTGCAGACTGCTATAAGGTGATTATTGTTATCTTTTGATTTGCTGTTTTAGACAAAAAGGGGTGTAATGGACTTCCGGTATGACTACCGCGTGAAGTACACGCTTTCAAGCACTGCCTCAATAAAAAGCTGCGTTCAGCCAACCATGGGGCCTAAGAAGAGCAACCAGGTCAACCAAGCTAACATGGACAAGTTTATAGACAAGGAGGTAGGCGTGGGTGAGGTTGCCGATTTGCAGGAGCCACCAGGGTGGGCGAAAACTCTGTTGTCAGAGGTTCGTGAGATTCGCACCGCCATTACAAATCTAAACACGCATGTGGAAGAGAAGATCACGATGGTTGAAGGGAAGCTTGAGTCTACCAAAAAGCAACTTGAAGAAAAGATTGAGGAATTAGAGTTTAATTCTAGAAAGTACAACTTGCTTTTGTGGGGTCTGGGCAAAACTACTTCTGAAGATTGTCAAGACAGAGTCAATGCTTTCATGAAGTCTGAGCTAGGGTTTGATCGAGAATTTGACATGGCGGCCTGTCACCCGGTCAGAGGCGACACGGTGATGATTCGTTTTGTTCGTATGTGTGACAGAGAGTCCGTGCTGAAAAGGGGCTCTAAGCTCAAGGGGAAAAAGTTCTCATTGAAAACGGACCTCCCCCCTCGCCTTCGCAGAATTCGTGCCGAACTGAGATCGGAAGCAAAGCAAAGGAGAGGTTGGTTGGTTGGTTGGTTTTTGGGGTTTAATGTCTCTTCAGCAGATGCTAGCTGCTATTCGAGACCGATGCAGTTATTTTCTTTTCCCTTCATATGGCAAGTTCTACGTTTCAGACTATTTACATTCAAATCTATCACTGTAAAAGAAGGTTCTAAAAATTAATAATTTTCACTTCTGGTACTTTAAATCTTGTAAAAAATCTTGATCTCTTTTAAAAAGTTAAAAATCTTGTCCGGGGGAACATCCCGGAAAGCAAAGGAGAGAAGACGGGAAAGTGGTGCGTGTTGTCGAAAGGGGGAAGGGGGTGTACTTGCAAGAAAAGCAAGGCAATATGTGGAAGACCTTATAATCTCACGAATATTCTTGTTTGTCACATTGAATTCAACCACAATGCGTAGCTTTCCTACGGATCTAAATCACGATAATCTAGTCTGATCGGTAAAATACAATCAGGGGAAAGAACTGTGATCGCTAAAACTGTATGCGCATACTCATGAGTTTCTCCCCCATGACCTACTTTTGACGGTCCTCTTGTTTTGCTGATGAGTTGTTTGTTTGTTTCGGAATTATTATACAGTACTATGTGTTGAAATAGTGCGAGCATAAGAGGTCATGGCATTTTGTTTTTTTCTTCTTCGCTGCAACAGTACATGTTTTGTTTTATTGCTACATGCAAAGCCACAAGTAAAGCCTTTGTTTTTGTGACACAGAAAAATGTACATTATACAAGCAAACACACACACACACATGCAACACACACACACACACACGCATGCACACACACACGCATGCACACACACACATACAGAGAGAGAGAGAGAGAGAGAGAGAGAGAGAGAGAGAGAGAGAGAGAGAGAGAGAGAGAGAGAGAGAGAGAGAGAATGATAGGATATACAGTGAAATTGCAAATGTCTATTTTTAATCATATTTTCAGTCTACATTTTTATCATTGATTGGTGACTTCAAAGATACTGGGAATAAATAAAATTTCTGGTAAATGAAGGTGAGATGGGTATGGGTTGAAATCTGCCCTTAGAAATTACATTACGTAGCACGTGTCTGCTGTACTACCATTCTTAAAAGAAAACGGTCTAAAATGTGAACCATTGTTCAGAAATTGGATATGTACCGCTTGGTTTTTTTTGTGTGTGTTGTTATTCATTGACAGCTTGTCAAATGAGATGCGTGAGGGATTGATGATTGTGTTCCAAGTGCTGTTATATTCTGATAAAAGAAATTTGCTAAGAAAAATGCGAAGTATTACATGTAACTGACAACTGATGGTACTTCATTAGGGTGCACACACACACAGACACATACTCCCACACACATACATACACACATGTGAGTACATGTATTGAAACTACCCATGCCTACAGTGAGTATGTAATGCAAATGATAACCGACAACTGTACAAGAGAAATGAGTGTCGACTGTTGATGATGAATGTAAAAATGAAAACCTACAACTTTTATTGTGGACTCTGACTGTGCAAATGAAAAACTTTAACTGGACAATTGAAATCAGTGTTTATTGTGGACTGTGGCAGTGCAAATGAAAAACTTCCATTGGACAATTGAAATCAGTGTTTATTGTGGACTGTGGCAGTGCAAATGAAAAACTTCAACTGGACAATTGAAATCAGTGTTTATTGTGGACTGTGGCAGTGCAAATGAAAAACTTCAACTGGACAATTGAAATCAGTGTTTATTGTGGACTGTGGCTGTGCAAATGAAAAACTTCAACTGAAATCAGTGTTTATTGTGGACTGTGGCAGTGCAAATGAAAAATTTCAACTGAAATCAGTGTTTATTGTGGACTGTGGCAGTGCAAATGAAAAATTTCAACTGAAATCAGTGTTTATTGTGGACTGTGGCAGTGCAAATGAAAAACTTCAACTGAAATCAATGTTTTATTATGGACTGTGGCAGTGCAAATGAAAAACTTCAACTGGACAATTGAAATCAGTGTGTATGTACTGGGACTGTGCAAATTTATGAAAATCTTCAACTGACAATTGAATCTGAAATCAGTGCTTCTTGCGGACTGTAACGGTACAAATGAAAACCTTTTTATAACTGGAAAGTGAAATCAGTGATGGTTATGAATTATGATTGTGCAAATAAAAACCTATAACTGTTCAAGCGAAATCAGATTGACTATTGTCTAAGATCATACAAAAGGAAACCTAACAGTTATAGGTTTTTATTTGCATACCTATAATTGCATGTGAAATCTTTGTGGAATTTTGCAAATGTATATATATGTGACACCAGTGTATCCCCCTTGTTGTAAGTTGTGATGTGTGTAGTATATTGAGACTAAATAAAAATGAATGTGCCACACATACACACACTCTCTCTCACACACACACACACACACATATCACAGCCTATAAAGACACAGGCACCTACCTAAACCTCAAAGCCCAAGTCTGATTTAATGTTTCTGTGCTAAACAGTCACACATTTGTTAACCAGCCCTGTAAGGTGCTGCCTGTCTTTTTGTTTTTCTGTTTGCCGACAGCTAGCGAAAGAAAATTGAAACTGATGTTTGGTTGATTGATTTGCCTCTGTACTTGGATAAATAATGTTAATTCAAAGAAACACTGAGGAGTGTTAATTGGTAACAAATGGCAATAAAACAAGGAATAAAGTTCTGTTTATAAATGTTAACCTGTTTGCTAAACTGTAGTTTTAAGTTTTGAGTTAAAACTCTTCATAATTTATTTATCTAAAAATGTTGTCTTTTTATTTGATTATCAGTATTGTAATCTGAGTGTGCAGAGGCACATTACAAACGATAACACGCTTTTCATTGTCTGATAACTGGTACATACATCATTACATGTAGTTTCTAATTCTAGTCTGTTTCAACATTGTCTTTGAAATTTATATTCTGTTTTTGAACCTTAGTTTTCTAGTTTTGTTATAGTTCTGATTAGCCCTTGTATAGATAAAGGCGGGTGCTTTTCATTTCATCGAGTTGTGCTGGAAGGAGTCTTGAGTGTTCTTATTGATTTGATATATTGTCTGTATGTATTTAGGATGTCAGGTAGACATCCCTTTTTGTTTTGTGCTATTTTGTGGTTTGTGTTGAAAAAAACAGGCATTATTGTTGAACATTTTGCGGCATTCAGGGTGCATCTGGAAAACAAGACTGAATTTACTCTATGTCTAACGTGAAAATTGCTTCATGTAATGTCCAGGGGTTGAATAATTTTCAAAAACGTAGAGATGTTTTCCAATTTTTGCGTCAGAAGAACTGTTGCATTTATCTTTTGCAGGATACGCATTTCGAAGAGAAATTTGAAAAACAGATTAGAGCTGAGTGGGGTTATGAGTGTTTTTTTGCATCATTTAGTTCACAATCTCGAGGTGTCGCAATTCTTTTTAATAATAATTTTGATTTTAAAGTTACAAAAGTAATAAAGGATATCCGAGGCAACTTTCTGATTTTGATGATCAAAACAATGAATATAGAATTCATTTTGGTAAATATTTATGGCCCCAATAATGATGATCCTGAATTCTATGATAATTTGAAAGAAAAAATTTTATCATTGCAAAACCCAAACATAATAATTTCTGGTGACTGGAATTTAGTTTTAAACCCAACATTAGATTACTGTAATTATAAACACATCAATAACCCGAAAGCACAAGAAAAAGTAATGGACATTGCTTCTGAATTAGATCTCATAGATGTGTGGAGAGAAATTAATTCAGAAATACTAAGGTATACTTGGAGAAGACCCAACCCTCCACAGCAAGCAAGATTAGATTATTTTCTTGTTGCAGAAAGCCTTGTGACACATGTTAAAGACAGTGACATTCTTTATGGCTACAGAACTGATCATTCTTTAATTACTTTAGAGATGGAATTCAAAAAGGAAACTCGCTTTAAAAATTTCTGGACGTTTAATTCATCGCTGCTGCGGGACACAAAATTTGTAGATAAAATCAATGAAACTATTGCAAAAATACAAGAACAATATTCGGCGCTTGTTTACTACAGAGCAAATTTACAACATATTTCAGTAGAAGAGTTAGAATTTACTATATCAGACCAATTGTTTCTTGATACCTTACTCATGGAACTTCGCAAAGAAACAATGGAGTTCAGTGCAAAAAAGAAGAAGGAAAATAACAATAAAGAAGAAGAATTGGAAAAAGAAATATTAGATTTAGACAAAAAAATACACAAAACGGATAATGAGCTACAGATGCTACAAGAAAAGAAAAATGAGTTATTAAATATTAGGAAGAGTAAGATTGAAGGTATTTTATTACGCTGTAAAGCAAATTGGGCCGCAGCAGGAGAAAAAACTTCTAAATATTATTGTAATTTAGAAAAAAGACACTTTGTCAGCAAACAAATGTTTAAATTAATAACAAAAAATGGTTCATGCATAGAAGATACTGAACAAATGTTAGAAGAAACAAAGCAGTTTTACCAAAATATTTATTCTGAAAAAGATGTAATTGATATTGACATAAATGACTATGCTCAATCCCTTCCAACATTATCAGAGGTTGCGTCAGACTCCCTGGAGGGTATGATTACGTTAGAGGAAGCCTCAAATGCATTAAAAAACATGAAAAACGGGAAGAGTCCTGGCACAGATGGCTTTACAGTAGAATTTTTTAAATTCTTCTGGAAACAGTTAGGTGGATTAGTGGTTAGATCTCTTAACGAGGGCTTCTTGAATGAGCAAATGTCAATAACTCAGAGGGAAGGTATTATTATCTGCATACCTAAAGGTGATAAACCCAGGGAATATATTAAAAATTGGCGACCGATATCACTGTTAAATGTTACGTACAAAATTGGTTCAACTTGTATCCAGACCTGGGAACCCATACGATTTCGCCGTATTTTGTACGCATGATTGTCGAGAATACGCTCAGTACGGTCAGTGGGAAAAAAATACGACGAGAAAAATTCCTAGACTACTTTTCTTCACAAGCCCATCCTGAAGCCGATTCAGTATTTTGGCACATGATTACGTCACTATGTTAGCCGCCGTCCGGAAAAATATAATCGGATCGTGTCAATCAATCAAAACAACCAGGCAAACGAAAGTACGGTATTTGGTGAAATCGGCTCCGAGAATAAACAAGTGAAACAAAGGAGAAAAGCGAAAAAGTTTGAAGAAAAATATCACACACACACAATTTGTAACCAACACACACATGTAGCCTAGTCCCGCCCGGAATAAGCTTTTTTGGGATGATTTACGACTTTTGCGCACATTTCGAGCAGACGAAAACACAACATGGCGGCTCTCGCTCCTCCAACTATCGCGAGACACAAAAAACCGAAATCTCGCGCGCGCGAGATCCTGATACATCCGGTGTTTCTCTGTACGCTTGTCACGACGACTTGTTGACAAACGAAGATTCTTGAAAGAAAGAGAAAAGCGCCGAGTCTTGAGTAGAGAGCTAATAAAGTACCGGTAATCGCTAATCGAGCGAAATGAAAATCCGCGGCGACTTCCATTAGGTGAATGCTATTCAAGTTTAGGTAACGTTTTAGCCGCATCTTTTTATAAGCCGCAATGCGATTTTTTTTTTTAAAGTCGCGGCTTGTAGTCCGTCAAATACGGTACAGTTTGTGTCAGTAAAAATTGAAAAAAGCATTTGTTTTAAATGTATAGGTAAACTTAATTTACGGTGTGGCGGACGCGCATGAGGCATGTTTTAATCATGGATGTGCAAACGCTGTGTGGAGTACGCTCATTTTTGTGAAAATACACCAAGTTTGTTTGAGAATACTCAAAGTGCAAAACAGGGGTTCCCAGGTCTGTGTATCGCAAATAGGATCAAAAAGGTACTTCCTGAATTAATAAATTTAGATCAAACTGGTTTTGTGGCCGGAAGATATATTGGTGATAACCTAAGGTTAATCTACGACATGCTACACTATTTAAAAGAAGAGAATTTACCAGGTTTAATAGTCTCACTTGATTTTGAAAAGGCTTTTGATTCTGTTAACTGGAATTACATGCATAAGGTATTAAAGGCTTTCGGTTTTGGTGAAGATATTTGTAACTGGATTTTGGCTTTTTATTCAAATTTAAGTGCTTCTGTGATTGTCAATGGTAAATCATCAACTCGATTTCCTATAAAACGTGGTTGCAGGCAGGGTGACCCAATCTCACCTTATTTATTTATTTTGTGTGCTGAAGTGTTAGCCTGTAAAATTAGGGAAAATAATGATATAAAGGGCATTCAGGTTAATAACACAGAACATAAGATAAGTCAGTTTGCAGACGATACAACCACATTTCTTGAAGGCTCGAATCAATCTTTTGTGGAATTATTTAATACTCTTGATGAATTTGCTTGTATTTCAGGACTTAAACTTAATTATGATAAAACTTGTAATGTTTGGGCAGGCAGTGAACGAAATAACCCTACTCAGTTTCTTCCACATAGAAAAATGACTTGGAATCCAGAAAGGTTTAAGATCCTTGGACTGTGGTTTACAAATGATTTGACAAAAATGGCAGAAATGAACATGATGGATAAGTTCAATGAAGCCAAGAAATTATTCAATATTTGGATGAAACGTTCTAGTACACCGTTAGGCAGAGTTGCAATATTGAAATCATTAATACTGTCAAAACTGGTCTATTTGTGGATTCTGCTTCCAAATCCACCACACAATATGATTCAACAGTTGCAGAAGATGTGTTTTGTTTTTGTTTGGGACGGAAAAAGAGATAAAATGAAAAGAACTATTGCAGTACACTCCGTGCAAGAAGGAGGTATATCTATTCCAAATATAAAAACATACATTATGTCTTTAAAATTATTGTGGATGAGAAAAATTTTTCTTGGTCCCAAGTGGAAGGAAATTCTCTTGCGCAACTGTCCGGAGGTTGAATCAGTCCGAAATTTCGGACCCAAAATATTAGCAAGAACAAATGTCAATCCTTTTTGGAGAGATGTTTTTGAAGCATATTTGGAATATTATGGAACATTGGAAGTTACAACTAAAGATGAAGTTCTTGCAGAACCTCTGTTCTTCAACAACAAGTTTAAAATTGGTAATAATTCCTTTCATTGTAAAAATTGGTCAGACAAAGGTGTTTTTTATGTGAAAGATTTGTTACAAGAAAATGGAGTGTTTTTGGATGTGGAAAGCTTTAACACAAAGTATTCACTTTCTGTCAATTTTTTGGAATACTATGGATGTATTAATAGTATAAAATCATACTTGCTCAAACATAACACTGTTGTGGAAGATAACCAATGTATGCCCTGCATAAAGGCTATTAACTGTATTACAAAGGATTCAAAAGGATCTAAGGTGTTCTATGACGTGTTGATAGGTAAAGCTTGTATTCCAAACGCATGTACAAACTGGGAAAAAAATACTAACACAAACACCAGTTGAATGGCCAAAAATATTTAACGTTACTAGGAAAATTCAAGAAACAAAATTGAAGTGGTTTCAGATAAAAATAAATAACCGAATACTTGTAACAAACTCAGTCCTTAAGGAAATGAAAGTTGTTAATAGTAATTTATGTAATTTTTGCAAAGTTGAAAAAGATTCGATTTACCATTACTTATGCAAGTGCCAACATGTCAGAACCTTTTGGGCTGAGTTTGAACAATTTCTAAAAAGGAAATGTGACAACTGTATTAGACTAAACCTTACTGATAACTTGATACTTTTTGGTTTTGACAGTAACATAAAGACAGATCAAGGCTTTGATTTCATACTCTTGAACGCTAAATTTTTTGTTTATAAATGTAGAATCAATAACATCAGACCATGTTTACGTGTATTTTTGAAAGAATTATCTTATCTACATAAAATTGACCAATATGTTTACAGTATTCATATGAAACAATATCAGTTTACCCTTAAATGGGCTCCATATAATGCATTATTAGCTGCCATATAAATTATGTATTATGTTGTTTTGTCAAATATTTATGTACCTTGAATTGTTTGACAATTAATTCATGCATTCCTGAATAAAAAATGTTGAAGAAAAAAAAAAGGGGGTGTAATTTTTACACACTATGTGGGTTGCGTCACTAAAATATGAGACACAAATGATCTACCATTTCCTTAAAGTGTTATGTACAATTGTGGATAGCATACTTGGTGTTTTCTTTTACAATATTACCATGCAAAGGATTTCTTTTTTAAGGTGTCTCATTTATGGTCCAACATTCTGTCTTAGATTCTTGGCCAAAAGCCCTGCGGACGTCCCGATCCTAGTGAGCGCCCCAACAGGAGCTGCCGCCTATAACATCGCAGGCCACACACTGCACAGCGCATTCCTGCTGCCACTTGGGGGAAGCCAGTACGACGACTATATCAGACTCTCCAACGAAAAACTGACAGCTGTAAGAGAGAAGTTGGGCGCTATTCAAATACTCGTCATCGATGAGATCTCAATGGTTGGCGCGGACATGCTCCTCACAATCCACAGGAGGCTCTGTGACATTAAAGGCTGCACAGAACCATTTGGTGGCGTCTCCGTCCTGGCTGTTGGGGATCTCCTTCAGCTACCCCCTGTGGCGCAAAGAGCGGTCTTTCTTCCTCCGTCAGACGAGGTTGCTGCCATTTATGGATCCCTGTGGCAAGCACATTTCTTGATGGCAGAACTGACCACCATCATGCGCCAGGACAACAACTCCGTCTTTGCCAAACTCCTACATCGCGTGCGAAAGGGAGAACAAACGCCTGATGACGTTGAACTGTTGCAAGCACGAGTGGTTGACTCTGATGAGCCGCCCTTTCCTGACGACACCACTCATGTCTTTGCCTACAACAGACAGGTGAGCTCAAGCGCGGTTACTATACAATCAATTAGAAGGTAGAGTAAAATTTTGAATGGAGTTAAAAAAAAAATATGCTTTTGCTCTCATTGCATAAAACGTATCATTCATATGACAATAAAATTAATTATGTACATCGCAGCAACATAAACAATTATAATTCTCAGAACATTTTACAACAAAACCTCTCTCTCTCTCTCTCTCTCTCTCTCTCTGTCATGTCGTTTAAAAAATGAATGTCAAATAAATAAACCCAATCAATTAATCAACAGGTAGGTGAGCACAACAAGAAACTTCTTGAGCGGCTCCCTGGTCCAGTGTTCATCCTGCAGGCGTCAGACTCGACGAAAGACACACAGACAGGAAGAATAAACTCCGCGTCCTTTGACTTAAACGCCGGTGGACTGCCCAAAGAAACAACCCTTGCTGTCGACGCCAAGGTGATGTTGACCAAAAACATCGACGTCAGTGATGAACTCGTCAACTCCGCTGCAGGCATCATCACTGGATTTCTGCCACGTCCGGACGACAGTCCTTCGTACAAGCCCAAGTACGTGCTGGTGCGTTTTAACGACAGCAGAGTTGGTGCCAACACCAGATCCACCCACCGCGCCATTCTCCCTGATCGTGAATCAACGCCAATTCCTGCAGTAGAAGCCCAAGTGCAAATCAGAAAACAGAGCAAGGTGACAGGTAAACGCACTCAATTCCCTCTGTGTTTGGCCTGGGCTGTCACCATCCACAAAGAACAGGGGAAAACTGAAGACAGGTTAGTGGTCTGCTGCGAGGGGCGTTTCCAACCTGGTCAGTTCTACACTGCCATCAGCAGGACCAGAACCCTCGACGGACTCCATTTCGTTGGCCCACTGCCGTCGTCAATCGCTGTCAACAGAAAGTCCTTGGCTGAAATGGAGCGAATGGCAACGGCAGCTCGCTTCCGAGATGAAGTGACCCTCATGACCACTACCAACGACACCCAGTTCCGGATGGCGTTCCTGAACATCTGCTCCCTCAATGCACACAGCGCGAGTCTACTGGCAAACCGGTACCTCGCGTCCATGCATTTTGTAGGGATTGCGGAGACATGGCTGACTGCCCATGATGACACCACGCACATGCCCGGGTTTCACACCATCAGGCAAGACCACCCCCAGTCCGTGCCCGGAAAAAGAAGAGGCGGTCTGATGGTGTACATGGAGAACGATATGGTGCTCATGACACAAGTCCTAGTACCACTCATGGACTTGGAGCACATTACTTTGCTCGTAACCTTTAAACCAGACCCGTCCAAAAGACTGTGCCTGTGCGTGGTGTACAAGAGGCCAAGAATCAGCCATCCTAACTTCCTCGTTTCCCTGGAACGCCTCCTCCACACGATACCGCTGCAAGCCATGCCGACAATCGTGACAGGGGACTTCAACACAGACCAATGCTCTCAAACAGCACAAATGCAAGCCAGTTGAAAAACCTCATGACGTATCACGGGCTGCACCAGCACGTCAAGAGCCCAACGCACCGCCAAGGTGGACTGCTGGACCACATCTACAGCAACATCGACAATGACTCTGTGCACGTTGCCGTTACCGCTGTTCACTTCAGTGACCATGCACCAGTCACCCTGACCGCACCTTTCTTTATCCTGTAACCGTAAAACATGACGCCAGTATGGAAGCTCTTGACAATTTGTTGTATATTTTGTGACTTGTAACAGACAACTTGTTGGATTTGGTGACTTCAAGAGACAGTTTGTTAGAGTTGGTAACTTAAATGCACATTTTGTTGGATTGTGTAAAGAAACATTTTGTGGGGTTTTGTCAATTAAACTTTTACTGACAGTTTGTTAAATCTGGGGACGTGAATTTTAAAGTTATCGTTATCTGACTGAGACTACTCCTTTTCTGCATTCGATGAGACTGAGACTACAAAAATAGTGGATACTATTGTGAGACAGATTGCGCGACTAGAGCGGTGTTTGAGGTGTCAAATTCTATCAGTTTTCCCTATTCCAAGCAGAAAGCCGACATCAGGTAAATATCAATCGGTAGTGTAGATGTATGTACTATGCATTGCCATTGAACATAATTTTATATACAGTGTCCTTTAATTTTTTTTCTCTGATTTAATCCACACGTGGTGAGCATGTTTTATATTATATACATGAGACGGTTTTTACAAAAAATGCGGTCAGTAGGTGTTACAGAAAGAGTTATATTGATTTGTCTTTTTCTCCGCCTGTCTCTTTGTCCACTCAATCAACTTATTTTAACCACACTTGTTAGCAGTGCCTTCTCAGTTGGTGGCAGTGAGAATGGTAAGGACGGGGGTGTTTTTCCTACCTCGGAGGAATTTCTTGTTTGAAACATTCTTAGACAATTGTTTTTTATCATGTCTGTCAACTCTGAATTCGATTAAAAAAGCTTGTTTTAGTTGTCTTTAGCCGTCTTTAGTTGTTTTTAGCTGTCTCTAGCCGTCTTTAGTTGTCTTTAGCTGTCTTTAGTTGTCTTTAGCTGTCTTTCCATTGATTCTATTTTTAGGCTTGTTTTAGTAGGTGTGTGGGTACAGTGTTTGCGTGTGGCGATATGATGTGAGTATGCGATGTGAATGTTGCTACATGCATGGTTGATTGATTGATTGGTTGATTGATTTTGCAGACACACAGTCAAGCGTGTAATTTCTCTTTTAGAGATGAATAAAGATTATTGTATTGTATTGTATTGTATTGTATTTAGTTGTCTTTTCGCCCTTTATAGGTACCGGCAGCTTTGTATGCTATAGAAGACCATGAGGTGAAGTCAGTCACAGATGGACCTGCTGTCTGGGTGAGGCGCAAAACTGCCTGTGAAGAAGCTGAACATGCTGCCCCAGATTAAAGCCAGGTAGGTTAATATAATAATAACATCCTTTGTGTTTTAGTCACATTGTGGTTTTGTAAAGCGTGGCTGGTAGCTGTGTGCGGACAGACACTGGTTAGCTTAAACATGTGCACATGTATTTTATGTATGCATAATATAGGAAGGTGAAGAAAGTAAATGCATACATGTACACATTCATTTTCCTTACTTGCAGGTATGATAACAGAGTTTCTCGTAAGCTTCCGTCTGCAGACAACTTTGATCCACGGGCTTATGAAGACAGAGTGCATACTGCTGAGAAGGAAGCCTTGTTTGCTGAATTACTTTCCAAGGTACAGTTGCATCTCTAGTTATGTTGTCAGGCGAAGCAGACAACATATTGGATTCACTCGTACAAAAGTGCATCATCACAAAAGTATGAAACGGGCTTCAGTTTTTAAACGTGGTCGAAGTTACGTCAGCCAAACCGAGGGTGATTTCCATCGCTATTTTTAACATTCTCTAAAACTGAGGTAGAAATTTCCTACCCAGCATTCCACGGGTCTAAAATCAAATCTGAGAACATGTTTGAGGGCTATGACGCCTAATGGGTAAATTAGGCTGTGAAGGGAGGTAATCTGAGACACATGACGTTTACAGAGGATAAAGAAGGGGTTTGACTTTTGTTATGAAGCACTTTTGCTCGTATTACTATTAATGCTACAAAATTGACTATAATTGGTTACAAGGCTTGTTTAGTAATAGTAGTTGTAACTTTTGTAATATTAGTGCATGTTGATGTTGTTTGCTTCTGGTTTTTTGGGGGGTGTGTGGGGGGGGGGGTGTTGAAGGGTTGGAACATGGTTATTACTTGTACTGCAGGGTTTGTGACTATACTGTTGTTTGTTCCACAGTTATTTTAAACAATTAAAAATATAATATAAATTATATTTGTGTATTCTGTTGTCTCGCAGGAGCTGCCCGATGCTGCAGTGCTAGAGTGCTTGGTTGACAGTAGCCAGGATCCAAGTGAGACCACTGATGCAGATGAACAGCTTCTGCAGCATTCTGTTGCAGCAAGGACCATGGATATCACTTCACAAGGCGACATAGATCGTGACTTTGATTGTGTTGTTGATGCTCTGCGTTCAGAGCAAGAGACGCTGCAGCGGATTGAGAAAGCAACTCGCGGACAGAATAACAATCCGCTGTGGTACGTTATGAGGCAGGGCCGTGTGACTGCCTCCGACATGAAGCGCGCCTGTTCTAGACACACCACCCTGTGTGGGAAGCCCGACACGGACTGTACAAAATTAGTAGATCACATCCTGGGGAAACGGACAGACTTTGACACTCCAGCTTTGGCTTGGGAAAGGAAGAAAGACAAAAAAGCAAGAGAGCACTATTGTCGCGTGGAGAAAAAAAAGCATAAAAACTTTACACTCAGTGAAAGAGGGTTACAGATTTCCAGTATAGAAAACCCTTCTTGGGATGCTCAGTGGATGGTCTTGTATCATGCTCTTGTACTGGTCACAGTGAGAAGTTGATAGAAATCAAATGTCCGTATGCACTAAGAGAGCTGTCACCCAAAGATGCCGCAAGGCAGAGAGGTTGCGAGCTGAACGTAGACAATGGGAGCTGGAGTCTCAATGAAAGGTCTCAGTACTTTCACCAAATACCAACACAGCTGTTTGTGTATGGTCTGAGTGAGTGTGATTTACACAACAAAAGGGATTATCATTGTCCCTGTGCAGTACAGTGAGAAGTTTGCTGTGGAATTTGTCCGGAAGGCAGAAGATTTTTACAAATCCCAAATTTGCCTTGCATTATTGTGTGTTAAAGCCTGAAATTTGTGACCAGTCTGTGTAACCCTTGGTAATGATTGCATTCATGAAGAAAATGAATTGATCATTGTTCTTTTTGAGCGGTGTTTGCATTCAGATTGACTATAATTATAGACTTGATTGTTGAGCACACTGCTGGTTGTGCTTTATTCAGTCTCTGCAGCAGACAGTAAAGAAAGCTCCCTGTGAGCTGCACAACAGCATCACAATCATTTTACTATGTATTTCGCTGTTTTTGTTTGTTTGTGTGATTTGGTAAAAAAACCCATGAAAACTCCATTGTAGCAATAAATGTATAGTTAGTTAGCTGTTGCTTTTCGGGTCCAGCGGACCATAATAGGCCAAATCAGGACCCCACAAGTTAATCATGAGTTAGTTAGTTAGCTGTTGCTTTTCGGGTCCAGCGGACCATAATAGGCCAAATCAGGACCCCACAAGTTAATCATTGCACATTTTTAGATTAAAACACTTCTAATACATACAACCCGTAACGTCACCCGGAGGCAACAAAAAAGTCAAAGCAAAACCCTACATGTCAAATAAACTAGGTTGTTTTAAAATTCAAATCTTAAAATAAAGACCAGACTCCTTTAAAAACCCAAAAAGAGCTGAAGAGCTGACCTCTGTAAAAATACTTTTCAAGCTCGAGGTGCCAAAATACTTTTCTCGTTGATCATACAGATCAGCACACTCGGTGAGAAAATGACTCACAGTAAAACCAGTATCACATGCGTAGCACCATGGTGCCTCTTCTCTTTTAAGCAGATGAACATGAGTGAGATAAGTGTGACCAGTATGTAACCTGGCCAAAACACTTTCTTCTTTTCTACTTGAAGCCACTAAAGGAAGTGGCTTTAAAAGGTCAGGAAGAGTTTTATACAATTTGTTTTCCGTGCAGGCAGACCAACGGTCTTGCCAGAGTTTTAAGCTGTAACAAAGGGTCTTCCTACGCAAGTCAGTAAAAGGAACAGACTGCTCAGGGAGACGAGGAACCGTCAAATCTAGAGCATCCTTTGCTGCCTTGTCAGCAACCTCGTTGCCGTGTATGCCCATATGACTGGGCGCCCACATAAAATTGATAATCTTGCCTTCAGAAATAAGTTTAGTATG
Source organism: Littorina saxatilis (assembly GCF_037325665.1). Lineage (NCBI taxonomy): Eukaryota > Metazoa > Mollusca > Gastropoda > Littorinimorpha > Littorinidae > Littorina > Littorina saxatilis. Next base: position 80,593,831 of record NC_090256.1, on the reverse strand, counting down.
AATGTCGACTAAAAAAGGATGAGTAAACTTTCTGGTGGATATCGCTTCAAGAGCTGAAAGCGAATCAGATACAATCAAAAAAGACTGATGTCTGGATTGATAAATTAATTTTAATGCCAAGATAATGGCCCTAAATTCTGCCGAATACACCGACGAACCATTAGGGAGCCGGAGTTGAAGTGGTTGATGTAATTTCTTGTTAAAAACTGCTGCCGCAGCAGCTGAATCGTCTTTGAGAGAGCTGTCAGTAAAAATATATTCATACTCGGTGTACTTTGAGCACTGCTCAAGAAACAGCTGCCTAAAGACAGAGTCCGAGGTTTCATTCTTCTTGAAAGAAGTTAGGGAAAAATTGACGGTTGGGTTTTCCAACTGCCAGGGTGGAGTGTTTGTTGTCAAAGGATCGTCACAGACAGAATCACTATCTATAACAGCCCTTTCACATTCAGAAAGCATACGTATGCCGAAAGTTGGTATTTCAGTAGGTTTGGTTAAAATTTTGTCCTTCAGAATGGGATTAACAACACATTCATGAGCAGGGTTTTCGGGGTTTGCCTTTAGCTTTAGGTAGTAGTTCATGGTTGGTTGGTTTTTGGGGTTTAATGTCTCTTCAGCAGATGCTAGCTGCTATTCGAGACCGATGCAGTTATTTTCTTTTCCCTTCATATGGCAAGTTCTACGTTTCAGACTATTTACATTCAAATCTATCACTGTAAAAGAAGGTTCTAAAAATTAATAATTTTCACTTCTGGTACTTTAAATCTTGTAAAAAATCTTGATCTCTTTTAAAAAGTTAAAAATCTTGTCCGGGGGAACATTCCGGAAGGTAGTAGTTCATGGAAAGCCGAAGTCTGCGGATCTCCAAAGGAGGTTCTCGCGACTCGGCGTACAAACTATCCACTGGTGTTGTGCGAAAAGCACCCAAACAAACTCTCAGACCCTGATGGTGGATGGGATCTAAGGCCTTGAGGACATTTCTCTTTGCAGAACCATAAACAATACAACCGTAGTCCAGCTGTGGACGGACAAGAGACCGATACAGGCGAAACAGTGTTGCTCTATCAGCCCCCCAATCCGTGTGACTTAAAACTTTGAGAACGTTGAGACCCTTTTGACATTTGGTTCTTAAATATTTGATGTGGGGTAAAAAAGTAAGGTTGCTGTCAAAAATCAGACCAAGAAATTTGACTTGTTTAGAAACTTTAATCTTATGGTTGTTTATAAAAAGAGCAGGCTAAAGAACTTGATGTTTTTTTCTGTGGAATGAATACATTCGGTTTTAGCCAGGGAAAATTTGAACCCGTTCTCTTGAACCCATTTTTGAATTTTGGAAATACACAGCTGAAGCTGCCGTTCAACCCCAGCTAGTGTTCTTCCCTTGGCAGAAATTTGAAAATCATCAACAAAAAGAGATTTGTCGATGCCAGACTGGACGTGTTTGACGATGTTATTGATTTTAATGTTAAAAAGTAACGGTGATAAAATACTCCCTTGAGGAACTCCCATCTCCTGTTCAAAAGAATCGGAGAAAGTAGAACCTACTCGGACCTTAAACTCCCTTTCGGCAAGAAAATTTGAAATAAAAATGGGAAGATTCCCATCAAACCCTAAGGTTTTAAGATCTGATAAAATACCATGCTTCCACGTTGTGTCATACGCCTTTTGTCAGTCTCCAACAGCGATGCGTCTGTCTCCTATGCCAGTGAAACTGATAGCTGTGGGTTCGAGTCCGCTTTACGGCTTGATGCTAGCTGGTATGAGGCACTTGAAAGAGGCATACAACCCTACTCGTTCGGATGGGAGTTTAAACCGAGGCCTAGTCTGTGGCGCACGCATTCCACCTTGCACGGACTTAAAAGATCCCGATTCTGATGCTGAAGCCCAGGTCAGTACCGGCTACACGAACACACCCAGCAAACACCCGCGAGAATGTGGGCTGAGCAAATGAGTCAAAAATGGAGAGAGAAAGAGGAAGAATGAAGCCCGACTGGAAGGATCGGGTAATGACTGATCGTGCACCAGAATTGGTAGCCGTGACTCTAGTCCTACCCAGGTAGGACAGCCCGATGAATGAGAATGTAAAGCGCTTAGAGCTCACCGAGACCAGAGGTTAGGCGCTATATAAGTACTCGTAATAATAATAATAAAAAATATTAACCTTGACCTTCACGTTCATGGCGGTAGACTGGGGTGTCCTAACACAAAGCAAAACAGATTACCGGCATCCGATACAGTGCACTGCTGGTATGGTGGCGCACCAGTACCGAAAGTTTGTTTCTTTTGGTGCACGACAAGAAATTTGGAAATGAGTTTACAGCGCATCAGTGTCATTAACTCACGTTTTATATCTATCTCCACCACAGATTGGAAAATTGTGGATATGAATCAGTTTGTCAATGTTACATGCACACTGAGAAAGATATTAAAGTGCTTTACGGATGAAATGTGGAATGCTCTGTTTAATAATTTTGACGTTTGTTCAAACAGATCCGGAGTCGGACGATGACCTTGGAAGCGATGAACAAGTCTGCAGGTCTGAGTGCACAGGTAGATTTGCTGTCTTTGACCAACTTTCTAAATTCTTCCAAACCCACAAAAAAAATTAAAATGAAGAAGTTTTGCTGCTCATGCAAGTCATTCTTTTTACAACATCGATACATAATTGAAGAAGACAATATTTTTAAAATGTAATCGTGAAAAATAAATAAATAAACCAACCACCTTACACTATCATTTCCTTCTGTGGCTGTGTCATTTGTTGCACTGTGTGCAAACGGCTGTTTAAAACTTGCAGTTTGATAAGATGTTATAGATAAACTTGCTGTCTTTAAGATATTTTGCACCAAGCCGTCTCTTTGTATATAATTTGAACTTTTTCCACAAACTTTTTCTTCTCATTTATTTGTAGCGACAGGGACGCGGAAGCTTCCAAAGCCTCGGCAAACAGTGAACGCCCCAAGATCAAGATCAAGGCAGGCATCAATTGATTCTTCAGGTGTGTGGCTTTTACTTGTGATGTACTGTAAAAAAAACCTGCAAGTGTTTGTCAGGGCTTCCTGAGGAGCAATAACTAATTTATATTGTTTACATGTATCAGTAAAGCAACACACGTGTAGGTTAACTGATTTAGTAACTATTGGCTGCAGTCTTCCACATAGAAAAAAAACAGTTTATATTATTATTATTTCGTGCTTCCATGTGAGGTTCGGAAAACAAACGATGACATCAGAATTTACCGGGTTACCAGACATTGCGTTGGTGTCTAGATTGTTTGAAAAAAGAGTACACTTTAAGTTTAAATCTTTTTACACAAGGTTGAGTTGTATGTTTTCATCACAATAAAATAATGCTCAAAGACAGTTTAGATAAAAGAAAATGGTGGTTTTCTATATGCAACAGACAACACCCACCAGAAAATATTTGTTTTGTGACGCATTGTTCGAACCAAGTTGTTCTAAAAATAATCTCATCTATCTCTGAGGTTATTTTGATCTGATGTTCAATAATCAATTGCTTGGAACCTGGAGGTATTTGAATCGCGCCAGTTGGTAGAACACTTAGTCTTTAGACACTGATATAGCCGGATAAGCCTTAAAACATCTGAAGTTACGTGCACCTCAGCCTTTTAAAGGTTGTGTATTTTTATTTTGTGTGATCTGTTGTTTCAGGGAGAAGAACCTGGACTGAAGAAGAGGTACAAGCTGTGAAGAAACATTTTTACCAGTTTCTTCTTCTACGAAATAGACTTCCTGGAAAAAAAGAAATAGAAAAATGTATGCGTGCAGAACATGATGTGCTTAGGCACAGAACTTAGAAAAATGTGAAAGATTTCCTCCGAAATAGGATGATCCAAAAGAAGCGAAAATTATGAAAAGTGAGAACGAGAATTGGCTGCAATCCTGATTTGTAGTCCAGTTTTGACCATGTTTTGTGTGTAATTTTTTAAGCCTTTTCATTCAAATATGAATGAATGGCCTCCGCTCTTAGATTACCTGATCATGCTCTGGCCTCCAGTTCATCAGGGGTTTATACTGGTGGAGGTTAGAATTTCGCGCCATTTGTTTTATTGAATAAATGTCAACCCTAATTTGCCATTGACGTAATTTTTCTGTGTATAAACAATATTCAATAATGCATAAAAGGTTTTTTCGTTGGTGCTTTTTTTAATAATTTTTTTAAATGTGTACCCTGAAGTAAATTAGCAACTGTTAGTAGTGTATGCCACCAGAGCTGCCAACTGCTACGATTTTGGCGTAGCATGCTACGATTTTGATTCTTGCTACGCTGCTACGATCAACAGTAAAAAATAAGATTTTTTTTTTCTTTCTTTCTGTGCGAGTTTAATCGAAGTTCTAGCACATGCCACGGTACCAAATTCTCTGAAAAAGTACTAAGGCTACATCTGAGTTTGAGTTTAATTATCTTCGCTATGTTCCTTCTTGGCAGTGAGTATTGTTACTGTATCAGTATGAATGTCATTCAGTAATATGTCTCATGTCTGGATCTTTGGCTGTTTAGCGCGTCGTGCACATTTGCTCCTCCTGTTTTGGAAATGCTACTCCAAATGGCTCTGGAAGCTACTCCTTTGAGTGATGGGGGGGGGGGGGGGGGGGGGGGGGGGGGGTGGCAGCTCTGTGCCACTGTTCATTTGAAATGTTACGTTTCAATTTCTTTTTAAACAAATTGGGAAGACTGAACCCGGCCCAGTTTTGACCATGTTCTGTGTGTAATTTTTTAAGCCTTTTCATTCAAATATGAATGAATGGCCTCCTCCGCCCTTAGATTACCTGATCATGCTCTGGCCTCCCTAGCTCATCAGGGGTTTATACTGGTGGAGGTTAGAATTTCGCGCCATTTGTTTTATTGAATAAATGTCAACCCTAATTTGCCATTGACGTAATTTTTCTGTGTATGAACAATATTCCTGTCAATAATGCATAAAAGTTTTTTTCGTTGGTGCTTTTTTTTAAATATTTTTTTAAATGTGTACCCTGAAGTAAATTAGCAACTGTTGGAAGTGTATACCGAGCTGCCAACTGTTACGATTTTGGCGTAGCATGCTACAATTTTGATTCTTGCTACGCTGCTACGATCAACAGTAAAAAAATACGATTTTTTGTTTGTTTTGTTTTGTGTGTGAGTTTAATCGAAGTTCTAGCACATGCCACGGTACCAAATTCTCTGAAAAAGTACTACGGCTACATCTGAGTTTGAGTTCTTGGCAGTGTGTATTGTTACTGTATCAGTATGAATGTCATTCTGATTCAGTAATATAAGTCTCATGTCTGGATCTTTGGCTGTTTTGCGCGTCGTGCACATTTGCTACTCCTGTTTTGGAAATGCTACTCCAAATGGCTCTGGATGCTACTCCTTTGCGTGATGGGGGGGTTGGCAGCTCTGTGCCACTGTTCATTTGAAAAGTTACGTTTCAACTTTTTTTTAAACAAATTGGGAAGACTGAACCCAGTCCAGTTTTGACCATGTTTTGTGTGTAATTTTTTAAGCCTTTTCATTCAAATATGAATGAATGGCCTCCGCTCTTAGATTACTTGATCATGCTCTGGCCTCCCTAGCTCATCAGGGGTTTATACTGGTGGAGGTTAGAATTTCGCATTGAATAAATGTCAACCCTAATTTGTCGTTGACGTAATTTTTCTGTGTATGAACAATATTCCTGTCAATAATGCACAATTTTTTTTTTTGGGGGGGGTTGCTATTTTTTCTATATTTTCTTTAAATGTGTACCCTGAAGTATTAGCAACTGTTAGTAGTGTATGCCACTGTTCATTTGAAATGTTACGTTTCAACTTTTTTTTAAACAAATTGGGAAGACTGAACCCAACACTAGACATTAAAATAAACAATTGTGAAAGCTGAAATGTGTTCTTTTATAATTGTAATAACATAACGTGCGTTTATTGTATTTGTTGTTCTGAATATTACTCTACCACATATAAACAAATTACAAAACAAAAAAGACTCGAGCTTTAACCGTAAATGGTTTATTGGACCTTCAACAAGAAATTCAATTCAATTCACACAAAAAAAGACAATCCGCAGACAGTACCAATGACTAAACTGTTACAGAATAAAACTATGGCTTGAAAATGAATGGAAAACATAATAGAAACCAATCTCGATTACACAAAGGCACACAATAATTACAAAAATAGTAATAATTATAATAAAAGTGCTCAATTATTTGCAAACAAAAATATATACATATATCCTATTACTAAATAAAATTAAAAAAACCGACTTACAATACAACGGCAATTGCATATTTCAATGGAGCAGCATAATAAAATAAAAAAGCAGAAACGTGTCAAAATAGACCGTAAAAACAAAGCATAAGTATTGTCACCCTACCTTCTGTCACAAAGCACACACAGCGTGTGTGTCATCATTATGTGGTTAGAAATACTATTGTCACCCTACCTTATGTCACAAAACACACACAGCGTGTGTGTCATCATTATGTAGTTAGAAATAAACATGTCTAAGATTTGTGTGTAAAGGAATGTATTTTCTGCCATCGTTCTTTGCTCACCCTTTTGAACCAAACGTGAAAAAAAGTTTTAAAAAATCAATTGAAACACGCGGGAAAAAAATGTCACTATTACGAGGGTTCCCACCAAGAGTCAGCATAAGGGTCTCGCCACATGTATGTGTGTGTGTGTGTGTGTGACATTCATGTCTTTAGACTCACACAGCAGGAACACCAACACACGAAATCAGTTATGCAAATCAAAACTTTAGTTACCAAACAATCATAATTATGTATGAAACACCATTGAAGACACGCACACAATTTCACAAGAACTGAACTAAGCAACGAAATTGTTTGTTGAAAACAAGTCATCGAAAATGCATGTAGTATTAAGGCTTCGTTAGTTGAAACCCTAACGCTCTTTTTCTCAGTCTTGTGTCTGCAGAATCTCTGGCCAAAGGATTTTACAACTGGTTTTCATCCATAGAAGGTGGGCACTGTGTACCTGACTACATAGAAGAACACAAACGAAAAGAAAAAGTGAACCAGAACAAGAAAGTAAAAGAAATGGTCAAAACAGAAATGGAAATGACATTTGGGTCTGGTGACTTTCATTCAAGCAGACTTGTTGAGCTCACTGAAATGGGAAGAGAATCTGCGTCTGTGATTTTTTTGTTTGTTTGTTTGTTTGCTTAACGCCCAGCCGACCACGAAGAGCCATATCAGGGCGGTGCTGCTTTGACATATAACGTGCGCCACACACAAGACAGAAGTCGCAGCACAGGCTTCATGTCTCACCCAGTCACATTATTCTGACACCGGACCAACCAGTCCTAGCACTAACCCCATAATGCCAGACGCCAGGCGGAGCAGCCACTAGATTGCCAATTTTAAAGTCTTAGGTATGACCCGGCCGGGGTTCGAACCCACGACCTCCCGATCACGGGGCGGACGCCTTACCACTAGGCCAACCGTGCCGGTGCGTCTGTGATCAATCGTCTTGCTGAAGAAAGGATGTGGAGCACTGTTAAAAACTACCTCAACAGTTTCACGCATTTCTTGGATTATATGGAGTCTGTGACACCTCCAATTGTGGACAAAGAAACAGTGAATGCAACAAAAGTTAGGCTAAGAGGATGCCTTTACACAGTTGCCAAGTTTTCCCAAGAAGAACTGCAAAAGAGAAAAGTTAAGGACCGCAAACGACTGGTTGATTGGGCCCTAGTCTGCAGCTACAGAGACAAAAACATGGCTGAAACCTTGATAACAGAATTCAAGGAGAGAGATGCTGACTTTGCAATGAAAATACAACGCCACATCCTTCTTCAAATCGCCCTTCAGAATGGCAAAAGAACGGGAACTTTTGTGGATATGACAGATGAAGGGTTTTAGAAGGGAAATCCTTCAAGGTGTCTGGTGCCGCAGGTGTGTTTGTTTGTTTGTTTGTTTGCTTAACGTCCAGCCGACCACGAAGGGCCATATCAGGGCGGTGAATGACGTTGATAGACTGTGGGGAATGAGAGTGACTGTGATGGGATCAAAGATCGCATGCTGTTAGTTGAGTAAGCTGGTGATGTAACATTTGTTTTCCACCAAAGGTTATTTATTTGCTGTTGCTTTTCGGGTCCAGCGGACTATAAAAGGCCAAATCAGGACCCCACAAGTTCTTTCTTTCTTTATTTGGTGTTTAACGTCGTTTTCAACCACGAAGGTTATATCGCGACGGGGAAAGGGGGGGAGAATAAAAAAATTGCTTCAGGGTCTTGCAACGTAGTACAATATATTACCTTACTGGGAGAATGCAAGTTTCCAGTACAAAGGACTTAACATTTCTTACATACTGCTTGACTTTCTTTCTTTTTTTCTTTGGTGTTTAACGTCGTTTTCAACCACGAAGGTTATATCGCGACGGACTGCTTGACTAAAATCTTTACAAACATTTATATACAATTAACACTTAAACAAGGGTAAAAGGAGAAACAGAATCCGTTAGTCGCCTCTTACGACATGCTGGGGAGCTTCGGGTAAATTCTTCCCCCTAAACCGCGGGGGGGGGGGGGGGGGGGGGGGGGGAGAGACGACTGGTGTGATGATATTGGGGATGATATTATATACTTTGACATAGATGACACCCCATGGCTATTTGGTTGCAGACTCTGTGAAAGGAAATTTCACGTGCGGTGTGCACCATTCGACATTGTGGAAGACTCCATCATGGGGGACGAGCAGTTCATGTGTCCGAGTTTTCGGGAGTATTTGTAAGTACCAGACATCTGCTTGGGGGACTAGTCTCTAAAACCTTGCTTTGGTTGTATTGTTCACTCCCGAAGGAAATGACTACCTGGGGGAGGGCGAGGGGGAGGGAGAGGGGAGCAGTGGGTCATACTGTTGACTCCTAAAGGAAGTGATGATTGGAGATGGGAGATTTGCGAGCAGCTGGTCGTCCTGTTTGCTCCTGAGAGAGAAATGTACATGGGAAAAAAAAGAGGGGGGGGGGCTTTGGTATCAGGATCAGGCACATTTTTCATGCTTTTAACATACTGCACTAATGGCCAGTAATGAACATGACGGACAATAATTGGACTTTTACATACCGAAAAAAACGTACGAAAAAAGGTGTTTGGTCGTACTGGGTCGTATTGGACACACGCCTCTGTCGTAAGTACTACCAGGGTTTTACGAAGCTCGAGCCTATCATATAAGAAAGGTTATCAACCACCCTTTCATGTTGTATAACAGACTGCGATGGTTCTTTTGCAGGAGCACACCAGTAACGGAGTTTGTCCCAGAAGAGTACGAACCTGAGCCAGCCTCTTGCAGTTCATCAACTTTTCACTGATTCTTTGACAATAAAGACTGACAGTATTTTGTTATTTTTACTATGGCTGCACATGACAACAGTGCCTCATCTTCTGGTTTTGTTAGTCTCAGGATTCAAGGATTGCAAATTTCACATCCAGATGATCTTACGTGTGAAGAAACACTCAGCATTTCTGATGACATTGTGGTAACTGAAAAATCCCAAGACACCAAAGATGTAGCAACACATTATGACAGTACAACAGATGTGTCTGCTGATAGTGAAGATTCGTGGCATCCAGATCAGAGCAGCTCGAGTGACATTCCAGATCTCAGTCCACCAATAAAGAAAAAGAAAGCTTTGTCCGGACTTTCAGAACCAAAGAGATGGCAAAGGCCCAATAGTGCAGAACTCAGAATGAAAGGGAAAGCCAACAAGGGGAGAAGAAAAGACAAACGGAAAAACGGTTAAAAGTGAGAAAGAAGCAAGGAAAATGGGTAACAGATGTATGTCAGCATTCTGTAAACGCGTATCATCAAGAACATGTGATACAGTCACAGAAGAACAAGGAAGTGACATCTTCAATACGACTTTTGGGGCCAGTTGGATTGGAAACAACGGAAAACGTTTGTTGCTTCTCTAGTTCTTGTACAAAAGAAAAAGGGAAAACGACCCAAGAGCAGAAGGAGTCTGACCTACACGTACCATCTCCGTGTGGACGGTGTAAAACAACACGTGTGGAAAAACATGTTTCTGAGCACACTGGGCCTACGTGAGTAGACAGTGCTTTTGTTTGTTTGTTTGCTTAACGCCCAGCCGACTACGAAGGGCCATATCAGGGCGGTGCTGCTTTGACATATAACGTGCGCCACACACAAGACAGAAGTCGCAGCACAGGCTTCATGTCTCACCCAGTCACATTATTCTGACACCGGACCAACCAGTCCTAGCACTAACCCCATAATGCCAGACGCCAGGCGGAGCAGCCACTAGATTGCCAATTTTAAAGTCTTAGATATGACCCGGCCGGGGTTCGAACCCACGACCTCCCGATCACGGGGCGGACGCCTTACCACTAGGCCAACCGTGCCGGTAGTGGACAGTGCATTCATGGGCTAAAGCGGCAATGGAAACAGGCATCCACAGTCTACGTCTCCAAAAGCGGACTCACCAAAGTTTGACGAGGCCATTGCATTTCTGGAGTCCCTGCCAACATTACCGTCACACTACTGCCGGCAGAATACAACCAAAGCGTACTTACAGACAGACATCCAGTCCAAGACTCGTCTGTACCAGCTGTTTCAGGGATACTGTGACTCTAAAGGCGAGAAGCGAATTTCCAGGCAAATCTTGATGAAGGCTGCTAGGAAAATGAACATTGGGTTCTGGAAACCCAAGAAAGACCAATGTAACCTTTGTGCAGCCTACGCATTGGGAAACTGTGAAGAGGAGTACGTCTCCCACCTGAGGCGAAAAGAAGACGCCAGAGCAGAAAAAAACAAAAGACAAAAGAAGCTGTGAGGATACGACTTCCGGTTATGGCTGCTGTTAGATAAGCAGGCCCAAGTTCCAGATCTGAATCTATTTCAATCATAATCATGCCGAATCCATCCCAGTCTGCAAAGGCGAAGACAGCAACACGAAACCAATGTGTTGACGCAATGATGAAAGGCCAGAGAAATGAAGATGAGACCCCGAACATGGAGAACAACTAAATCTTGATGGCTATAGAGAGATCGGCAAAGGAGGTGAGAGCAGACATTGTGACATTGTCGGACCACGTTACCAAACAGTTAACAGAAATCAAAACTGACATTGACTTTCTTTCTTTCTTTATTTGGTGTTTAACGTCGTTTTCAACCATTTAAGGTTATATCGCGACGGAAAACTGACATTGACGAGTTGAAAAAAAACCCCAAAGATCTAGAGAAAAAAAAAACGTGGAGTTTCAGGGGGTTGTCACAGGTAATGTATGTAATTTTTGTGAATTAGAAAAAGATACAGTTTATCATTATTTGTGGCAATGTGAACATGTCCAGGTTTTTTGGACTGAATTTGAAAAATGTCTGAAAGAAATATGTTTTAACTGTGACAGACTCAGACTTACACCAACACTGGAAATATTGAACCATGAAAACCACATGAAAACAGACGCTGGTTTTGATTATATTTTAATAACAGCAAAGTTTTTTGTTTACAAATGCAGAATAAACAAAATTCGTCCCCACATGCAAAAGTTCTTAAGAGAATTATATAATGTGTAGCGAATTGATAAATACGCTCACAATATTCTCATGAAACAGACTCAGTTTATTAAAAAATGGATTCCGTATCAACAGCTAGTAACGGTTGGATAAAGACGAGTGATGTACATTATTACAATAGTCAATGTATTTCTTTCTTTCTTTATTTGGTGTTTAACGTCGTTTTCAACCGTTCAAGGTTATATCGCGACGGGGAAAGGGAGGAGATGGGATAGAGCCACTTGTTAATTGTTTCTTGTTCACAAAAGCACTAATCAAAAAATTGCTCCAGGGGCTTGCAACGTAGTACAATACCTTACTGGGAGAATGCAAGTTTCCAGTACAAAGGACTTAACATTTCTTACATACGGCTTGACTAAAATCTTTACAAACATTGACTATAATTATTCTTATACAAGAAACACTTAACAAGGGTAAAAGGAGAAACAGAATCCGTTAGTCGCCTCTTACGACATGCTGGAGAGCATCCGGTAAATTGCTCTGAAAATGTAAGAAGTAACTGAATATCACATGTGTTAGTTAGTTAGTTAGCTGTTGCTTTTCAGGTCCAGCGGACCATAATAGGCCAAATCAGGACCCCACAAGTTAATCATTTCACATTTTTTTTATTAAAACAATTCTAATACATAAAATCTGTAACGTCACCGGAAGGCAACAAAAAAGTCAAAGCAAAACCCTATATGTCAAATAACTTAGGTAGTTTTAAAATTCAAATCTTAAAATAAAGACCAGGGGCCGGTTTCATATACCGCTCTTATCCTAACTTAGGAGCTCTTAAGGGGTCAAGATGGGGTTAAGAGCAAAGTTAAGATAGGTGCGTTTCACGGACCGCTCTTTGGCCAAAGAGCGCTCCTATGTCGCTCTTAACATAGGGCAGCCCCCCCCCAGCCCTAAGTTAGGTAAGAGCAGACAGAAGCGCCCCCAACTTGCAAGGGAGATAATTTTAATCCTAAAAATGGCGGCCGTAAATGAGACTGTGAGTCGACTCGACTCGTGCATCATTTTGCGATATAACATGCGCCATCAACACATTTTCGTCACCGCACGGATCCGCGGAATGCCCAAGACGATAAGGATAGTGCCGCACGCTTTCATTTGTCAAAGCATGGACTCCTCTTTGAATTATGTTGACAAGAGTGTGGACGGTATGCAGTTTAGCACTTACAAGCACCCGCGAAGACTATGATTGCACCGTTTTCTGCGTGATTGATGTCTGTCAGTCCATGCACGGCGACATATTCTACATGAGCAAGGAAACGAGTCTTCGCTGCATCCACCGAATGTATATTCTGCCTTGCACGACGAGTGTGAACCCGACAGGAAGCGGCTAACCACACGTACTCGTGAGCAATTCCAGATAGCTTGTACTTGTAGTGCACTTTTTCGGCGTGTTTGTGGTGCTGTTTACACACATTTTCGAACAACAGTCTATCAGTCAGTCAACGAAACAAAACAGCACGAGTATAATATCAACAAGGAAGGATGCCACGCCGTGACGGCTTCTATAGGCATTGAAGTAGTTGGTGACGAACATCTTTGGACCGTGTGTCGTGTTGTTCTATGGCCAGGGTGTGAAAAGGGTACCATGATTTTAAATGAGAGTTGGGTGTGTCCTGCAATCCAAGCACCTCTGGGCTTGTTCATATACGGTGACATTGGCTACATCTTGACACCCTGAATACTCAGTCACACCCTATATCTACAGCAGTGCTCCAAGCAGGTTAACTCAACACGTGAACTAGACACGTCAGCAAGACACGTCAGCATTGTTTCCTGTCATGATGAAAAAAGGTAATGTTTGGAATAGATCTAAAGCATAATTGATCGAAATGTTCCTTTCAAGGCATGCTACTTTTCAGATTGTGTTTGGGAATGTTGTTGCAGAAAATGTCAAGGTTATAAAACAGCTTGCATGAGAGAGAAAACATTAGAGCAGAAAAGGCATGTTTGAAACTTAAATGGGTTGTTATTGTTAATCAGCACCATATTATATACTGACTGTGCTCGTTGTAAGTTTGACTTGGTAGCTGTGCTGACAGTGTTGTCTTAGTATCATCTGCACTGCAGATCTGTGCAGCGTATTCACCTGGTAATTGTAAATGCATACAAGCAAACACTGAAACATTCAGCAAACGCTCATAATTTTCTTTCTTGTATCACCAGAGAATAAACTTCATCATCGTCTGGCACCACCATGCTCTCCTCCAGTGTCATCTTCTACCCGTGGACACTAACATACAGTTACCAAAGCAAGGGCAGAGACAATGAGGAATGCCAATGAAAGCATAAGTCTTAGTGAACGTGGTGTGCAAGAAAAGACTGGACATCATTTCAGGTAAATATGTTATGCTTGTAATATGATACTCATTCAGTCATTGACAATTCTGTAGAACATTTGGAAAACAAAAGAAGAGGCGTTCTGGGATCACATAGTACTAACTTGTGTAAGGCCAAAAAAAAAAATAGGTGTGGTTACGGTAACATAGCCAAAAAAAATAGGGTAGGTAGGTAGGCAATCACTTTTTTTTTTTTTTTTACTTTTTTTCCTAATGTGTACAAATTAAATCTACTTGACAGGGAAATAAGTGTGCGACTCGGGCGCTTTCGCTTTCATTGCGTTTTTTGCACTGGTTTTTTTGTTTGTTTATTTTTTTTGTTGACAAATGTAATAAAAAGTTATAGGATCGGCCCCTAAAAATAGGGTAGGTCGGGTTACCGTAACCACACCTATTTTTTTTTTAGGCCTAATAGTAGTAGTATGCATACACATTGAAAGAGATGTGTCAAAACGTATTGTTCTCACACACAGTGACACACACACAAACTGGACAGTGAGTAAGAAGAATGCTGTTTCAGTGTTTGACTTCTTTTTTAAACTTTTATCTGAAACTTTGACTTTAAATTTTACTACTCCTTGATATCAACAAAACTGATTCTTAAGTGACAATAACTAGTAATTTACTAGTACTAAAAACATGTATTTACACTGTTATTGTTAACGTGGGGGGGGGGGGGGGGCATAGATTGTGAGGAGAATAGAACATGCTCTAGGGGATTTCAAGAAATTGTGCTAATTTGTAATTCAGTTGGTTTGTTCCATTTCCTGAATTGTTAGCCTTGTCTGATTCATTTTAAAGGACTGAGTCATTGCTGATATACAGAGCTTTCTTTTAATTGTTTAACCCCTCTAAATTAACGCAAGACCTCATGTTTTTTACTGCTGAAGCGATTGACACCTGCATCAGCAGTAATGGCAGAACACAAAGTACAAAAGTTAACCAAAGAAGACACCCTGTTCTGGACAGATAATTGATGTTCTTCTTCACGTATGTAAACGTTGCCAAAGCGCTTTGAGCTGTGAAGAAGCGCTATATAAATGTTCTATTTTCATTATTATTATTATTGTGTCTATCCTGAACTTGAGTCGATTTTTAAGTGGTACTTTGTGTTTTTTCGGGTCAATTTTTGGGGGATCCTTTTTTGAGCAGCGGAAGAGTGTGCCACATTTCCAAGTGAAGTGCCTTTAATGGCGTAGAAAGTTTGAACAAAATGATTCGGGAGTGATTTTTTTTTAAAGTACACAATTTGTACAGATAAAATGGTTTGCTAAGTGTAGTATGAATAAGAGCAAGTTTTAGAATTACTCACTGTCTTCTCTTTTTCTTGTAAGATTATGTGGTGAAACTGCTCTGTTGCTAACATTTAATACAAGAAACCTTCTGCTCTTATGACTATGTTGCTGTTCCTTGTTCAAGGACCTCTACCCACACACTGATGCTGACACTCATTGAGGGGCCAACTACCAACACTGATTGTGATACTCGCTGAGGGGTCGACTACCAACACTGAGGCTGACGCTCGCTGAGGGGCCAACTACCAACACTGATGGTGATACTCGCTGAGGGGTCGACTACCAACACTGATGGTGATACTCGCTGAGGGGTCAACTACCAACACTGAGGCTGACACTCGCTGAGGGGCCAACTACCAACACTGATGCTGACACAACACTGATGCTGACACTCGTTGAGGGGTCGACTACCAACACTTAAGGCTGACACTCGCCGAGGGGCCAACTACCAACGCTGATGCTGACACTCGCAGAGGGGCAAACTACCAACACTGACCCTGATACTCTCTGAGGGGCCAACTACCAACACTGATACTGACGCTTGCTCAGGGGCCAACTACCAACACTGATGTTGACGCTTGCTCAGGGGCCAACTACCAACACTGATACTGACGCTTGCTCAGGGGCCAACTACCAACACTGATACTGACGCTTGCTCAGGGGCCAACTACCAACACTGATACTGACGCTTGCTCACGGGTCAACTACCAACACTGATGTTGACGCTTGCTCAGGGGCCAACTACGAACACTGATGTTGACGCTTGCTCAGGGGTCAACTACCAACACTGATGTTGACGCTTGCTCAGGGGCCAACTACGAACACTGATGTTGACGCTCGCTGAGGGGTCGACTACCAACACTGATGGTGATACTCGCTGAGGGGTCAACTACCAACACTGATGTTGACGCTTGCTCAGGGGCCAACTACGAACACTGATGCTGACGCTTGCTCAGGGGTCAACTACCAACACTGTATGTAGTGGCCACTGTGTAACGTCCCTTGCACAAAACAACAAATTTTATATTTAAAATGGTTAAAGGAATTTTTTAAGCATTTACATTAATTATGCCAGGAACAGTCTGCAGACACAGAAGTATACAGTGGTTTTGTCAATATTAGTTAGCAGTTAAAACATGTCCAACGTTCATATTCTATTTCTATACTACCTGTCAACAACAACAAACTAAGCAAACGCGTTTGAGGGCAGATCATTTTAATCCCGCAGTGGGGCACTGCGGTTATGAAATTAAAAGCCCCTCCTGTTTTTGGAACCGCAGGAGCTTTCTAGTTTGCTGTTAGGTAGATTTTTGGTTCCTCTTTCCTGTCATGCTCTCTTTTTCTTCATGAATTCTTTTCTTTTTTCTGCCTTCTTGCTCATTCACCTGTATTTTTTCCAAAAATCTCTTCTCTTGCTGCTTGTCTCGCGATTCATGTATAGTTTAATCTGTTAGTGTTCTGATGTAAGTCCAGCAGTAGATAGGTTAAGCCTATTTTAACATACTGGAAACTGGTAATCTTCCAGTAGGTATTAATTTAGTTTTACTAAAGCCTGCTGGGACACAAGTAATGGGTTAGTTCATTTGTAAACAGGAATCGCTTGACAAGTGGCCCCCTTCATCCCCCCCTTCCTCGTCCTGATATGGCTCTGCGTAGTCGGCTGGACGTTAAGCAACAAATAAACAAACAAACAAACAAAGATAATTTTAATGAGGCCATTTATTGTAAAACCAATTATAAGACTGAAAAGGCCATTCATTGTCATATGTTATATAGAAAACAGATTTAGTTTACGCGAGGTACTGTTTATAAAATAGAACCTACAAGACTAGCATCCCCAAAAATCAAATTCGCAAAATCAAGTTTAACGTGTTAAAATCGACATATACTGTTCAAAAAAAGAAACGCATAGTTGCTACTTGCCAAATTTGTTTTATTTTTCGGAAAAATTAACAGAAAATCCAATATTTAGATTATTTGTTTGAAATTTGGTATGGACACAGTTGAATGCACACACAGTTCATTTGCATCTTCAAATCAATCAGTCAATCAATACGATTGGGTGCCGAGGCTGTCAAGTCAGTAGGGGGTGTGACTGCCTTGAGCAGCAACAACTGCCCGGCACCTTCTGGGCATGGACTGGATCAGATGCCGGATATCTTGCTGTGGGATGGTGTCCCACTCCTCCTGAAGTGCCTGCAATAGATCGCGGTGATTTGCCGGCGCTTCTTCTCGCCTGTGCACACGTCTGTCCAATTCATCCCAGAGGTGTTCTATCGGGTTCATGTCTGGCGACATGGATGGCCAGGGAAGCACCTGGACATGGTGGTCGGTGAGGAACTGGGTGGTGAGTCGTGCTGTGTGCGGGCGAGCGTTGTCCTGCTGGAATATGGCATCCTGGTCAGCCAGAAGAGGAAGGGCGTGTGGGCGCAGAATTTCCTCCACGTATCGCTGGGCAGTTATGCGCCCTTGGACGTGCACCAGGGTGCTCCTTCCAGCGGTATTGATCGCCCCCCACACCATGACGCCTCCACCACCATGAACGGGTGCCTCATCCACACAGTTGGGCGCGTAACGTTCGTTTACTCTCCGGTAGACCCTCCTCCGACCATCATGTCGCTGGAGCAGGAAGTAGGACTCGTCGCTGAACCACACGTGTCTCCAGTGATTCCGGACGGTCCAGCGAAGGTGCTGGTTGCCCCACTGCACTCGGTTGTGGCGATGGCGGCGGGTGAGGACAGCTCCTCTGTGAGGTCTGCGAGCTCTCAAACCAGCTTCATGCAGGCGGTTCCGCACGGTCTGATCCGATAATCGGTGTGACCCGGGGAGAGCCTGGACAGAAGATGAGGCCGACAGGAAACGATTCCGGAGGTGGCGGAGCCGTATGAAGCGGTCGTGAGCAGCAGTTGTCGCCCTTGGTCTTCCCGCTCGTGGCAAGTCAGCAACGGAGCCAGTGGCTTGAAACCTGACCCACAGTCTACTGATGGTGCTCTGGGACACGTGGAAGTGCCTGGCGATTGCACTTTGACTTTGGCCTGCTTGTAAACGACCCAATGCAATTTGGCGGTCTTCTCTGCTCAATCGGGCCATCTTTCGTCGCTGAATTGTCGTCTGATTTCTTTGTGGCGAACAATCCGCTTTTATGGGTTTTGGAAGACATGGTGGGAGCTCAATATTCCCCGAGTTTCACGAAATTACACTGAAGCATGACGAGTGGTCATGCCAAATGAGCAATTTTGACATTGTAGCCACTGATAACGCATGCGTCACGTGCAGAGCTCACTTGTGGCAATGGACGAAAGGTCGACGACCAGATAAACATTTTCTGCAGTTTGGTGGATATCCTTGTAGCCATATAACTAACTTAACCAAATATTACAAGCTATGCGTTTCTTTTTTTGAACAGTATACTATCAAAACTGCTGAAAGGAAACCTGTTGTGCATGTTATTAGAAAGAAAAATTAAATATGCATCCAAACAGTCAGCTTAGTTTACATATCTTGTCTAACAATGGCGTAATGGCATGATGAACGGTATGTAATTCTTCTGAGAAGCCGTAAAATGCGGTTTCTGGGGCCATTTTAGTGGGTAATCAGAAGAAATCCAGCACATTTAATAAATTTCTCAATGCATTGCCTTCAAACGTCTGGTAATTTATGCTAAGACATGTCGTTAAGTACATCAAGTCATTCGAGAGATTAGGTTTGCTTTTATTTGACATGCCAGAAAGAGTCCTTAAAATAGTCGGTTGATCTAACTCCAAGTCTAAGCTGACTCATCAAACAAATTTAATTTGTTGCTATTTTCAACTTCAAATAAACCAAATACTCAAATTTCATGTACATATTTTATTAGACATGGATGGTATGAGGATTTCAAAGCGAAAGTAATCTTTAAGAAGTGGACTATTTTCACAGCGCTGAGCACAAATAGCCCACATCAAGCTCACTGCTGAACATTTAACTGCTAGCTGCTGAGCAGGGCTTTTGAGAGAGCATTTCCGAAGAATGTTTGTACGCGTTTGAACAAGTGGTCTGAGCAGCCGTCGTTGATTATGAATTACATTTCAGTGTAATTTGAAGCTTTAATGTTTGTTTAAAAAGCCTGCATATTTAAAAACAAATCTGTTTTCTTTGGAAAAGGTACATCTTTATTTTTTGTAATTCTTTCTAACATGTCGCATAACAGCAGTACTAACGTTTCAAATGACTTGACATTTTGTTTGTAATTCGGTACATCTGATTGTCTTGTCTTTCCATTATTGCCCACAATCAGCAGTAGTGATTATTGTCTTGTCTTTCCATTATTGCCCACAATCAGCAGTAGTGATTATTGTCTTGTCTTTCCATTATTGCCCACAATCAGCAGTAGTGATCACTTCGGCACTTGATGGGATGTTGCGCAAGTCCAAGAAAGCAGCGTTTCCAGCATCCAAAAGTCCATTTAAAATTCACAGGTTGGGGAGTATGGGGGGAGGGGACATGAGTCACAGTGGCTACTGGTTTAGTGCGAGGCGCGCGACACAAAGGTGTCGACAGTGCGGGCCTCGACGACAGCTGCTGGTAGAGAGTTCAGTCCTTCACTGTGCTGGGTAGAAAAGCGGCACTCCGATACTGAGTGCGGCAGGTGATGAGGCCGAACTGCTGGCAATGGCCTCTTCGCTGGCGTGGTGGTAAGGGGGCCAGCTTCGACTTGATGCCCGGACAGTGGACGATGCTGTTCGTGATCTTGTAGAGCATCGATAGGCGGGCAAGCTTCCTGCGCTCCTCCAGAGACTGCCACCCAAGGGAGTCCAGCATCCGGCTGACACTTGACGTGTTGTGGTAGCGGTTGCAGACGAATCGGGCAGCTCGTCTCTGGGCGGTCTCAAGCTTGTCGATGTTCTTCTGGGTGTGCAGGTCCCATACTGACGAGGCGTACTCCAGGATAGGCCTGACAAAGGCCTTGTACGCCTGCTCTTTCACGGATCTTGATGAGATCTTCAGATTGCGCCGCAGGAACCCCAGGGTCTTGTTTGCCTTGCTGACGATGTTGTTAATATGGTCGTCCCAGCACAGGTCACCCTGAATGGTCACACCCAGGTACTTGACCGCCTTCACTGTCTCCAGCGTATGCCCATGGAGCTGGTAAGAGGGCTGTAGTGGGCGTCTGCTCCTCGTAACAGGCAGGGTGTTGCACTCTGCAGGATGGAACTGCATGTCCCAGCTCTTCTCCCACTCGGCTAGGCGATGGAGGTCTTGTTGTAGCTGGGCCTGGTTGTTTACGCTAGTCACCACCCTGTACACTGCAGTGTCGTCCGCAAACAGGCGCGCTAGTGCCGTCAGTCTCTCCGGGAGGTCGTTAATGTACGCTAAGAATAGCGTCGGCCCCAGCACTGATTTGTTGCTTAATTAATTCATTTGATAATTGTCGGTAAAAATACCGGCTAACACCTCACAATCGCAAACCTGTTTAATGTTGTCTTTTCTAATTCATGACATGTGTTAGCACGAATCACCAAATATTTGAACGCAATGCGTTAAAAATTGCAGAAATTCAAATGTATTGTTTTGTTTCATTACCCGCTAAAACGGCTTCAAAAACTGCCTTTTATGCCTACTGAGAGGATTACCACATATTTTTGTTTTGTTTTTTTGTTTGCTTAACGCCCAGCCGACCACGAAGGGCCATATCAGGGCGGTGCTGCTTTGACATATATATAACGTGCGCCACACACAAGACAGAAGTCGCAGCACAGGCTTCATGTCTCACCCAGTCACATTATTCTGACACCGGACCAACCAGTCCTAGCACTAACCCCATAATGCCAGACGCCAGGCGGAGCAGCCACTAGATTGCCAATTTTAAAGTCTTAGGTATGACCCGGCCGGGGTTCGAACCCACGACCTCCCGATCACGGGGCGGACGCCTTACCACTAGGCCAACCGTGCCGGTTTACCACATATACCTACTGAGAGAATTAACACATACACCGCTCAGCATGGCATAGTAACAAAATTGACTGTTTCAGATGCACATTTGATTGCTCTGAGTCTGATTTGTTGTCGATTTTAACGCAGGAACCTTGATTTTTCGAATTTGATTTTTGGGGGTGCCTGTGTTGTAGGAATCACTGTATGTATACACACTTCCTCATGTGAACTCAAACAGCTTTTTGAGTCACTTGAGAAAAAGTGACTCTATGTAATCGGTCAGTGTTAGTCTGTCCGGCCGGCCGTCCGTAGACACCACCTTAACGTTGGACTTTTCTCGGAAACTATCAAAGCGATCGGGCTCATATTTTGTTTAGTCGTGACCTCCAATGACCTCTACACTTTAACGATGGTTTCGTTGACCTTTGACCTTTTTCAAGGTCACAGGTCAGCGTCAAAGGAAAAATTAGACATTTTATATCTTTGACAAAGTTCATCGGATGTGATTGAAACTTTGTAGGATTATTCTTTACATCAAAGTATTTACATCTGTAGCCTTTTACGAACGTTATCAGAAAAACAATGGAGATAACTAGCCTTTTCTGTTCGGCAACACACAACTTAACGTTGGGCTTTTCTCGGAAACTATAAAAGTGACCGGGCTCAAATTTTATGTGAACGTGACTCATTGTGTTGTGAATAGCAATTTCTTCCTGTCCATCTGATGCCTCATATAATATTCAGAACTGCGAAAGTGACTCGATCGAGCGTTTGCTCTTCTTGTTGAATAAGGGCAATCAATACATGCCCCTTTTCAGTCATATAATTTGTTTTACAATAGACTGCCTCATCAAAACATTCTGCCCTCAAACGCATCTGCCTAGTTCTTTAAAAGAATCACGCTTTGGACTACACAGTCCTGATGATGTGGGTCGTGTACAATCCATACTTTCCAAAGAAGGATTAAAAGTAAAATAAAAAGTATGGGTCGTACACTACCCACGCCATCCAATTAGGAGTTTTGCCGTCTCTTTGCATAGTATGGGTCGTACATGACCTACACCATCCCAATTAGAATACACAGCGTAAAATTCCTTACAGAATTCCATATGGGTCGTCCGCAACCCACATCAGCCCGACTGAGTAGTTCAAATTACTTCGTTTGTGTTAAAAGATAATTTTTCAAAAGTTGTGGTCAAATGACTTGAAGAGAAAAACCGGTGTATTTTATGGTAGTTCCTGCCCTCAACTTCCTTGGAATATGCACCATTTTGATCACTGTTTCTCGTAATTTCCGTTGACTTGTGCTCTTCAGTGTACTCAATTGCGATGAAATTTAAAGCCACATTGATTTTCGGGCTGTTGTTGTTGAAGATATTGAGTTTTTAAGTTTGTCTATGTAAATTGAATAATTAATTCTGTGACCTAAAAAAGAGAGGGGATAGTACTGTGACAATTTTCTGAATTTTGATTTTAACCCCAACCTTGTTCTTAGGTGTCCCAGTTCAACACACAGTGACTAGTATTTCTGAATCATACACACTTTGAAGGCAAACTTAATGCCTTATTGCACCCATTTTCGTACCCTAACTAAAACATTCATTTCCGTGTTTATTCATTTAAACGTTCAATGGCATTTAAAGGTAAAATAATTGATTTGGCTTTATCCTCGTATGTTAAACAGGCATGGGAATTGTCCGCCGAATGGCGGAAATTTTTGTTTGTTCCGCCGAAAATGCAAAAGTGTCCGCCGAAAAAATAAAGGGGGGAGGCACACAAAAAAAGCACCGGTTACTTTGGCCTTTGCGCAAAAGCCCGCGAAAACTTTCCGTACTTTGTTCACGCACTGCTACCACCCGCCTCAGTTATTGAACTATTATGTTTGAAAGTAAACCAGATTGCACAGATTGTGTTACAAGTTACATTTTCCTGTTTGTCTCAACAGATAAAATTTTTTACAAATTTAAACCATATATAATACATGTAAGCAAAATTTGGTACATTTTTGTACTAAAAACTCTGATTCTAAAAACAGAATTTAATGGCAAACTTGGAGCTCAGATGACACCAGATTGCACCATCTGGGTTCTTTGGAGAAAAAAAATTTCCGGGGGGGGCATGCCCCCGGACCCCCCTAGTAAGGCTAGGCGCTTCGCGCCGTCGACTTGATGCTTCGCGTCTTCAGTTATAAATTTTTCGCCTTTTTTACAATTTTCAATTCCCATGCCTGGTTAAAGTTGCCAAATTGTGCCTATTCTGAATTTTCTTTCATGTATAATTAGTGCCTAATGTTTTTATAGGGTCGATTTTGGGGGGTACCCTTAATTAAGAGGCGATCATGTAACCCATGTAAAATGAATCTTTGATTCCAAAAGTGTGCCAGATAGCCAAGTGGATGGCCTTTAATGACAAAGAAAGTTTGAATGAATTGACACGGGAATGAATGGTCTAGTGGGGTACGAAAATGGGTGCAACATATTTTTTTGGCAGAGTGTATATCCAATGGCAATAGTAATACCTGCCTTGCATGAACAAATAAAGGACTGGGTGGCCGAGTGGTAACGCACTTGCGCTCGGAAGCGAGAGGTTGTGAGTTCGACCCTGGGTCAGGGCGTTAGCAATTTTCTCCCCCCTTTCCTAACCTAGGTGGTGGGTTCAAGTGCTAGTCTTTCGGATGAGACGAAAAACCGAGGTCCCTTCGTGTACACTACATTGGGGTGTGCACGTTAAAGATCCCATGATTGACAAAAGGGTCTTTCCTGGCAAAATTGTATGGGCATAGATAAAAAATGTCCACCAAAATACCCGTGTGACTTGGAATAATAGGCCGTGAAAAGTAGGATATGCGCCGACATGGCTGCGATCTGCTGGTCGATGTGAATGCGTGATGTACTGTGTAAAAAATTCCATCTCACACGGCATAAATAGATCCTTGAGTCTGAGTCTGGAGATACACGCGCGATATAAGACTTCATATAATAAAAGATTGATCAGAAAATTGTGTATGTAACTTTGTCTCACACAGCCATTTACAAGCTGGTAGCTGTTTCCCAAACCAATATAAAAAGAAACAACAAGTAAATAAAAAATATTTTAACTCACAGTCACCCCATGAATTTGGATCAACAAGCCCAAGAACATTGTTTTTTTTCAATAATACTAAATTATTTTTTAAACATTCTTCAGTAACAAACAAAAACTATAAAACATATTTGAATATGCTTTGTCAGGTTGAACTTTTAATCAGTTAAAAACAAAATACATACCTTATGCTTTGAATATTAATGTACATGTCTACTATCTGATACTGTATCGCATGAACTTCACACAGTCTGACTCAATGTGCCTTGTGAAATTGGGCAAGTAAACATTGGCAACAAACCTGTGATCTGGATTTTGACATGGTACTTATATTTTAAAGGCACAATCTTTCCATGTCAAAGAATTGTTCTCATCATCACAGATGTGGACTGTCTTTTGCATGGATTGGTGGGATAAGACAAGTCTTACACTTGGACAAACACTGGGAGGGGAGGAGGAGGGGGGCCTTTTAAAATTCTCTTTCAAATAAAGAATATGTTCGTACTCTATTTTAAGGTTTCACCTGGCCATCCTCTGTGTATCTGATACAGCTGTATATATATAAAAAAAATCCTTGTTATGCAAACTATCTTGTCAACCACCCCATTTACATTATGGGATTCATAATCCGGTATTTATGGCGTTTATGGCTATCTGGAAAGAAACAAATTTTACATTTGGGTACATGTCTAAAGGCAGTTTTGATTGATTGATTTTTGGATGATCACAGGTGGCAGTGACTGAATGTAATCAACAAAAGCCTCATAGTCTGCAATTAATAATTATCCAATGTACAAATATAAACGTATTCGTGTTGGTGTTTATGATTGATGCTTTACAGTGTTAGGAAGGTATGTAAAAGGTAACCAGAAAAAGGTCAAACAATAAAACCCTGCTATTTCTCGTGTTAAGTTGTGGTGAAAATCGATGCATCGCATTGAAATAAAGTCAGATGTGAATGATCAGAAAGATTTGAATGATGTTTTGTTGGGTTCCATGCTTCTTGTTGGCATTTAATAACTGCTTGGAGATAAAAGTCTGTGTGTGTGCTTGTGTGTCTGTGTCAAGATATACATATAACGCAAATAATGCTTTCTTACTGAAATGACCATCCGTAGGATATGCTGACCAATGCTCTCTCTCTCTCTCTCTCTCTCTCTCTCTCTCTCTCTCTCTCTCTCTCTCTCTCTCTTCAGTATGACCTATCACGACTGATTATTGCAGAGTCAATGTCTTCATAAGTACAGAAAATAATTCATATAGATCTATGTAAAAACTAAAACACCCACATAAAACACCCACACATATTTTGACACCCAGTCTGTGATGTCTGAATGAAATACATTTTTATTTACGTCACAATTGCATGACAAGTACGCGAGATAAATTTAACAACTTTGACCTGACAACACAAAACAAACAAAAAAAAACAACTCCCTCTCTGTCAGCAAAGCCTTACGCAGATCGATGCAAGGTGCAGATCAATCAAACACACACAATGTTGTCAAAATGGCACAAGACACGTACAGAGTGACCCAAGAAAACTGCAACCCTCACAACTGCTAATTACTTCTACATCTCTTGACCGGATCACTATATATTTAGGGGACATAAACTTCAGCCTATGCATGACCCTTCCCTTGATTGGCAATGTTGTAGAACAAATGGTCTGACGTTTGTGCAATTTCGAAACAAAGTTTCCAAATTCGACGATCGTCTCAACAGAACAAGGTTTGACATTTAGCGGTAGCAATACTTACCTGATTTAAACCCTCCAGACTTTTACTGTTTGGATTATCTGAATATCTGAGAATACACAAACACCCCCATCACCCCCTTAGATCATCGGTGACCTAAAGAAAGCAGTTACAGCTCCCTAAACAGCAAAGCTTTCGTGCCACTCACAATTTCGGAGGGGTAATTTGAAACACATTTTGTAGAAAAGGTAAATGTCCGATCATTACACCTAGAGACTCGAAACTGTGTAGAATGGTCGTGGATGAACTGAAGTGTATGCACAACTATGAACATATTTGCTAAACTCAAATGACTGAAAAAATAAACCCTTCGTTGTACAGTTACACTTTCGCAATGCCACGCAAAATTCATTTATGACAGGAACGCTTTCATCCATTTGAAATGCCCTGATCCGGCTTTTAATTGCTATATTCAAATAACTGACTCTCTGATGTTGATTCAGGTATACTAAGTCATTCAAATTATCCCAAAGCTAACAATCTTGAGTGCTGAAATCGGGTTAGTTCGGCGACTGCTCAATTTCAAACCTCGTGCTGTTGAGTCGATCCCCGAATTTGGCAACCTTTTTTGAAAATGCACAAAAGTCAGACCATTTGATCTAAAAATTTGTCAATTTGTAGAAGGGTCATGCATAGACTGAAGTTTAAGTATCCCATATATCAAGTGATTCGGTCCACAGATGTAGAAGTTATTAACAAATTTGAGGCCTAGAAAATTCATTATGGACGATGTCAAGGACGTCATTCAGATCTAGATCTACATGTATACATAGGTACCAAGTCTCATGTTTTATTCGTTTTGTAACGGGGCTAGAAAAACAAGCCTCCACGATCGCGTTGCTTTTGTTAACATTGGAAAGGAGGGTTATTATTTCTGTATGTGTAAATGTGTCCTTACTTTGTTTGGATCGATGTTATCATCAGGTTTTCGTCTGCTTTCAACCGGATGTTGTGACCTTGAACCTGATGTGACGTAACTAATCGGGAAACTCCGTTTAGCCACTAAAAATAGCGCTTTGCTCGCTCTTTGCAAAGAGCGATCCCAAAGATGGATCATGAAACGCGTCGTTCCTAACTTTCGTCCCACTCTCAGCTAAGAGCTCTTAAGGCCCTATTCCTAGGAACGCCTAAGAGCGCGTATATGAAACTGGCCCCAGACTCCTTTAAAAACCCAAAAAGGGCTGTAGAGCTAACCTCTGTAAAAATACTTTTCAAGTTCGAGGTGCCAAAATACTTCTCTCGTTGATCATATAGATCAGCACACTCGGCGTGGCAACATCTATCGGGTTGATAAGTGGCAAAGTTCTAGATACTGGTGCCAGATCCAAACAGTGCAGACTCACAGACTGGCAGATTGACAGAATACAGAGAACGTATGGGAACGCTATCCGGAGAAACAAAAACAATCTCACCAAAATGCGGGAACATGTCTGGGCGATATATTGGCACAAACAGTCCTCAGACAAGGAGCCACATCACAAGTTGTGTTCTGAAAAATGTACTTACAAGACAGCAGAAAGAGACAACAAACTTGCTGATTACAAACACACATCTAGTCTGCCAAAATATGTGATGGAAATGATAAAACCAGTTTTCACGGACCTGTCTGCTTCGGCGCTTCTCACGAGATGTTTGGGCGGCTACACCCAAAACCCCAACGAGTCCCTAAACAGTCAAATCTGGAAGTACTGTCCCAAGAAAAAGGCCCATGGAATAGACACTGTGGAAGCTGCTGTTGCCATAGCAGTTGGAGTGTTCAATGATGGCTCCAGAACTTTCGGTGACATTCTTTCACAACTGAATTTGACAGTCGGCAAGTTTGCGCGTGCCTGTTTTTCCGCAAAAGACACTCGCCGCATCAAAAGAGCTCAGAAGGAGGCCCAGGAAAGCTCTCATGAAGCAAGGATTGCAAGGAGACAAGAGAGACTCAAGAAGAATGAAGCATCAGTTGAAGCAGAAGGATTTCCCTATCAATCTGGAGCATACTGAGCCAAGAATGTAAGGTATGTGTGTTATTCGCTGACATTTCATGCCAAATACGCATGGAAAAGTTGTCGAAAATCGACAATTATTTCTGGTTTTCGGGTGATATATTCAAAACTATTACAGATATTGATGTGAAATTTACAAGATAAAAGTCTGCAACAAGATGAGGATTCATCCGAGTCTGATTGTTCAGATGGTGAGGCTATTGCTCCCTCCAAGAAGTTTGAATCAAGCACCACATCAAATGAGATCAAATCCACTGCATCAAAGCCAATCTCGAAGCCTCAAACAACAAAGTCCAATTTCGGACAGCAGTCTGTCTTTTCGGACCAAGACTCCTTGAGAGTTAAAACTGCTTGTAAATCTCTCATAGTGCAAGGAAGTAAGAAACACATCACTGTCACAGGGGCAGGAATCATTAGAGCCATACAACACCAATCAACTTTCAACAATAGTAAGAACTGAAGTGAACAAGCTGGAGAAATACAAAGCTTAGACATCTTCCACTTTTTCATGTTACACTACACAAGTGTGTTCAACCAGCTATGACACTAAAACGGCAATGTTGATTGTCTAAACAGATCAATAATACACTCTTTAATGTGAGCTCCTTAATCTAAGCACCAGCACCCTCAATCATTTCAGAATGATGACTTTCAGTCTTCCTCTTCTTTGCAACCATAACGGAAAATCTCTGGTGTCATTGCAATCAAAATGGAAGATCTCCGGTGTCAACAATTCTGGAGCTACAAAGAGAATAATGAAAACGAAGAGTTGATAGACTGTGGGGAATGAGAGTGACTGTGATGGGATCATAGATCGCATGCTGTTAGTTGAGTTAGCTGGTGATGTAACATTTGTTTTCCTCCAAAGGTCTGACCAAGTTAAAGAAAGTGGATTTTCAGTCTTATACTTCATAGACTTGTTCATTATCACATACTTATAGTTGTGACAAGAACTATTGTGCCGTACATCCTCCTCAGGACTTTACATCGTATATGATTGACCTTTATATTTGGATATCTCAGGTGACAAGGAGAACAAAGGGAAGATTGTAGAAAAGCACTTCTGAATGTTTATTCCGTTTTCTTAGTTCTCCTTTGTGTCACATCCCTCAGGGAAAATTGAGGTGGGGAGGGGATGGTTGGTTATTATTGTTTATCGTCTTTTCAGCATTTCAATGCTATTTGAGACCGATGCAAGTCTGTTTCCTTTTTCAGTTCACATGGTTTGTTTGTTTGTTTGTTTGCTTAACGCCCAGCCGACCACGAAGGGCCATATCAGGGCGGTGCTGCTTTGACATATAACGTGCGCCACACACAAGACAGAAGTCGCAGCACAGGCTTCGTATCTCACCCAGTCACATTATTCTGACACCGGACCAACCAGTCCTAGCACTAACCCCATAATGCCAGACGCCAGGCGGAGCAATGACCCGGCCGGGGTTTGAACCCACGACCTCCCGATCACGGGGCAGACGCCTTACCACTAGGCCAACCGGTCCAGTTCACATGGTAACTTCAACGCTTAAAACTATTTACAATCAGGTCTGTCACTGTCAAAAGAAGGTTCTAAAACAGGACTGGTTTGTGGGCTTCCATGTGATCTCCAAATACTGCCATGCCTGCAAACTTCAGGAGACCAAGAACCTTCCAGCTCAGGAGATGGAAACCTGGCGTGCAGCACAATCTGCCGAAACCATGGTGCTTCAAGCAATTAAGCTATAGAGCAGGAAGCCGCCAAGGCGCTGTGGGGTCGGTCAGTCAGGTCATATAACTTTTGCTACAGTGAGATGTGTGACGGGGACTCATCGGCCTTCAAAGCCGTTGTGGAGCTGGATTCATACCCAGGTGTTTGTTTGTTTGCTTAACGCCCAGCCGACCACGAAGGGCCATATCAGGGCGGTGCTGCTTTGAAATATAACGTGCGCCACACACAAGACAGAAGTCGCAGCACAGGCTTCATGTCTCACCCAGTCACATTATTCTGACACCGGACCAACCAGTCCTAGCACTAACCCCATAATGCCAGACGCCAGGCGGAGCAGCCACTAGATTGCCAATTTTAAAGTCTTAGGTATGACCCGGCCGGGGTTCGAACCCACGACCTCCCGATCACGGGGCGGACGCCTTACCACTATTCTAGGCCAACCGTGCCGGTCCGCATGGGGAGTGCCTTCAGGAAGCTGGCCAAGGATGAGCGACTGGGTGGCAAAGGAGTGGGGCGCCTTACGGAAGGAAAATGTGACAGCATTCAAAACTACTATAGGGGAGCCATCATCAACAATCTGGACAACATCGATTGGTTTGGTTTGGTTTTGGGGTTTTAATGTCACTTCAGCAGATGCTAGCTGCTATTCGAGACAGATGCAGTGGACAACATCGACAGGATGCGTTCACCAGTGTGGTCAACCCTCTTCCCCTGTATGTCGACAGATGAGAGGCCTTATCACCACAGGCGCCCTTCCTCTCCTGACACCTGGTGCTTCTACGAGGAGGCCCTCATCATTGGCGAAGAGCCCCCATCACATAAAGACAACCCCTGCCACACCGACTTGGCTCTCAGAGTCGCAGAGAAGATGGTGCCCGTCTTCAGGAGGATGTCGGGTGAGGCTTGTCTGGAGAGAATGCAGCATGGAGGGACACAGTTTTTTGGGGGTTTTGTTGGGGGGGGGGGGGGGGTAATGTCCCTTCATGGAGGGACACAGAACACCAATGAGTCCCTCAACAACCTGGTGTGGCTGCATATTTTGAAAAATGCATAGTTCATTGCTCTGGAATGTCCCATACATTAAAAAAAATAGTCATAAACCAGTAACATTTTTGTCCAGATATATGGTCACCCAACATTTTCCTGTATATGATTTTGTTCACTATCTTTCTGTTCAGCCCCTATGGAGCAGCCACAGCTTGCCTGGATACTACGAATGCATCAACGAATGGCACCAGGGAGGTAGGGACGCTTGCATCCTGTGCCGTGAAGTGTTCGCCACTGGCAGGTACCAGGTGGTCACTGTGAATGGGATAAGAGACAATTTTAAGACCTATGATCTCGTCAGCCACTTGTCGAAGGAAAAAGCACTTTAAAGAAAAGTAAGCCACCGACATGACTTGGCCCACGACTCTGCCACCGATGTGGTCCCGTTGACATTTCAAATATCATGCGGCCCCTTGTTTCGTTTTGATCTTTGTTATGTTTATGTTGTTGAACCTATCTTGTTGCATACTAGTTTGAAGCCATGACCATCCTCTTTGGTTCTTTCTGCAGTTTGTAAGACAATTTTCCCAATTTTGTTTATTCTTCCGCTGAAATGCCAACATGACATACTGTTGACCCGCACTTAGTCATAATGTAAAACATTTTACAATCTGCGGGGCGCACCCCGTGATTTGTGACAATTGTTTTACAAATCACTGGGCACGGCCCGAGATATCTGTAAAACATTTTTACAAATCACGGGGTGCGCCTGGCGCCTGAAGCGCCACCACACCTTCCCACCGAAGTACAACGGATAATCAAAGGGTGATGCCTCGTATATGATCCCAATTGTCGCTTTGTATTTGCCTGGGTGAACAGTTTCTTTCGTTCAGCGGTCCATGAAGCTCTGGCACCAAGATTCCATATTGACTACCGAGTTCTTGCAAATGTAACCCAGCCTGTTGTTTGTTTGCTTAACGCCCAGCCGACCACGAAGGGCCATATCAGGGCGGTGCTGCTTTGACATATAATGTGCGCCACACACAAGACAGAAGTCGCAGCACAGGCTTCATGTCTCACCCAGTCACATTATTCTGACACCGGACCAACCAGTCCTAGCACTAACCCCATAATGCCAGACGGAGCAGCCACTAGATTGCCAATTTTTAAGTCTTAGGTATGACCCGGCTGGGGTTCGAACCCACGACCTCCCGATCACGGGGCTGACGCCTTACCACTAGGCCAACCGTGCCGGTCCCCCAGCCTGTCAGCACCACAGGCTATGTTTAAGATACAGCACCACAGGCTATGTTGATGATACAGCACCACATGCTACGTTCATGATACAGCACCACAGGCTACGTTGATGATACAGGAACACAGGCTATATGTTGATGATACAGCACCACAGGCTATGTTGATGATACATCTTTTATTTGGTGTTTAACGTCGTTTTCAACCACGAAGGGTTATATCGCGACGGGTTGATGATACAGCACTACAGGCTATGTTGATGATACAGCACCACAGGCTATGTTGATGATACAGCACCACAGGCTATGTTCATAGTACAGCACCACAGGCTATGTTGATAATACAGCACCACAGGCTATGTTGATAGTACAGCACCACAGGCTATGTTGATAGTACAGCACCACAGGCTATGTTGATAGTACAGCACAACAGGCTATGTTGATGATACAGCACCACAGGCTATGTTGATAATACAGCACCACAGGCTATGTTGATAATACAGCACCACAGGCTATGTCCATAGTACAGCACAACAGGCTATGTTGATATAGCACCACAGGCTATGTTGATACAGCACCACAGGCTATGTTGATACAGCACCACAGGCTATGTTCATAGTATAGCACCACAGGCTATGTCCATAGTACACTAGCACCACAGGCTAATGTTGATAATACAGCACCACAGGCTATGTCCATAGTACACTAGCACAACAGGCTATGTTGATGATACAGCACCACAGGCTATGTTGATGATACAGCACCACAGGCTATGTTCATAGTACAGCACAACAGGCTATGTTCATAGTACACTAGCACAACAGGCTATGTTGATGATGCAGCACCACAGGCTATGTTGATGATACAGCACCACAGGCTATGTTGATGATACAGCACCACAGGCTATGTTGATGATACAGCACCACAGGCTATGTTCATAGCACAGCACCACAGGCTATGTTGATGGTACATCACCACAGGCTATGTTGATGATACAGCACCACAGGCTATGTTCATAGTACAGCACCACAGGCTATGTTGATGATACAGCACCACAGGCTATGTTGATGATACAGCACCACAGGCTATGTTGATTTGTTTGTTTGTTTGCTTAACGCCCAGCCGACCATGAAGGGCCATATCAGGGCGGTGCTGCTTTGACATATAACGTGCGCCACACACAAGACAGAAGTCGCAGCACAGGCTTCATGTCTCACCCAGTCACATTTATCTGACACCGGACCAACCAGTCCTAGCACTAACCCCATAATGCCAGACGCCAGGCGGAGCAGCCACTAGATTGCCAATTTTAAAGTCTTAGGTATGACCCGGCCGGGGTTCGAACCCACGACCTCCCGATCACGGGGCGGACGCCTTACCACTAGGCCAACCGTGCCGGTATCTTTTTGTGAATAAGAAATCTTGTATTAACTGATGTTGTGTATGCTTACTTTTCCTTCCCTTTTTCTCTTTGTGTATGAGAAATATAGAATTAATTGATGTGTATGCTCTCTTTTCTTCCATTTTTTTTTCTTTCTCTCCATTCTGTTTGTCTGTTTGACTTTGTCTTCTTTCATTGGTTTGTCTGTCTCTCTCTCCGTCTGTCGGTCTGTCCGTTTCTCTCTCTCTCTTCCTTTGTTTCCTTGTTTACCTCTACTTCTCCCCGTCTCCGCTCTTTCCTGCCTTCTTTCTCATTATCTGAGTCTCTTTCATGTTTCTCTCTCTTCTTTTCTCTTTTCATTCGCTCTACCCTTTTTCTTTCTTCGGTTTATAAGTAAGAAATGTATGTAAGAAATGTATGTTTAAGTTAATAGCTGTTATTCTGTAGGGCTTATATGTGGTTTTTTGTTTGGCCCACAGTATTCACCCCTCTCTCTACTGGCACAAATTAAAGAACAACGAGACCAACACGATGTCTGTGTGTCGGAGAGACAGTGTGAACGTTACCAGCATGCACCAAACAATGGGGATTTCATTCAAAACACGCACCATGACAAGCAGATCAGGGGCAGTCTTCTTTGACAAAGAAAAAGGATGCAGTGAAACAGTCTGTGAAATTTGAGAAGCAAAGACAAACAGAAGCCTTGTCATTACAGAGAGATGTCTCCACACTAAACAAAAAGCTGGTCTCCAAAGAGAAGGCGGAGAAATTTCTGGTAGAGGAGAGAGAAACCTTACAGCAGCAGGTAGTGGAAGAATCAGATAAGAGAGAGGAAACAGACACTGAGAATGCAAGACAAGAAATACAATTGAAGAAAAAGATGAGACAGCAGAAGGATGAGTCACTGGAGACCGTCAAGTTTCTGGAAGATCTCCTCAGTGACCAGAAGTCTGATGCAATCTGGACAACTGAAGAAATTGGCACAACATTTAACACTGACACCACTCTGTGCATTATGCAGCTGTTGTCCGAGGGCGTGGGTGTCCACCATGTCAACGGTGTCATGAACAGTGTCACAGAACTGTGCGGAAAGAAATTGACCACACTCCCATCTGTACGAACCATCAACAGAATTGGAGACCCGCGGCTGAGCCTGTCTTATGGACACATTGAGGAAAGCCTGTCTACAACCAAGGACACAACTCTACAATCAGATGAAACAAGAAAACACGGCGACACGTATGAAGTTTTTGGCATCAGGGACGCAGACAACAAAGAGTGGGTGTTAGGACTCCGGGAAATGGTAGACAAAAGTGCAGACACCTGTTTAGACACATTTAGAACCATCCTCAGTGACATTAAAGACTCCACAACAACAGACACAGAAAAGAACATTTTAGTCAACATTCAGAACACAATGTCGGATAGAGCAGCCACAGAGAAGAAATTTCACACACTTTTGGAGGGATACAGGGAAGAAATGTTAGGCCAAAAAAAAAAAATTGTCTGTTTAGGGTAACCCGACCGACCCTATCGATTTGGCGCCGACCCAAAAACTTTTTTTTGATTTCAAAAAAAAAAAAAAAAAAAAAGAGGTAAAAATGCTAAAAAGAGACATTTGGCGTTTCTTTCTCTCCCTTTCTCTCTGTTTTATTTATACGTTAGTTTTGAAACATGTATTCATCAAATATAAGAAGTGAATGTTCAGCCAACATAGCATTTACACACACACAAAAAACAAAAACAAAAACAAAAAACCCTACCTACCTACCGACCCTACTTTTTTTGGTCATGTTACCCTAAACAGACAATTTTTTTTTGGCCTTACCGCAGGTCTATTCAAATTGGGATCAACTTTCCACTGCCGAACAGGATGCCCTTACCCGAGTAAATAACGTCTACTGTGGACTCCATATATTGGTTAACTTTGCAGAAGTTGCAGACAAAATACGAGTCTGATTCAAAAGAACAGAAAGTTGGCGCTGAAGCTCATCCTGAGACATGCAACATGTGCAAGAACAATGAAAGTGGGGCCATCCGGCTCGTCCGAACAGCCTGCAAATGCTTTGCACGAGGAGCAGACGAAAAAAAGTGGCTGATATGGTGACTTCAGAACCTTCCTTGGAGAAAAAAATTAAGTCAAGGACAGTGCATGGGAAATCATTTTGAATCATCGTTATTTTTACCAACTGATTTATTTTCAGATGATTGTATTGATTGTGGTGGGTGGTTTTTTTTGTCAGTAATTTGACCACAATCTTTGATTTGCTGATAACTGAATCAGTTTTGTTTATCTCTTTTCTTCAATTTGTTTTCAGATTGAATCAAATGTGTTTGCATCCCGAATCAAATGTGGAAGGCATGTAAAACAACCAAGCTGATTTGCATCCTGTAGCGTGCATGGGAAATCATTTTGAATCATGTTTGTTTGTTTGCTTAACGCCCAGCCGACCACGAAGGGCCATATTTTGAATCATGTTGATCTTAGTTCTCTCTACAGATGCTTGTATTGATTTAGCTCAGTTTGGTCACTGATTTGACCACAATGTTTGCAGAATCCTTACTCTATAATTTCCCGTCTTGTACCTTAAATGACTCGAACGCTAATTTTGTTCCTCTCTTTCACTGATTATTTATTTTAACAAATGATAGAGATGGTCAGAGATAGGACCACAACTGTTTTGTTGTTGTTGTAATATATGCCTGTCAATTATTTAAGCTGTAGTTGCAACTTCTTTACCATGAAATGCAAAATGATAAATACTATAAGCAAAAAAAAGGTGTCAACAATTTTTCTGCAATGGAAAGTGGGGAGGGGGGGGCGTTATAGCAATTATTAATCGTCTAGCGATTAGTCATTCACAGTCATGTGAGATGTGATGCGCGGGAATCTCCTCAGTGATGACGGAATTTTTTCACGGTACGGACACGCAGGGAAAGGACTCGTAACTTCATTTTGGAAAGTTTACCTCGTTGTGTTAAGGTTAGTTTACCTCGTTGTGTTAAGGTTAGTGCTCTTACTGTTATTTTTAAGTCAAGTTCTTGTTCATTGTTATCAGGGTGGTCCTTTCAGTGTCACTTTGTAACCCTGTGGTCGCTGTTCAGTTCGACCAAAGTTTGCCACTGACCGGCTCTCAGACCTTCATCAGTAATGGCGGACTCTCGGTCCGTTCCACCCAGTCTCAGTGACACTGAACAGGCTGTTAATACAGAGGTTGTCCCAGACTCTGTGAAAGCTCTGGTCCAGAGTTTAGATGATAAATTTGAAAAGAAGCTTAATAAGTTTGCTACAATGATTGCTGAATCATTGAAACGTTGACCGAGAGAAGATGCAAGCTCTGAATCTGATGATTCTGAGGCGCACGTCGCCAGACGAAAAAGAGCAAAAGCGTCTGATTGTGATGTTTTGATTGTCCAAGAGGACCAGGAAATTGACGACCTGGAAGAATGTGAGAACTCATTGATTAGGGGAAAATCCCCAGAAGCCATTAGTCTGTTGACAGAAATCGAACAAGAACTTAGTGTAAGTGAAACGTTTGGTCCTAGTGTCAGCATTGACTTGTCTACTATAGACGCTTTCACAGTTCCGTGAAAACATAGGCTCAAAGAAGATCGCTCTCCGTATGTGCGCGCAACCATTTTCGCGGCCTTACCGGAAGTCGAGTAAGCACCATACCTCTGCGATTTGGAGTATGCACGTGCGACATTGTTCAACTTATTTCATCCTAGTACATGTATTTTGAAGTTCGAGGCGTAATCAATGGCGTACCATTGTGCACTTAATGAATGCAGTAATGCACTAATGGCATGTACCGTTTGAAGAAGTGGAAGACCACAACGTACGCAGTTCATGACGTTTTGCAGAGCGAGTGCGAGTGCTCGGCACCCTTCAGGTATGTTTACTTTCTTTCCTAAAATGTTTGTTTTTGAGCTATTGATTTGTTAAGTTTTAACAATAGTATTTACCTGTTTTGTTAGGACTTATTTTTAATTTCGTTGTCTCACAACCAAGGTTTTAAGTGAAATATGCCTGTAGTGTCGCCTTTTCGCAGCTGAGTCACTGCAGTCAGTTAGTGAGAGTAGGTAACTGTTTGTTTGTTTGTTTGCTTAACGCCCAGCCGACCACGAAGGGCCATATCAGGGCGGTGCTGCTTTGACATTTAACGTGCGCCACACACAAGACAGAAGTCGCAGCACAGGCTTCATGTCTCACCCAGTCACATTATTCTGACACCGGACCAACCAGTCCTAGCACTAACCCCATAATGCCAGACGCCAGGCGGAGCAGCCACTAGATTGCCAATTTTAAAGTCTTGGGTATGACCCGGCCGGGGTTCGAACCCACGACCTCCCGATCACGGGGCGGACGCCTTACCACTAGGCCAACCGTGCCGGTTTGCAGCAAAGTGAAGACGATGTGATCCAATGTTTTGATGAAGAGAAACGTATGTTTACAAATGAGACACGTGATTGCATTTTTGAACTGCTCCAACTTAACGTCTCGTCACGAAGCATCCAGCCGGTAATCAAATGTGTCATGAAATTGGCGTAGAAAGAAGTGCTTGTGCAAAATGTAGCCTACTTGAAACGAAAGCTGAGAAGAACTGAGATCGGAAAGGCTTCAGAAAAGGCGCAAAGAGTGGCACTTGCAGCAGATGTGTCCAGACTGCAAAAGCAGGTCAATGACCTGCAAGCTGAACGTCATGTCATCAGACTCAAAGATCCGGAAACTGGCTACTTTACTGAAGCTGCAAAGTTGTGCATCATGGAGATTGTTGGCGAGCAAGATGTCGCTGCCAAGAGGTGTGGGCCAATTATCGAAGTGATCTGCAGGACACTGATGCACGGTACAGTTCCTGAAAGTGATTTGCCTTCAGAAAGAAGTGTTGTGCGCTTCCTGGATATTGGCCATGCATTGTGCAAATATCACATCACCGATGCCATGTTGTCATCTGAAAACTTTGATCTCCATCTCGACGGAACCACCAAGTCGGGAAAGAAATATGTTGGTCACCAGGTGACCACAGACTCAGGGGAAACACTAAGCTGTGGATTCCAGGCGATTTCCACTGAAAACACCACCAACCTGGTTTCCCAGGCAGTCAGCATCCTGGAAGAACTTTCGCTTGTGTATGATGAGGATCCAGACAAGAGACAGGAGGTGTTCGTCACACTACTCCAAAATCTGTCAGCCCTTATGTCAGACAGGGCAGCTGTTATGAAGAGCTTTGATGCTGGCATGAATTCTGCGCGCAAGGATCTGCTCAACACTGATGAAAACCTCTTGTTCCTGCACTGTAATGCCCACTATCTCCTCGGGCTGGTAACAGCTACTGACAAGGTTTTCAAGGCTGGATGCGGGGAAGATCGAGCTCCCATGGGCAGAGAAACCATTGCCAAGTTCCAGCGGAGTTCTAGGGGTGAACATCCTGTAACTCGATTCATCAGAGAGGCCTGTGCATGCCTGGGATGCAGGTTATTTGGCTTTAACAAACTAAGATACCATCTGATGTTACCATCATTTTTTTTTTTTAATTTGCTCAAATTACTGTTGCTCAGCATAAAATAAGGAATTTATAAAAATACATACAATTTGAAGAATTATAATATTGTATTTGTAATGATGATTTTATTGTTGTCCATTCAGGGAAAGTTGGCTTGCTTACTGCATGCTTCATCGGAAGAAGAGTGAGATCACATCATTCCGGGGCAACCGCTTCAACAACCTCTTCGAAGCCAGCGCAGCACTTCATCTGCACCGTTCAGACATCACCAACTTCTTCGAACAGTACTTCCCTTCCAAGCTAAACTGGAAACAGGTGTGTTTATAGTTATGTCATACACTGAGCAAATACATAATTCAACTCATGGTTTTTTTTCACTGCTTGTTTTTGTAGTAGCTTCTATGCGATTACTGTTTTATTCTCTAAACCAAATTCTATTTTCAGGAAGGGACCCTGGAAGACACCAAAAGTGATGCTGTGGACAACCATGTGGTTGCACTGGGCCTGTTCTTTGTTTCTGCCCTTCGTGAGGGTGACTTTCCGCTGTACATTCAGTCACTAGAAAGGATGGTTCCTTGGTTTTTTGCACTTGACTGTCACAACAATGCGAAATGGTTGTCCATCCACATCAATGACATGAAAGGGATTATGAATGGTGACAGTGGCTGTTTGTATGAGTTCATGAATGCTCACTTTGTGCTTCAGAAGACCAAGCGACCTTTCTCCAAGCTGGCACTGGATCAGGCTCATGAGCAGAACAACGCCATCATCAAAGGAGAGGGTGGAGCTGTCGGGCTTACTGAAAACCCTTCAGCGCTTCGTCGCTGGCTTATTGGGGGCCCTGAAATTGCACGTGTGATTGCAGAGTTTGAGTCATCACTTGGAAGGACATGGGCTGAGTCAGAGACTCATCACGAGCAGAGACCAGGCTTCCAAGAAGACTTCAAGAACGGGGTGTCAGAACTTGTCAGGGTGATTCAAGAGGCAGGCAATCCCTTCCAGGAAAGAAGTACAGAATTTGTCACACTTCACAGCAACAACATTGTTGACACCGCTGTTCATAAATCCCTCCAGAGCCTCCACGAGCTTGGCTGCAAACAGTACCAAGAATTTGTCAGTGAAAGGCTAATCACACAGACAAAGAAGATGTCAGACCCCATCACTCGAAACAACATGCTGATGATTTCTGGTGCGAAACGAAAGCGGAAATCCACATCGTACCGGCTTTCAAACCTGAAGAGTGACTGTCGTTTGTTCTCTTGGCTGTACATTGCATGCCAGATGCGACGTGGAGGTCTGGACAATTTCTTCACATATGAAAATCAGCGCACACCCCCCTCACTTTCTTGTGACGGCATGTTGAGGACCACTACCAAATCCGATCTTCTCCAGTGCCTCGAGCCGCTCCAGATTGAGCACGTTGAAACCGCACCAGACGTGGATGTACTCCTGCTGGATGGTGCAGCAGTTGTCAACATGCTTCGACCAGGACCAGCCAGAACATTTGGCACCTATGCTACTGATGTCTTTGCCCCATACATCGTTCGGTCGCTTCAAGGCGTAAAACGCCTGGACATAGTATGGGACGTGTACAGGCCCGACAGTGTCAAGTCCATGGCCAGGGAAAACAGGGGTGTGGGGAAGCGGAAAAGAGTAACAGCAGCAACCGTCATCCCTTCAAACTGGGCCGGATTTCTTCGAGTTGACGGCAACAAGACTCAGTTGTTCTCCTTTCTTGCTCAGTCTGTCCTGGCGATCCCGACTGACAAGCTGATTGTGACAACTCAGGGACCAATTATCCTCGCGAACCAGCCCATTGACCAGACTGATTTGGCACCATGCAGCCATGAGGAGGCGGACACACGGCTCATGGTGCACCTTGTTGATGGTGCAAAAGATCATAAGAGATTTCTCATCCGTACTGTTGACACTGACGTTGTTGTCCTTGCAGTGTCTTTGGCCAGTCGTCATCCTGACATTGAAATTTGGGTTGCAATGGGCACAGGGAAGGCCTTCAGGTACATTACTGTGCATGATCTAGCGTGTGGCCTGGGTGCAGAGAAAGCTGGCTGTCTACCAATGTTTCATGCCTTCACAGGCTGCGACACTGTCTCTGCCTTCACCGGAATCAGCAAGAAAACAGCGTGGGAAATCTGGCGTGCGTTTCCAGAGGTTACAAACACTTTTCAACGTCTAACGTGCCCAACATTTGAATTAACTGACAGTGACAGAGCTTTGCTGGAACGTTTTGTCACTCTCCTGTATGACAAAATGAGTAATTGTCAAGATGTGAACACTGCCAGGCAACACCTGTTCACAAAGACAGGCAGACAAATTGAGAACATCCCGCCCAGCAGTGAAGCGCTCTATCAGCACTGCTTGCGAGCAGTCTATCAAGGTGGTCACATCTGGGGCCAGACAGAGATCCCTGATCCAGTTCTGCCCAACCCTTGTGAATGGGGCTGGCAGTTTGTGGATGACAGGTGGGTTCCATTCTGGACTGTTCATTCTGAAGCCTCTGTGACCTGCAGGGAATTACTCAAGTGTGGCTGCAAGAAACCGTGCAAGACAAAGCGTTGCAGATGCTTCAAGTCTGATCTCAGTTGTACTGCTCTCTGCACTTGCACTTGTTTGGAAAACTGTGCCAAAGCTACAACCACTTCCAGTTCCAGTGCCTAAACTGAGGTAGTACTGTTCACATGTCTGTATAATCTTCTGTTGGTGGTGAGCTGCATTATTGTGCTCTGCCAAAATGTAAAGTTCTCTGCCGTGTGGTTCCAAAGTAATCATTTTATATATGACAAATGACCTGGAATTGACCTTTAACCGTCAGATGACCTTAATCTTTATGGTCAGGGCTGCAGGCTCTACTATCACACCAATTTTCATTTGAATCCAGCCTATAGTTCGTGAGAAAATGGGGTTGAAAGATTTAGTCATATTATATAAGAAAATGACGTTGGAGGGCAACACTCGTACACATTAAATTGCTTTTAGAAGCTTTTTGAGCACAAATGTAATGCAATTCATGGTCATCCTTAGACACAAAAGACTCCTTTAATTGGTACTTCATGTGTTTGGCGTCAGTCGCTCATTGTTTTAACAAGAGATGGCGAGAAAGTCCAAGACAGGCGACGGTATGCCCAGCTTATCGGCACTGAAAGGGTTAATAAATACCCGATTAATAATTGTTTCTTTGATTTTGTATCACATAATTCTTCTGCACATTGAATAGTACCTTTGTACCAATTTTCATCAATTTAGGACCAGTAGATCAGTTGAAATAAGCTGTAAACCTTGGTTTGAGACTTACCGCCGGCGGCCATTTTGAAATACGACTATAAATAGATAATAATTCGAAATTAAAAATAACCCTGTATCAGATTTTGTTTAGAATGTGAAACTATGTCTGTGCCAAATTTGGTGTTTGCAGCACAAATTGATTATTCGCGCGACAACCAAGCCCAGCTAGTCTGTGCTCAAGACTGTGTGCAAAGGATGGCGGCCTACCCTCTTCCATATCCTGTTCTGCAGCCGGAGTTTGAGCGTGACCAGGTTGACTTGGGACAGGCTGATCTTTCTTAACCCAGTGTGGGATTTTCAGTGGGGCGACCACCCCCAACCCAGCGCGTCCCCGGGTGGCGGATAGGGGAACGGTCTTCAGATATGGAGATCAGCCGCTTGCGGCCGCGGACCAAACTGGCTCCGGGTGGGATCCCGGAAAATCCTCCCCCCTGTGCTCTCAGGGTAGGACGTACGGGCCATGAGCTAAGGGTGAGGTAACCCCGACAGAAAACCCCGAATGCTGAAGACGGAGGACCCGGGCTGCACGGCGCATTCTAACAAACCACGGGTACACGCACTTACGCAAATGATGACACAATCAACCAGCACAGATGGAAATGGCGCTCGCCCATTGAGGACCCCCCAGGGTGGAGCAGCGTCGGGTCCCATGCCTCAAAGGGACCCAGCCTTAACTACTGGAGGTCCCTCCCGTCCGTCTTGTCACGCCAGGGGACGCGGGAGGAAAG
This sequence comes from Littorina saxatilis, assembly GCF_037325665.1. Classification (NCBI taxonomy): domain Eukaryota; kingdom Metazoa; phylum Mollusca; class Gastropoda; order Littorinimorpha; family Littorinidae; genus Littorina; species Littorina saxatilis. The sequence continues at coordinate 80,551,043 of NC_090256.1, read as the reverse complement.
TGACTGGCACCACCACAACCAGGAAGAAACCTTTTCAGCAGCGACCTTTTCAGGTCATGCACTGGAACGCAGAAAGTATCCTGAACAAGAAGACAGAGTTGGAGCATATCCTGCATGAGAAGAACATCAACATCTGCTGTATTCAGGAGACGCACCTGACACCCCAAAAGTCCTTCAAAGTGAGAGGCTACCAATGCCTTAGGTCCGACAGAACAGACCGAAGCAAAGGAGGAATCCTGACCCTCATCAGGAACAACATCAATGCCTGTTTGATAGAAACGCACATGGAGGACTCCGAATATCAGGTGATTCGAATCCAGACGAAGACATCAGAATTCCATCTTGTCAACTTCTACTGCCCCAATGATAGACACCTCGCCCTTGACACGATCCCCGCAAAGGCCTCCAACTTCATCGTGGTGGGTGACTTCAACAGTCATTCACAGAGTTGGGGATATGACCACCTGGATCGGAGAGGAGAAGAGGTGGAGAACTGGCAGGACGACAAAGGTCTCATCCTTTTGAACAGTCCCTTTGACTGCCCTACATTCTACTCCAGAAGATGGCACACTACATCAACTCCTGACCTAGCCTTCTGCACGGAAGACATGCACCAGCTAACCAGCAGAGAGGTCGGAGAACAGCTAGGTGGAAGTGACCATCGGCCAGTCTTTTTGACCCTGGGCATGGAGTCCTGCACTGAAGCTTCCTTCCCACGGTGGAACTACAAAAGAGCGAACTGGTTCCTCTTTAGACACCGCACCAGCGAACTCACCAAAGACATCAGAGTCGAGGGTCGAGACATCAACATGGTGGCGAAGGACTTCAACATGAGCATCCTCAGAGCAGCGCGTGAGTCCATTCCCAGGGGTGCCAGGAGAGACTATAAGCCCTACTGGAGCAATGAATTGCAGGAACTGGATGATGATCTGGCAGACGCCAGAAGGGAAGCAGAAGTCAACCCGTCACAAAACAACAACATCCGCCTCCAGGAAGCCAAAGCCAAATTTCTCAAAAAGAAGCTACAGGCAAGACGGAGAAGCTGGCAAGAGAAAACAAGCTCTCTGAACCTTGAGAAGGATGGCAGAAAGCTCTGGAGGCTCACCAAGCAGTTGAATGATGAGAACACCAGCAGAGGAAAGATCACATTAGAAGAGAACGGGAAGGTGCTAACTGGAAAGCATGCTGCCAACCAATTTGCTGAAAGCTATGCAGCTGAGAGCAACCTCCATGTTAGCCCCGAGAAACAGAGAGAAGCAAGAAGAGAGAAAAGAGAGAGACCTGCCAGACAGTCGACAGTGGACGCCATGAGTCAACCACTCACACTCCACGAGCTGCACTCAGCTCTGAAAAAGTCAAAGGCGAAGAAATCCCCTGGCCCAGACGGCATCACCAACGAGATGCTAACCCACCTTGGTAGTGCAGCAGAGAACAAGCTACTCGAGGTCTTCAACAGCAGCTGGCAAGAAGGATCGCTACCACAACTCTGGCGAGAAGCAATCATGATCCCCATCTTAAAAAAAGGGAAGGATCCAAAGAAGGCCACCAGCTATCGCCCAATCAGCCTCACCAGCTGTGTTGTGAAGACCCTGGAGAGAATTGTGAACGAGCGCCTCAGGTGGTACCTGGAATCCAGGAACCTCCTCGCCCCTGAACAAGCTGGATTCCGACAGTTCCGCAGCACTGAAGATCAGGTCACTTACCTGGCGCAAGAAGTTGAAGATGCCTTTCAGGAACAGAAGCTGGTCTTCGTCACCTGGATAGATCTTCAGAAGGCCTTTGACAAGGTCTGGAAAGATGGACTCCTTGTAAAACTGCTGAGGAAAGGCGTGTCCAGCAACATGTACCAGTGGATTCGCTCTTACCTCTATAACCGCAGGGCAAGAGTTAACGTCGACCAGACCAAAAGCAAGAAGTTCCTCCTTCGTCATGGCGTCCCTCAGGGCGGAGTCCTCTCCCCCACACTCTTCCTTCTCTTCATCGACGATCTGGTGTCTGAGATGCCCAAGGGGATCAAAGCTGCTCTCTACGCAGACGACCTTGTGATCTGGTGCAAGGAGGAGCACGCAAGTACTGCCACCTACAGAATGCAGCAAGCGGCAGATAGGCTGAACGCATGGGCAGAAGATTGGTGCGTCTCCATCAACAAGGAGAAATCCTCCACCACCCTATTCACACTGTCGCCAAAGCAGAAAGCCGGAACCATTAGGCTTGGTGGAACTCCTCTGAGAGAGGATGAAGAAGCAACGTACCTTGGTGTCACCTTTGATAGACGGCAGACCTGGAAACCACACATTGCACAGGCAGAGACGAAGGCCCGGCGCAAGCTAGCCATACTCAGGAAGCTGGCAGGTACCACCTGGGGAGCGAACGAGAAGATACTGAAGACAGTATACCAGGGAACAATCAGACCCCACCTCGAGTACGGCTCCACAGCGTGGTCAACCTCAGCCAAGACAAACCTGCAGACCCTTGACCGTGTGCAAAACCAGGCCCTCCGACTCATCACCGGTGCAATGAAATCCACGCCCATCAAGGAAATGGAGAAGCTTACCACCATCCAACCCCTCTGTCAGAGAAGAGAAGCCAAGACTATGGTACAGGCCGAGAAGCTCAAGTGCCTACCCGACCACCCCATGAAGCACAGACTGAGCAACCTCACCAAGAACCGGCTTAAACGGAGCAGTTTTGTACACGAGAGCAAGAGACTTTCTCGACAGTACAGGGAAGTCCTTCCACAGAACACTCTACCTCTGACTCAAGAAGAAGAGGAAACCCCCAAGGCAACAGAGAAACCAGGCATCCAGATCTGCACCAGTGTTCCACATGTTACCTCAGGAGAAGATCAGAATGACACAGCTCGACAGGCACTCACCTTAGCCCTGATCGACGAACAGTACCCAAAAGAGGCGTGGATCTATGTATACACCGATGGATCAGCAACTAACGCCGTGCTCAATGGAGGTGCAGGCATTCTCATCCAGTTCCCTGGGGGACATACAGCTACATTCAGCGTTGCCACTGGCAAACACTGCACAAACTATAAAGCAGAAGCAGAAGCTCTCATGCAGGCCGCCTCCTTCGTTCAGGACTCCGCAGACCCTTGCTACCAAGTTGTCTTCCTCTCAGACGCCCTTTCAGTCCTTCAGGCCCTAGAGAACGACAAACTCCCACAGCTGGCCAAAGCATTACAGATGGTCAGACAAACCAGAAGAGTTGTCCTCCAGTGGATACCAGCACACTGTGGGATACCAGGAAATGAAAGGGCAGATGAGCTGGCAAAAGAAGGAGCCGTGGAAGACCAACCTGAAAACAGTGTCAGCTTTAGTGAGCAGAAGACAATCATCAAGGCATTGATGAGGCCAAGGACAAACAGAGATGACTACCACACAATGTCCAGAGAGCAGCAAGTCAACCTCATCAGGCTGCGTACTGGCCACAACAGGCTCAATGCTCACATGAACCGAAAGTTCAAGCTGGCGCCATCACCAACCTGCGCCTGCGGTCAAGAGGACCAAACAGCGGAACACATCTTACAGCGATGTCCCTTACTAGATGAGGAACGAAAAGAAGTGTGGCCGTTACCAACTCCCTTGCAGACCAAACTATACGGCAGTCGACAGGAGTTGGAGAAAACGACAACATTTATCACCAGTGCTGGACTGATTGTGTAACCTCTGCGAACGCCAAGAAGAAGAAGAAGAAGAAGACCAGGTTGACGAGGTAGCTGAAAACCAGTGACTGCCAAATACGGCCCTTGTGGGCCATTTTGCACTGGAAACTTTGGGAGATGGCAACTGCATGGCGAGAGCGCTGAGCTTTGCTGCCCTTGGCACCGACGACCACCACATCGAAGTCCGGGTCCGCATTGTTTGTGAACTTGCTGTTCGCAAACATATGTACCTCTCGCCAGAGTACATTGCAATGCCAATGGGTGCATCTGAGGATGGAGTGCATTTACTGAGCTTTTACCATGCGAGTGGTGATTTTCAGGAAGTTCCTTCACTAGATTCTGCATATGATTATGATTGCGATGTGATGTCTACGGCAAACAACTCCAGAGATCTAGGAATGTGGCATCTCTTGGCAGCTGCGAATGTGTTCAAATGCACAATCACATCGGTGATGCCAACAAAAAAAACGGAAATGGACAGAGAGTGCCTTCCCGATGACTGTCAGCATGCAAAAATCCATATCCAGCACTGCTCTACCCGGCCAGAGAACCGAAACATCCATAATTGGAGTTCAAACCACTGCGTCCCCATTGTGAAGGACACGCACTTCCAGCCACCACAATCCATCAACATAGGCGATTATGTGCTGGCTGACTTCATAAAGGTTGGTGGAAGCCACCAAACTTTCCGTGGGGTGATCATTCCTTGTCCGCCTTGGATGCCATATGAACCAGACGAGGCATGTGTGAAATGCTTGAGAGCCGAGGGAAATGAAAGATACTTTGTCTTTCCTGTTGTTGATGACATTTCGTCGGTGCATATCTGCCAGCTGAGGAAAACACCACAGGCAACAATCAACAATCGAGGCCACAACATCTTTTAATTCTGAATTTTAGCGTGTGTTTGAGAACCTAGGGACATGGCGGGGCAAATACTTTTTCCCCCATGATGTTGAGGACATTTCGTCTGTGCATATATGCGTTAGCTGAGGAAAACACCACAGTCGACAGTCAACAATTCCGAACACTATCTTTTAATTCTGCATTTTAATTTGTATTGTGCATTTGAGAGCCGAGGGAAATGGAAGATATTTTGTTTTTCCTGACGTTGATGACATTTCGTCTGTGCATATGCGCCATCTGATGAAAACACCACAGCCGACAGTCAACAATCACAAACACTATCTTTTACTGCATTTTATTGCATGTTTGAGAGCCAAGGAAATTGTTATCCCTAAAGACGTAGCATTTTGTCTCTGCATATCCGCCAGCTGAGGAAAATATCACAGCCGACACGTGAGTTCTACTCTAGCCATCTTTTAACTATGAATTTTATTGTGTTTGTTTTCATTCTTCCATTTTATTTATAGAATGAGAGAATCTTCCAGCTGATATCCTCAAGAATATCTCATAACATTACATTTATTATTATCATCTTAATTAAATGTATGGTGGTGGTGGTGGTGAAACTTATGATGTAACCAATTCGTTCCGGGCCGTTTTTCTCTGAAAGTATTGACCCAATTGTCAAAATGTAACTTCTGTCAAGATTACCGAGCACACAATCTTATTTTTGTTAAAAAAAATCAAACGTGTGGAGCAAACTGTTGAATCTGCATGATGTTTGCATTGTATTCACTTTCAAGAGTGATTTCTGCATTGTTTTATTATTGGTTTGTGTTGTTCATAGATGGTCGCATTTTTTCCCCAGTTTACGCACACCGAAGAATTTAAGGGGTAGGGGAACAGTTACTCCTCAATACAATAATGGTGTTCACAAATGATTGCAAACTTGTCTCTTTAGAAAATGTTTAGACATGTCTTCTCTTCAATAATTTTCACAGTTTTGCTCGGTTTGTTAATCAGGAGCACCCTGCAGTTTGTTTGTTTATTTGTTGCTTAACGTCCAGCCGACTACGCAGAGCCATATCAGGACGAGGAAGGGGGGGATGAAGGGGGCCACTTGTCAAGCGATTCCTGTTTACAAATGCACTAACCCATTACTTGTGTCCCAGCAGGCTTTAGTAAAACTAAATTAATACCTACTGGAAGATTACCAGTTTCCAGTATGTTAAAATAGGCTTAACCTATCTACTGCTGGACTTACATCAGAACACTAACAGATTAAACTATACATGAATCGCGAGACAAGCGGCAAGAGAAGAGATTTTTGGAAAAAATACAGGTGAATGAGCAAGAAGGCAGAAAAAAGAAAAGAATTCATGAAGAAAAAGAGAGCATGACAGGAAAGAGGAACCAAAAATCTACCTAACACCAAACTAGAAAGCTCCTGCGGTTCTAAAAACAGGAGGGGCCTTTAATTTCATAACCGCAGTGCCCCACTGCGGGAGCACCCTGCAGTAAATGTTTCATCTGTGACAATGCTCGAAATGTTGACGTAATTCCAATGCCCATATCCTTCTCTTGTTACCTCATCTAGCCAAAAGCGTTGAAGATAGAAAGAAATTTATTGAACAAACTAGATGCAAAACAATGATCATGTCATCACATAGTAGCCAAGGGTATAACTATAAGCAAAACACATGCCAAAGATCTAAGAGATAGCTCAAATGATCGAGCAGTGAACAAATTAGTGAACGTACCGAAGAAAGCGAAATTTTGCCCTGGCACACAGCAATACCAACATGCTGTTATACTGTGGCAGTGAAGGGGTTAAAAGAATAATCTTTTCATGTGCCTGTGCAGGAATCAGTTGCCTGCTTATTATTTGTTAAAATATGCTTCATTGAAGTGCCTATTGTTTGTATGGCAAGTTTTCATTGGCTTATGAAAACTGTACTCTCATTGGCAGTTTTGTAGCCAATGTTGGCTTGGAAGAATACTTTTTTTTAGTGTGAACTAAGCTCACTGCATTTTTGGCATGCTGTCACCTGTCAGTGTCTAAGTTTGCATTGTTAGCTGTTACCACCTGAAGTAGATGTAATACTTGTAGGTTATACCCTGGCAAGACTGAGGAGTGAAAAACTAGGACTACAGTATTTTTGAGGTATGCGATATTTATTATTGCGGTGTGACATTCTTTATTTAAGAATGGAGTTTATGTTAAATTATTCTCAGCATGTCAGATTCACATGTTGATGTTGTAAATTGGTTGCATTGTATACATATAATATTTACGTGTATGCCTTTTTGTATGATTTCTCAGTGAAGCAATGTTGCTGAACTAAATGGAATATTTGATGTAAATGGTCAAGGCCAAGGAGGTGGCTCGAGTGCAGAAATCACCAGCTGACAATTTTTGACTGCGATTCTAAGGTTGAAGATAAAGAATTAATGTAATCAAACTGTTGTCACTTGTTCTTATTGTGACAATGTGTACTCTGTCACCAAAGTTATTATTAAGTCGCTCCAGCAAAGCAAAACGCTGGGGTGTTTTCATGAGCAGGCGGGCTAGCTATGACAGCGAGCGTAAACAGCCTGTCAGTCAGCCCGCTGTGGGCGGTAGGTTCCCTAGTTCAGTTTGGAGATCATATGGTTTTTGATTGGTTGACTGTTTGAATGAGTGCGCGCGCGAGAGGCAGAATGATAGCCGGTGTAATTTCGAAGTGTTATGACGTGTCAGTGAGCGTATCTTGGATTGAACGATGTTTGTGTTTCTGTTATAATCAAGGCAAGGAGTGTAGTTTGGGCCATTATAACCGTATTTTGGCGAAGAATTGATTCCAGGATTGTTGAAGGGACTTTGTGTGTGTGAGAAACGTTTTAGAGTTGGTTGTACATCAGCGAAGTAACTTTCGACCGGGATCGTGTTTCAAGTTCCGACGAGTTGTGTGCGGCTGTATATTGAGGAAAGAACTACAACTGCTTCTGGTATATATTAAAATAAAAGTCACGTTACTACAACCCCTGACTTGTGCCGTGAGGGCGTAAAACTTACATTTTCTCAGCTGAAAAACCACGAAAAATCATTAAAAATTATTGATTGTGGTATTCTTATGGTAAAATGGCTGAATTTTTCGAAAATGACAATCGTTTTGATGTATTTTCAGACCTGTTTACCCTAAACCCGAGGCAAGAGTACTTTCCAAAAAAGTTGAGTGTATTTTTCAAAAAGTTGGTGTACTTTGCAAGCTAGGGAAAATGTATGCGTGGGTGCAAACGTGTTTGTGTAAGAATTGCATGTCTTGTGAACACCTTCAGAATTTAACTCCTTCCAATACAACAGGGATAAAACAATTGTATTTACCTGTCAGTTTGTAGCATTATAACCAGTGTCTTCCAAACAGATTGATAATGAAAAGATGAACTTGCCACTGACAGCTGCATCTGTTCAGTCTTCTCCCCTTTGGCTTTGCTCAAAAGTTAATCTTGTTGTCTTCATACTTGTGTTACTCTCACAAAAGTGGTTGACAGTGGCAAGTTCATTTTTACAATCATCTCTGAAAACATTGCTTCAGCACGGACTACAGGCTTTTCTTCTGGCAGGATTTGCTTTGCGGGAATGAACTTCATAATTCCTTGGCAGCTGTCAGCGGATTTCTTTGCAGCAACATTGTCCATGTGAGTTTTGGAACTGCAGTGTCGTTCGATGTCATATTTCCCGGCATCAGTGGGCAACGGAGAAATCCGATTTACAATACTTGCAGTGTGCATGACTTTTTCCCATTCCCAGCATCAGTGGGCAACGGAGAAATCCGATTTACAATACTTGCAGTGTGCATGACTTTTTCCCAAAGAAGACTCTACGATTCCTGGCTCTTTCTTGTATTTCTCCAAGAAAATCTGCCGTTTCTGCTGTTTAGACTTGGTACAGTCATCCGAAACTGGCACATTTTTTCGCTTCATTTTGCCACGATTGTCCAGACGATCGCACGTGCCAACAACTGAACGAGGTTTCTACAGCTGAAGATTCGCTGTCATGGTTATCTCCCTTAGACCGAAACCGGTATCAGTTGTACCATCCCGTAATCAGCACTGGCCCACGATTGTCCAGACGATCGCACGTGCCAACAACTGAACGAGGTTTCCACAGCTGAAGATTCGCTGTCATGGTTATCTCCCTTAGACCGAAACCGGTATCAGTTGTACCATCCCGTAATCAGCACACCAACACCGGAAAACGTATTCTAGACTTTTTCTTATGCGTATTTTGTGCGTGTGTCGCGTATTATGCGTACTGATAAAAATTTGGCGTACAAAATACGCCCAAATCGTACTGGTAAACAGGTCTGTATTTTACTTACCTAATGAGATATTTGCCTTCAAAGTGGGGGTATCAGACCTGTCTGGGCCGCCATTTTGCTAGGAAATTCCTCCTAGAGAAAGCTATGCATTCTAAAAACAATAAGACCTCCCCCGCACCTTAGAAATAATAAGCCGCTTGGCTCCCTCAATACCCACTTCCTGTTTACGTTCCACGAGTGTTTGGAGCCATTTTCGAATGCTTTCAGGGGTGTTTTAGAGTAAAATCATCAGTTATTGTGTAAAGTGTGTATTGTTTGAGCTTTCAACTTGATAAACAATGTCTACGGATCCAAAACGTAGAGGAAAACGGCAAAAGAAACGAAAATTCTACGGTAATCAGTACACGAAACCGAGCGAATCATCTGTCAGTGTCACAGTGAGTGATACAACTGTTTCGCAAGTGTCGAACAATACTTCTTCAGTTTCAAGCAACATTTGTGTTTCATCAACAAGTGCCACGCCCACCACGACTGAAAGAAAGATTGGGGAACATTACAAAGATTTCCTGGACTTTGAAAAGGAGCTTAAAAAAGGAAATGAAGCCCATTTCAGTGATACTGATACTGATAGTGTGGATGATCATTTGGATGATGATTTAGTCAGTGAGTTTGTTCCCCATGGAAGTAGAATTATAGATGTGGACCTTCTTGGTTTGAATATTTCGAACAACTTGCTGTGTCGCTTTTGTAAAAAGCCTGTGAAACTGATTGAAACTGACAGACAAGGGTTGGGATCAAAACTTGCTTTTCACTGTGATACAAAGAAGTGTAGCAAACAACAATCTTTCCCAACTTGCAGTTTGTTCCATGTGAATAATTTAACTAATTATTCCATAAATCGCCGCTCAGTGTTCGCCATGCGATCAATAGGAGCTGACCGCGCAGAACTACAGACCTTGTGTCCCAAGAAACGTAACTCCACCGATACTCTTTGACATGATAGTTTCCCTTGCGTTTGCGGCTGCAAAATGGCGGAGAGATGGCCAGGCCGATTCATCACGAAAAAGGAGAAGGGTAGGCGTCACATTGTCAGTAAAGTTTTGAAGAATACACCAGACAACCAAAGTAATAACGAATCAGCCGTGCATAACGATGAAATCGAGCCCGCGGAGGAGGAAACTGCACACGAGTGGCAGACGGGCCGGCGTATCGTTGAATTGCATCATTTGGCAGACGAACTTCGCTCATGCAAGTGTTGTGAGAAACCTCTGCACTTGCACAACATAACCAAAGAGCAAAGATACGGATACGCAAGCTTGTTCTACGTACGTCAGGTGTGAGTGCGGATCGATCAACAAGGTGACGACCGGGAAACGCCATCGTGCTACAAATTCAAACGGCATGGTCTACGACGTAAACATGAAAGCAGCTATCGGTGAGTAGATCTAGATAGATCTATCTATCTTTATCTCTCTCTCTCTCTCTCTGTGAGTGGAGATGCGATAGGAGTGCACTGTCCACTGTGCATACTGAGAGGGTGAGTGGTTGTACTGTTTTCCTTTTTTGGGCTATTTTTATTTTCCCAGAAATTACAATTTACATTATTTTTTTTTTTTTTTATAAATACTGTGCATCCAGTCAAACTCCCATACTACAATGTTGAGTATGGATGCATTGTTCTGTTATGTTATGTCTTCACAGTCTTGTACAGTTGTAGTTTTTTTTATTCATTTGTTTTTGTTTAGGTGGGTTTTTTTACTTGGTATGTTATCAAAAAATAAAAACACACATGTATGACACACACAAAACAATAATTTTTGGCAAAGCATGTATGTCTAACAACAACATTCTTGAAAATACTGCCCCCACCCCACACATATATCTTTAGAACCCTGCCATACATGATACAAGGAGCTCTAATGGCTCTAATGGTGCGACACAGCATTCCCCTAGTATTATTCCACGGTCATTTCTCTGTATTATATTAGAATGTGATTCTGTTTTGTACAGGCATGCTGCATTCCGGCATCACCAACAGACAGATGACAAGTATGATGACTACTCTGGAGATCCGTGGCCTGCACCATAAGTCAACGAAGAAGAGGGAAGAAGAAGTGCATCCACACATATATGACGTTGCAAAACAGTCCTGTGATCAATCACTACAGGCTGAGGCAGTATCAGCAACGCCCGATTGTCAGACTAACAGGTGAGGTTTTTTTAATATTTTGATTACCTCAATACCTGGTTCTTTTCCACTACTTTTTCTTTGTCTTTCTCTCTATTACCAATTCCAACCCCCTCCCACTCCACTCTTCTCTATCTATGGTCAAATCTGGGCGCAGTGTCCAAAGACGATTCATGTGGGTGCGGGATGTGTGAACGCTGCAGTATCACACTTCAATCAGGGCTGCTCACACTTGTCCCAGGTTCTGGGAGAACTTGGAGTGTCACCAGGAGTGAACCTTCAGCAATTTGAGACCAGGCAAGATCTAACGAGGTGTAAAAGGGGGGATTTGTTTGGTCAGGTGGAAATAAAGCGCGCGCGCAGAGCCAAGGGTCAAGCCAAAAGAACAAATGTTATCCAGATAGAAAGACAGGAAGGACCAACATATGGCCCAGGACTGCTTGCTGATACAGAATAATTGTGCCAGAAATGTCAAACTTGTGTCCAGTCCTTCTTTTTGTAAAATAAATAGTTGGCTTTCACGTTTTAGCGTTTTCTCATTTCGCACATTTTTTTAGTGTTTGCAGTGCTATATCTATGGAACCCTTTACCAGATGAAGGTGAAACTTTGCAAAAATATTGTTTTATGTACATACTTCAGAATAATGTATTTGTGTGGATGTGTTAGGTATATTGTGCCCTACTAAATAATTTTTGTTTGTATACCCCCACATTTTTGTTTTTTTCACACCATTGGTCCGATTGACTTGCTGTATCACTTGTTGCGAATGAACAAATGATGATTGGAATGCATCATTCTGATGTTGGTACCAGAAGCTGAATAAAATGCCTATTAGTATTAGAAAGAATGTAATTGTAAGGTGTTTAGTTTTTGTTCAGTATCGTTGCAAAATTTGTGTACGTTTTGTTTCAAAATTGTCCGTCAAAGTCAACATTTGTAAAAAACAAAATTTTTTTTACTCTGTCTATCAATTTTATTACTATACTATAGTTTGTGTTTTTATATGTTTTTGTGTGGTTTTTCTTAAAAGACATTGGTGTCCTTCTTCCTGTGTAGCACTCTAACCTTAAGGTACACTAGATTCCCCAAATTCTTCAAATCGGTCGATTTCGCCAGAAAACTCTCCAAAATTTCGACTTAGACAACTATCTATGTCTCGGATCTTAGTTAACCACTACCACTGTGCACTGCCACTTACTCTCACTCATTGTGACTGTCTGGGGTGAAATAGCTGACAGCGTCCATTTTGTTCCACTAAGCTTACACCATGCCGTCACATAACTCACCAGCCATGACTCTGACACGACAGAAAAAAGCACACTTACTACCATACTCGATTCATCACCCCATGGTCCCTAGAACTGGAAGATATGATGCGGCCATCGCAAGCCTAAGATGACCGTCTCCTTCGTTTCTGTACATTCGAAGGAAGAAAGTTCGCCTTTGCTTACCCTGCTTCAGAGCGAGGCGACGCGTACTGCACACACGTGATTAGTTTCCCGCGAGTTGGGTCTAAGCCACAGGCACATGAAGCGCGAACATTATAAGATGTTTGGTGGCTTGTTGACAGACAGCTTTTTTGTTGGTCCAAGGGGACCATATCTTCTTTTGTTTCATCTTTATCGACCAAGGCGGTTTCTTTTTAAGTGTTTATGACTTTCGTTGTGGATTTTGCGATTACAGAGATAAGTTGCAAATTGACCATGAGTCGCCGCGGTAATTATCAACATTGATTGGCCGGGTCTTTGAGAGTGAATGCTTACAATCGTTGTCCTCGGAAACACAAATTCAAAGCCGCGATGGTTCCACACATCAAACAATCAGCCTGATTGGCTTTTACTTTGACAATCCACGTTTCACTGATCTGAAAGCTCTTCCTCCGAAAGCGGCGTATGGCTGCCTTAATGGCGGGGTAAAAACGGTCATACACGTAAAATTCCTCTCGTGCAAAAAACACGAGTGTACATGGGAGTTTCAACCCACGAACGCAGAAGAAGACCTGAAAGCTCAAACCCATTCACCACCTCGATTTATTGCCTGGGGAACATGACATTTATTTCCCAGGTGCTTGTGAATGAAAACTCGTGAAAATGATGACAATAGCCGCTATTCCAGTAACAGTTTGCCAAAGTGCTTCAAAATGCTTTTTTTCTCATAACCAAGGAAAACTTTTTTTTTCTTTTTATATTTAGTCAAGTTTTGACTAAATATTTTAACATCGAGGGGGAATCGAAACGAGGGTCGTGGTGTATGTGCGTGTGTCTGTGTGTCTGTGTGTGTGTGTGTGTGTGTGTGTGTAGAGCGATTCAGACAAAACTACTGTACCGATCTTTATGAAATTTGACATGAGAGTTCCTGGGTATGATATCCCCGAACGTTTTTTTCATTTTTTTGATAAATGTCTTTGATGACGTCATATCCGGCTTTTCGTGAAAGTTGAGGCGGCACTGTCACGCCCTCATTTTTCAACCAAAATGGTTGAAATTAAGGTCAAGTAATCTTCGACGAAGCCCGGACTTCGGTATTGCATTTCAGCTTGGTGGCTTTAAAATTAATTAATGACTTTGGTCATTAAAAATCTGAAAATTGTAAACAAAAATAAAAATTTATAAAACGATCCAAATTTACGTTTATCTTATTCTCCATCATTTGCTGATTCCAAAAACATATAAATATGTTATATTCGGATTAAAAACAAGCTCTGAAAATTAAATATATAAAAATTATTATCAAAATTAAATTGTCGAAATCAATTTAAAAACACTTTCATCTTATTCCTTGTCGGTTCCTGATTCCAAAAACATATAGATATGATATGTTTGGATTAAAAACACGCTCAGAAAGTTAAAACAAAGAGAGGTACAGAAAAGCGTGCTATCCTTCTTAGCGCAACTACTACCCCGCTCTTCTTGTCAATTTCACTGCCTTTGCCATGAGCGGTGGACTGACGATGCTACGAGTATACGGTCTTGCTGAAAAAATGGCATTGCGTTCAGTTTCATTCTGTGAGTTCGACAGCTACTTGACTAAATATTGTATTTTCGCCTTACGCGACTTGTTATATTTAGTCAAGTTTTGACTAAATATTTTAACATCGAGGGGGGATCGAAACGAGGGTCGTGGTGTATGTGCGTGCGTGTGTGTGTGTGTGTGTGTGTGTGTGTGTGTGTGTGTGTAGAGCGATTCAGACTAAACTACTGGACCGATCTTTATGAAATTTGACATGAGAGTTCCTGGGTATGAAATCCCCGAACGTTTTTTTCATTTTTTTTATAAATGTCTTTGATGACGTCATATCCGGCTTTTCGTGAAAGTTGAGGCGGCACTGTCACGCCCTCATTTTTCAACCAAATTGGTTCAAATTTTGGTCAAGTAATCTTCGACGAAGCCCGGACTTCGGTATTGCATTTCAGCTTGGTGGCTTTAAAATTAATTAATGACTTTGGTCATTAAAAATCTGAAAATTGTAAACAAAAATAAAAATTTATAAAACGATCCAAATTTACGTTTATCTTATTCTCCATCATTTGCTGATTCCAAAAACATATAAATATGTTATATTCGGATTAAAAACAAGCTCTGAAAATTAAATATATAAAAATTATTATCAAAATTAAATTGTCGAAATCAATTTAAAAACACTTTCATCTTATTCCTTGTCGGTTCCTGATTCCAAAAACATATAGATATGATATGTTTGGATTAAAAACACGCTCAGAAAGTTAAAACAAAGAGAGGTACAGAAAAGCGTGCTATCCTTCTTAGCGCAACTACTACCCCGCTCTTCTTGTCAATTTCACTGCCTTTGCCATGAGCGGTGGACTGACGATGCTACGAGTATACGGTCTTGCTGAAAAAATGGCATTGCGTTCAGTTTCATTCTGTGAGTTCGACAGCTACTTGACTAAATATTGTATTTTCGCCTTACGCGACTTGTTATATTTAGTCAAGTTTTGACTAAATATTTTAACATCGAGGGGGGATCGAAACGAGGGTCGTGGTGTATGTGCGTGTGTGTGTGTGTGTGTGTGTGTGTGTGTGTGTGTGTGTAGAGCGATTCAGACTAAACTACTGGACCGATCTTTATGAAATTTGACATGAGAGTTCCTGGGTATGAAATCCCCGAACGTTTTTTTCATTTTTTTTATAAATGTCTTTGATGACGTCATATCCGGCTTTTCGTGAAAGTTGAGGCGGCACTGTCACGCCCTCATTTTTCAACCAAATTGGTTCAAATTTTGGTCAAGTAATCTTCGACGAAGCCCGGACTTCGGTATTGCATTTCAGCTTGGTGGCTTAAAAATTAATTAATGACTTTGGTCATTAAAAATCTGAAAATTGTAAACAAAAATAAAAATTTATAAAACGATCCAAATTTACGTTCATCTTATTCTCCATCATTTTCTGATTCCAAAAACATATAAATATGTTATATTTGGATTAAAAGCAAGCTCTGAAAATTAAATATATAAAAATTATTATCAAAATTAAATTGTCGAAATCAATTTAAAAACACTTTCATCTTATTCCTTGTCGGTTCCTGATTCCAAAAACATATAGATATGATATGTTTGGATTAAAAACACGCTCAGAAAGTTAAAACAAAGAGAGGTACAGAAAAGCGTGCTATCCTTCTTAGCGCAACTACTACCCCACTCTTCTTGTCAATTTCACTGCCTTTGCCATGAGCGGTGGACTGACGATGCTACGAGTATACGGTCTTGCTGAAAAATGGCATTGCGTTCAGTTTCATTCTGTGAGTTCGACAGCTACTTGACTAAATATTGTATTTTCGCCTTACGCGACTTGTTTTTTATATTTAGTCAAGTTTTGACTAAATATTTTAACATCGGGGGGGAATCGAAACGAGGGTCGTGGTGTATGTGCGTGTGTGCGTGTGTGCGTGTGTGCGTGTGTGTGTGTGTGTGTAGAGCGATTCAGACTAAACTACTGGACCGATCTTTATGAAATTTGACATGAGAGTTCCTGGGTATGAAATCCCCGAACGTTTTTTTCATTTTTTTGATAAATGTCTTTGATGACGTCATATCCGGCTTTTCGTGAAAGTTGAGGCGGCACTGTCACGCCCTCATTTTTCAACCAAATTGGTTGAAATTTTGGGTCAAGTAATCGGCTTCGACGAAGCCCGGACTTCGGTATTGCATTTCAGCTTGGTGGCTTAAAAATTAATTAATGACTTTGGTCATTAAAAATCTGAAAATTGTAAAAAAAAATAAAAAATTATAAAACGATCCAAATTTACGTTTATCTTATTCTCCATCATTTGCTGATTCCAAAAACATATAAATATGTTATATTCGGATTAAAAACAAGCTCTGAAAATTAAATATATAAAAATTATTATCAAAATTAAATTGTCCAAATCAATTTAAAAACACTTTCATCTTATTCCTTGTCGGTTCCTGATTCCAAAAACATATAGATATGATATGTTTGGATTAAAAACACGCTCAGAAAGTTAAAACAAAGAGAGGTACAGAAAAGCGTGCTATCCTTCTTAGCGCAACTACTACCCCGCTCTTCTTGTCAATTTCACTGCCTTTGCCATGAGCGGTGGACTGACGATGCTACGAGTATACGGTCTTGCTGAAAAATGGCATTGCGTTCAGTTTCATTCTGTGAGTTCGACAGCTACTTGACTAAATATTGTATTTTCGCCTTACGCGACTTGTTTTTTTTTACCTCCGTTGCATGCAAGGCCGGCTGCTTCAACCCATCTTTTTTGCCTCTTTCGTCTTTTTATATTTAGTCAAGTTTTGACTAAATATTTTAACATCGAGGGGGAATCGAAACGAGGGTCGTGGTGTATGTGCGTGCGTGTGTGTGTGTGTGTGTGTGTGTGTGTGTGCGTGCGTGTGTGTGTGTGTGTGTGTAGAGCGATTCAGACTAAACTAGAGAGAAAGAGAGAGAGAGAGAGAGAGAGAGAATTGAATTGAACTTTATTTTACAATTTTACAGAGAGAGAGAGAGAGAGAGAGAGAGAGAGAGAGAGAGAGAGAGAGAGAGAGAGAAGGGAGCCATGGTAAGGAGGTAAAACGTTTCAGATGTAGTCTACCCTAAAAGTGAGGTGTACCCCATGAATAAAATAAACAACCTTGAAGGCTGGATTGAACATGACTTTTATTGTATTAAGCTTTCGTTCTCTGTGAGTACACTATACATCACTGCTAAGGCCGCAACACACGCAGACAAACACTAAATTAAAAAATATAGTCAAACATGCTCTGGCCCAACCTCTTAATAACGACCACCTGTCCTTTACCACCACCCCAAAGGGTCCCAGAAGAGGTTCTTTACTACACAAGGGCTACACATAGCAGGGGCGGAGCAGTTAAGCAAGAGGGAAGGGGGGGAGGGTTACAACCTGGGGTCCAAGTCCCCCTAAAGCTGAAGAATTTTAGCTATTTTATCAACAATTTGTGGCTTATCCTTGATTTTACACATGATCAACTGGTGTCAGCAGCCACTCATTATTTCTTTTAAAGTTAGTATTAAATAATGGCAATTTACAGACAGAAAATGTTTTTTTTGGCAGCCGGGGGGGGGGGGGGGCGGAACCCCTGTAACACCCCTCCCCCCTAATCAGCCCATGCACAGCATATATCGTTGATTAGGTTAACCCAATTAACCGATCCTGTTTATTTTCTGGCGACCTAAAACAGAAGAAAAACATCAAGGTTCAAAACCACTGGATCATAATCTGAAAACAAGAATGTTAGGTAATAAGAACGTTTATTATAGACCAAACAAAAAGTTACATTTGTGACACTCCACCACGAAATGAGTCGCATGTCACCTCGCGCGGTTCTGCGCTAGGCAAAATATAAGCCCGGGGGGTTACTAGTAACAGTGTGAGGGTCACCATAGTCACAGGCTTATATAACTCGAAAAGTGTTCACTCTTTTCTAAAACGGTTTTCACCACTAGATAGAGAATAAAAACTTCTTTCAGAAAATGTAAAAATATGAAAATCATGAAAAGGTGACATGCGACTCATTCCGTGGTGGAGGGTCACATTTGTCTATAATAAACGTTCCAATTACTCACCATTCATGTAATTTGATCATGAATTTTACAACGTTGGCAGTCAATCTGTGTTTGTATTTTTGCTGGATCATAATAAGGTCCCCAAAAATGAAGCGTCATCATGAAAATTCAAACCAGACAGTTTCAGGTTTATGCTGAAGAGACCGAAATACACTCAAGGAGCCGACCTTATTTAATCAGGTACGGTGCCCTCGTATGCAACTTTCTGCGTGTCGAATGCCAACAGTTCAAATACATAAAGTCACAGATAAAACAACACAAAACAAAAGGTGAAGTCCACAAGGCAATCCGGTGCTAGAACTAGTCTGAGACTGCTGCAAGAAGGCGCGGGTGGCGTCCAAAGAACCGTTGTGGGGTTTGGGTTCAATTCCCAAAAGTTCGCACAAAAGAGGGTAAATATCCACAGAACTGATGGCGGTGGTGTGAGCTCCCTTGCGGAAGTTGGGTCCTCTCGCGAAGAAAATCGGTTTCATGGAAGACAACTCATTGTCGTATCCGTGATCTCCTTTGGCACCCCAATCCAAGAAGGCTTTGGGATCCTGAGGGGGGGGACAAAAAAAGGACAAAAAGGTAATAAACGTTAATTTGACAAACCAGACTGCTGCGTTCTTTTTGAATCCCGCGATTGAAAATAGCAATTACAGTGGAATGATCTTGCTGCGTAAGGTTTTTATGTTTTTTTGTTTTAAGTAGAAAAAATAACAACTTAAGGCTTTTTTTCAGATTTTTTACAGAACAGAACTTACTTTACTGCGCACAATGTGTTGTACAAGTTCAATATCACAGCGTTTTCTGTTGAACTACATACACATGGTTACAGTATAAAGAACACAGACACACGTTCATGCGCCACACCCCCGAACACCACAACTTCTACCACCAACCTCGAGTCCAACAACGGACGCAACATTATGCAACACACAAACAAAAACTCAGCAACAACAAAATCACAACGGCAAACAATGTTACAAAACACATTTTCGGCGTCAAAACTCGCGGCGAAAACAATGATACGAAAAGCAACCGTTTTAAGCTACAACAACTCACAGCTGCCAACTCCCAACCCTCATCCGCGATCACAATTATAGGCATGATCCGGCGATGATCCGTGTAGTGATACCTCTCCGGTATGTCTTCCTTCCGGTACGCCGTCAGGTGATCCACCTTACGCAGCGCCGCCATGACGTCATCTTCCCGTCCTGCCACAGGCATGATGGCGGTAACGGGGCCGCTGTCTGGCACGCGCTGAACGAGGCTTCGATCAACTTTGTCGTAAAGGTTTATCATCTGCACAATGTTTCCAAATTAAAGGTGACATACTCTCTCTCTCTCTCTCTCTCTCTCTCTCTCTCTCTCTCTCTCTCTCTCTCTCTCTCTCACTCTCTCTCTCTCTCTCTCAGACTCTCTCTCTCTCTCTCTCTCTCTCTCTCTCTCTCTCTCTCTCTCTCTCTCTCTCTCTCTCTCTTTTAAGATCATATCCCTCGCTTAAGATCGAATTCCTATAAAATAAGATAAAATAAACATTTTTAAATACCCAGTACGCAATTATTACATATCTGCGGCCTAAATGTCAATGCCACACACACACAATCTTAACTTGTGTCAATATCCCTGGAACAGTAAAGACCTTTTCACTGAGATTTTCACTTTGAAAAACATGAAATTTCAACTTGGAATGCAGGGCCCGGCCCGCAACTGCAATAGTCAAACTCACCTTCTTCTCCAAATTAACATCAGCCATGCCGTGGTCTGACGTCACAATAACGTTGACGTCATCCCCAAGTCCCGCGGCATCCAAGGATTCGAGGATCAGACCCAACACGCCATCCATCTCTCGTACCTGCTCACTCACATCGTCACAACACTGTGAGCAAGGACACTAAACTAAATTGTTCGATTTAGGCCTTCTCAGTCATTCAAACGAGACCCCGTGTAACGCTCAAGACGCAGTGAAACTTGTCTGTAGCGACCACCAAAGGGATCGTCCAACCAAAAGTTGTCTACATAAACAAAATTAATGGTGGTTATGGAATGGAAAATGATGTAGAAAAGAACCTCTTCCGGGGTCCTTAATGGCCAGGTGGTCGTTATCAAAAGGTGGTCGCCAGAGCAGGTTCGACTGTAAATTCCACTGTTGCACGGGTTAGCAAGTTGTTAAGCCTCGCCCTCATTTACTGGTCTTCAATGTCACCCAAAACGACTTTGTCATCGAACAACATCAACATCAACAGCGACATCGACAACACTCACTTGACGTACGGGCCACTATTACCACAATCACCAACCAACCACACCATCGAACACCACAATCAGCGAAAATCACATCAACAAAACCAACACCGACCACCACCACATCAAAAACATGAGCACCTTGTCAGCAGTTTGCTTGGCGAAAGGACCGTATGTGTGTCCCGTTGTGTCCGGCTCGTCAAAGTAGAGCGCTACAAACTGCATGTTTTGCTCGTGCAACCAATCCACGGCAGTTCGTATTCGATCTTCATACGTCATCTTTCCTCCGTAAGCGAGCCATGACGTAGGTCTGGAGCCGTGGTTTTCTACGTCACAGCCGGGCCAAAAAATGGTGCCTGGGATAATATGAGGAGAAAGTCCGCTTGTGAGAAAGACAGGAGCCCGGAGGAGGACGAAGGGATGGTATATGGTATGGGGTTCTCTGTGTGTGTGTGTGTGTGTGTGTGTGTGTGTGTGTGTGTGTGTGTGTGTGTGTGTGTGTGTGTGTGTGTGTGTGTGTGTTTTAGACAACGTAGTTTCTCTTGTTTAATATCTTCGGTTACTGATTTGAATTTAAATGAACTGATAAATAAATACAGCGAGTAGCACCTAGCTCGTCATTTTGGGCAGAAGTTCTTCACCTCCTCTACCTCGATCCCCTCCTCTTTCCCCTCTCAACCACCCGCCACCCTCTGCACACTCACACACACAAACACACACACACACACACACACACACACACGCGTGCGCGCGCGCATACACATACACGCGCGTGCGCATACACACACACGCGCGCGCACGTACACACACACACACACACACACACACACATACACACACACACACACGCACTGACCTGCTTTGAGACCGGCCTTGACCGCACTGACCCAGATTGGTTCCGCGCCTTCCCACCATAGACTGGCATTGGTGTCGGGTCCAGAGTAGGTCAAAGTGAAGGCCGTATTGGAATCCAGGTCATACATATTGTTAGCTACCACGCCGTGGCTCTCCTCGTACAGTCCTGCGATCAAGATGTAAGTTTGTTTTAACTTCTGGTTGACCGGATCATTCCGCTATTTTACTGCACATTTTTTTTTTCAACCGTAACATAAATCGCCAATCGATCAGTAAGCCTACTTTTGCATTTGACATTGTTTTGTATCAAACTAAACCTATTGAAATGTTAATTCAGCTTGTTTTTAGGAAGGTGAAGGACCACTCTTGTTCAATCCTGTGACGTCGATGAAAGCAGTTATGACGTAAAGTAAACATAACTGTGGGCTGAGCTCATGTGTGCAATTGTGCATCTAACTGCACGGCCGGGTGACGTACCTGGAAGCTATGATAAGCTGATGTTCTGTACACAATTATACCACTTTACCTGGGACGAAGACAGATCAGCAACTTGACACCTTGACGTATTGCAGATTACGAGTTATTATTGTGAAATATGGAATTAAGTAAGACAACAACAGTCTACCTGTTTCCATGGTATAGTGCAGGGGATAGACGATGGTTTTGTTTATATGGCGTTACCATGGCAACAACAGTGAAAGCAGTCTACCTGTTTCCATGGTATAGTGCAGGGGATAGACGATGGTTTTGTTTATATGGCGTTACCATAGCAACAACAGTGAAAACAGTATACCTGTTTCCATGGTATAGTGCAGGGGATAGACGATGGTTTTGTTTATATGGCGTTACCATGGCAACAACAGTGAAAGCAGTCTATCTGTTTCCATGGTATAGTGCAGGGGATAGACGATGGTTTTGTTTATATGGCGTTACCATGGCAACAACAGCGAAAGCAGTCTACATGTACCCATGGTATAGTGCAGGGGATAGACGATGGTTTTGTTTATATGGCGTTACCATGGCAACAACAGTGAAAGCAGACTACATGTACCCTTGGTGTAGTGCAGGGGATAGACGATGGTTTTGTTTATATGGCGTTACCATGGCAACAACAGCGAAAGCAGTCTACATGTACCCATGGTATAGTGCAGGGGATAGACGATGGTTTTGTTTATATGGCGTTACCATGGCAACAACAGTGAAAGCAGTCTACCTGTTTCCATGGTATAGTGCAGGGGATAGACGATGGTTTTGTTTATATGGCGTTACCATGGCAACAACAGCGAAAGCAGTCTACATGTACCCATGGTATAGTGCAGGGGATAGACGATGGTTTTGTTTATATGGCGTTACCATGGCAACAACAGTGAAAGCAGACTACATGTACCCTTGGTGCATTGCACGGAAAAGATGATGGTGGTAACACTTGTTTAAATATGACGTCACCATGATGCCAGTCCACCTGTAACCATTGTACTCAGGGTGAAGTGCAGTGGACAGATGATGATTGTAAAACCTGTTTATATGATGCAACCAATGTAACCATGGTCACTGTAGTGCATGGAATAGGTGACGGTGGTGAAGGCTTTTAATAATAGGTAACCAAGGTAACAAAAATAAAAGCTGCCAACCTGTAAACCTGCTGTAATGCAGAGGAAAGATGATGGTGGTTACCAAGGTAACAACAGTGAAATCAGCCTACCTGTAACCATGTGTAGTGCACGGGAAAGGTGACGGTGGTGAAGGCTTTTTAATAAGACGTCACCATGGGAACAACAGTGAAATCAGCCTACCTGTAACCATGGTGTAATGCAGGGGGAACGTGACAGTGGCGAAGGCCGGGTTGACATGGTCCACACAGCTACCACTGTCCACCAGACGGCTAAAGTTGCCCAGTCCTTTGACCTTGTGGATGTAATCCCAGCGAAAACCGTCCATGGATACGAGGAGGACTTTGCTGCTGTACACCCCCCCTCCTGCCGCCGTCGCCAGCAACGTCAACAGCATTAACATCGCCAGAGAAGCTGTGGCCGTTTTGTCTGACGATCCTTTACTTGTACAACGGGTCTGCTGGCTCATGTTGACTTCTGTCGACGGAAATTAACGCGGGTCTGCATTGAAAACGCCATGATTATTCACGCATATTTGCTGTGAAATACGCAAAAACATTAGGATATCACGGGTAGTTATTATCTTTGGCAATGATCCCAGTTACCAATAAAATAAAGTTATCACTTAAACATCTCAATTTCTCAGTGATCTCTTGTAATACTTGTTTTTAATCGTCGGTTGTCACACAACTGACTGAAAAGCCAAATCAAAACATGTACTTATTCTGCTCTCCCAAGCATGAACGTGTTTACTTCTTAAATTCAAAAAGAAAAATAACTCTTGACAAATTGTGCAATTAGATTGGAATAAATTTGACCAAAAAAACCTGCTTTTCACTGTATATTCTAATTGTTCTACCGAAGAAAAATAGCAATGTCAAGTTCCACTGAAGAAAACTCTAACTTCCTGAACTCAAAAGAAAGCCATTCACAGTTTATCCAAGTTCTGAAGTTCCGGCAAAAGAAAGCCCTTTCTGGCGCACCTTGCTGCTACACTTGTCCCTCTCAATGTTTTTTTCTCTCCTGTTTCAGAAATGGTTGCACGTGCCAGCTATGAATGTTCAGTGTTTTTCACCACACTGGCGCTTTCTACAGGCACTCGATGCTGAACAGAGCAGTGTGTATTTATATCGTGATAGTCATCGTATGTGCACCCAGCATAATCATGGAAGGTTAAGTTAAATGTGTATCGTACACGATGGTACTGTGCTAATCACAGTGACAATTGTGCGCAAAATCTACAACGGATTATTCAAGATGGAACAGAAAGGGAGAGAGAGGTTGGGAGTGCGGGACGGAGACAGTGAATGAGAAAGCCAAAGAGAAAGAGAGAGAGAGGGAGAGAGAGAGAGAGAGAGAGAGAGAGAGAGAGAGAGAGAGAGAGAGAGAGAGAGAGAGAG
The DNA here is from genome assembly GCF_037325665.1 of Littorina saxatilis. Classification (NCBI taxonomy): domain Eukaryota; kingdom Metazoa; phylum Mollusca; class Gastropoda; order Littorinimorpha; family Littorinidae; genus Littorina; species Littorina saxatilis. Next base: position 80,526,875 of record NC_090256.1, on the reverse strand, counting down.
AGAAAGAGAGAGAGAGAGAGAGAGAGAGACAGAGGGAGAGAGAGGAGGGGGGGGGGTGCACCAGACAGACTCAGTATCTCAGTCACAGACTTACAGACTCCCGCAGTGGGGCACTGCGGTTATGAAATTAAAGGCCCCTCCTGTTTTTGGAACCGCAGGAGCTTTCTAGTTTGCTGTTAAGTAGATTTTTGGTTCCTCTTTCCTGTCATGCTCTCTTTTTCTTCATGAATTCTTTTCTTTTTTCTGCCTTCTTGCTCATTCACCTGTATTTTTTCCAAAAATCTCTTCTCTTGCCGCTTTTTTCGCGATTCATGTATAGTTTAATCTGTTAGTGTTCTGATGTAAGTCCAGCAGTAGATAGGTTAAGCCTATTTTAACATACTGGAAACTGGTAATCTTCCACACAAGTAATGGGTTAGTGCATTTGTAAACAGGAATCGCTTGACAAGTGGCCCCCTTCATCCCCCCCTTCCTCGTCCTGATATGGCTCTGCGTAGTCGGCTGGACGTTAAGCAACAAATAAACAAACAAACAAAAAAGACTTACAGACAGAAATAGCATTAACGAGCATGAAAACTGGACCCATAAAAAAGAGAACAGAACTGCACAACAAGAGACAAGATTCAACTCTCTTTACTGAAACAGTTATAAACTGCAAAACTCTAAACTCCTGTTTTCTTTCAAGCGGCTGTTTGTGCCAAGTCAGACTGAGTTGGCGTGAGAGATCAGCAGCTATCCCAGTAAATGGCTTCCTGCAATTACCTGACTCGCCCTTCTGTATAAACAACATCCTGCCTGTTAATGTTAGGTTTGCATCAGGGGGGGTCGACATTTGCACAAGTACTGAAAGAGAGTGCTAAAGACTTTCGAAGTCAGAGAAAAGTTGTTTTTACGTCAAGTGTTGACTGAATGTTTTCAGATAGACCATGAAGTGAGACGAGGGTGGTGGTGTACTTGTGTGTGTGTGTGTGTGTGTGTGTTTGTGGGGAAGGGGGGGAGGGGGGGGGGGGTTGTAGAGCGATTCCGAGAAAACTACTTCTGGCCAGATCTTCATGAAACTTTCAATACAAATTCTTCCAGACGATACCCCGAATTTGTTACCTGTGATTGAATCTTTTGTAAAAGAAAAATTATTCACACATTAATTTGCTCCATTTTTGTCTCTTTGTTTTAATTTGACTGTTTCATGTACATTGTATTTCCAAAATGAGTGCCTTATTAAAATAAAACCTTTGATTTAACATACCGAAGGATAAAAGAGTTTTTATCATGATGAAATCGCACGTCCTTTCCTGTGATTCGGGATTGAAATGGATTTCTTGTGCAAGTTGCGGACAGGACGCTTGTCGGCCGTTTGCTTTGACATTTCTTTGAGTTTTCTAATATCTGTTCAGAGTCGTAATTCTTTAGAAGCAACGACAATCGCAAGTGGTGGAGTGGTGTAAATGTACCTGTGATAATAATGATAATGATAATAATAATAATAATAAGTGGACATGTGTAAGTGCCTAATCTATGGCTCTAGGCCCTTTACAAAAGAACATATACAGAATAGAACATACAAATGTACACCCTACATAAAACAATTAACCATACGGACAAAAATCACCACATGTACTGTTCACACAATATTCATATATGTGCTATGCACACTATATATACACACATACCCAGCGAACACTTTCAACAATCATGCCAACTTTGTGGGAGAGGAGTACGTGCAGAAATGGAATGGAAAAGACATTAGGCCGGGTTGGTGTAATATTGTGTGAAAAAGAAAGTTTTCAACTGTTGTTTGAAAGAGCTGAGAGAGGTGCAGTGTCTGACAGAGAAAGGAAGAGAGTTCCAGAGTGGTGGTGCAGCACAACAGAAGGTTCTTGCTGCGTGCTGATGAGAGGGTATTCTAGCGTAATAGTGCAGATGTCCGGCTTTCGTGACAGGTGCACTTTTGTCAAGTTAGTCAAACATAGTGCAACAAAGAGTGTCCTTTCCTGAGTGGGGGCTGTCTAACAACGACGAGGCCCACATTACGTGTAGCTGCTCTATACGCCACATCTTTGATATTAATATGTCAACTTGCCTCCCCCCTCCCCCCACACCCCACCCCCTTTTTTCCATTTTGACTCTATGAGAGCGGAAAGGGGGGGGGGGCGTGTGTGTGGTGCGTTCGTACGTGTGTGCGTGCCGGGTTGTTATGAACGTGCTATTGGTTGCACGTGAATGTGTTTGAACAAGTCTGTCTTTCCCTCCGTCCGTCTGTCGGTCGGTCGGTCTGTTGGTCGGACTGTCGTAATCAATACAAACTATTGTTTACAAACGCCTTTCACACTGTTTAAGATCCTATTCTGAAGATGTGAAGACAAAATCTACAAAAATAAGCGTCGTGAATGGAAGAAATCACCACTGCAGCGTAGTTCTAACCAATTTTCTTTGAACACGCGTGACATTCTAATGGGCAGAATATACCTGCGCAGTTTCAGCGGCACAGACGATGCAGCCCGCTACACTGACCGGCGTTGCGTGAAAAGAAAATAGGCCAAGTACTCGTCATAATCCCTATCGCAGCATCAATAATAGGCAGTGCGTCGTCTGTATCGCTGACTCTGCGCAGGTATATTCTGCCCTTAACAGGCACACCTACGCCTTTTATATGACAATTTAATTGCCTGAGGGTTAAGCCCAGCTTACATGACTCGTTCCTCTTTCTTTCTCTCCCCTCCATTCAACATTCGTATAGTCTACAAACACCAGACTGACACACAGATCTGCAAAATCGATTAGTCTTTGACAGAATGACATTTTTTTGCACTAACCAACATAAATCAAACTGTGCACCTCTAAGGATATTGTTCACTTTTTCAGTGACGGTGACGTATCTTTGTAGCGCTTTCAAAATTGAATCAAGTGAATTTTCACTTGTGGCTATTGTTGTTCTGTTTGTGAAACGTGCTTGCTGAATTTTCTGAAGATAAATGGTACTTGTTATTTCCACTTCTCTGAGTCTTTGAACCGGCGTGTTCAATACATGCTTTTTAAGGCTCGCCGCGGTTACATGGAACGTTCAAATAGTCACAAATTACACTGTTTTACTGTTGATTGACTTAATAATGCTTGATAACCGTAGCATAAACAGTTAAATTCAGTCATGTTTGTTCGTTTGTTTGTTCTTCTGTTGTTGCTGTTGTTGTTGTTGTTATTGTTGTTGTTGTTTTTGTTTTTGTTTTTTTTAAGCTGGGTCGTTGGCTGGTTGTTGTATCTTTAATTGTACTTTTGTCGCTTTGTTTTGTTTTAAAACTGACCGTCGAGGTCTTCCGAGTTTCAAAAATGATCAAATATATATCTGAGCATCAATTAATTTCACACTGACGATAAATCAAATACAGAACTTTCCGAGCACGGTCCATTTTTGTCTGTGTGAATAATATAGGCCTACTCCCCTTATTTTCGACTGGCCAGGTTCTCTCAGAGGAATGTTAACGGCGTACAGAAAAGATGTCTCCAGGTCTGGAACTAACAAACACGTTAATTTCTACTCAGTCGACTTTTGTTGACAAAACCCGAGAAGATTTAACGCTTGTTCAGCAAAGAAGTCTCCAGTCTCTGTTTACAGAATTGCAATATATCTTTAAAGTCTGCCTACTCGCTTTCAAGAATGACAACGACCACGACCACGACACACGTTCGTTACAATTACATAATGACCAAGCTTTATCTACGGATCTGTCCAGTTACCACTGAAGGGAGCCACGTTTTTGGCCGGACAACTGCCGTACAGTCCGAAGCAAAACCGTTCCGGACATGTTCCATTGTGTGGTCAAGTGAAGCTGGTTGCGTTCGTAGGAAAGCCTTTGATATCTGTTTTCTTGTCAACCGAAATATCTCAACCACCTCATTGCCACCCCCCCCCCCCACCCCCTCAGACAATTTGTGTTGCTTTTGTATAGAATGACAGTTGTGATATTTATCACGTTACTGTGAACTAATCGCACTCCGTCATTTCAGTAATGGGTGAGACGTTCGACAGAATTGTTTGATATTCAATGTAGCTCTCTTTCTGTTCGGATCGTCTCTGTCTGGCTTTCCCCTGAACAGGCGTATGAAATTGCAACTCTTTTTGTGGTCAAGCACTGAGTCTCATGTTTGTCCTTTGCAAAATGAGCAAGTATGAAGGAAAGAGATGTTAATATCACGTTGCTGTTTTTGTGTGTGTTTTGTTTGTTTTGTTTGGGGTAATTTTGTCGATAACCGAGAAAAAGATAATATGCTCCGTTTGCTCGATGCCTAGGTGCGGTTAAAGGCTGACATAGTCCTATTTAATTAGTTTAATTACTTCAAGGCCTTTTCCCATCGTTGCGGGGATGTATAAATTAAGCTTCCTGCAAAGTTTTAGGTTTGAAGTCCTTACCAATTACGAGAAATAATTAATTCTTTATTGCATTGTTTAGCAACAGTTCTCCAGGACTTGGGCTATTTTTAGACCGTTGACGTCACTTCGTGACGTTTCGTAAACCAAAGATGGCGTTTGAGACTGTTCTGTTTACATTCGACACTATCAACACCACTTTGCAATACTGAAATAATTTTTTCTGTGTTCGAAAGCTACAGCCAATCGTTATAATATCCCCTTAGGTACAGTTTTATAACATTATTGGCACATGTAAACAATATGAATTAATTAATGAACGCTACGAATATGGCAGCCTTTAAGAGGTAACATGGAGAGAGAGAGAGAGAGAGAGAGAGAGAGAGAGAGAGAGAGAGAGAGAGAGACAGACAGACAGACAGAGAGACAGACAGACATAGACGGAGACAGAGAGACAGAGAGAGATAGAGACAGAGAGAGAGACAAAGAGAGAGAGAGAGACAGAGAGAGAGAGAGAGAGGGGGGGGATAAAAGAGAAACAAACAGACCGCAGAGCCCAGCGAAAATCAACAATTATTGTGAACTTTTTTTTCGCAATACAAATTCTGAAGGTCATCACAGGCGCTATCGATACCTCCGTTGTCCACCAGCAGAACTTGTTGTTGCTGTTGTTGCCAAAACACTGGTATCAAAGTGGGGAATAAGTCAAACTGCAAATAAAACTATTATGCCGGACGTGTTAGTTTTTTTTCTTTAATTGTTAGGTTTTTAAACAGTAGGCGTTTTCTTTCGTAAGTATAATGCAACGGACAGACTACGCGTCTGCAGTGTTCTGTACTGGATAAGCCCCTAACGTTGAATTGATGTGGATGGATTGTACTTAATGGGTGGAAAATAATAGAGAGAAGATTGAAGACATGCAGGCCTTAAGGTGGTGAGTATTTTTATGGCGAGTCGAAATGTTCATCTACTCGCCAAATGTGAGTAAAGTTGCTGAAACAAATTGTTAGTTTGGCTAGTAAAATTTGCTCTCTGGCTAGTACATTTTCAGAATCACTAGCCAAAGGCGAGTACACCATTTATTGAACTTTCAGGGCTCACATGTTTTATGACTGAATGTGATGTGAGTACTTTATCTGTGATTTCTTTATTTGATGTTATTCAATTTACTGTGTCGCTTGTTGTGTGTGACGAGACACACACACACACACACACACACACACACACACACACACACACACACACACACACACACACACATTTCAATTGTGTTGTTTCGTATCATAAAATATTTTTGTCTAATTTCCAAGCCTTTTTTTTCCAAAGTGGCGTTAAAATAACTCAAAGCTGCATGATTTTTTGACAAAACACATGTAATAGTTTTAAAGTCGGTCGTGTTGTTCCTGTTAAAACTTTGACGTCTACTTTCAGCGATCAATACCGCTCTGACACAAAGCGTTCTTAAAATAAACAAGAAATTCCTCCGAGGTAGGAAAAACACCCCCGTTGGTCAAAGGGAAATAACCATTCTCACTGCCACCAACTGAGAAGGTTATTTCCCTTTGACCATTAATATGTCCCTCTATAAGTCCTTGTAGAATCTTAATCCACCAATAACTCCCTAACCGTGTGTTTGACTGGTCCCAATTTTTGTAAGGACCGTCTCAGGAATGTATAGAACCTGTTCACCAAGTTTGGTGACGATCGGTCCGTTCATTCTTGAGATCTATATGCGAACACAAACACACAAACACACAAACACACAAACAAACAAACAAACACATCGACCGAAACCTATACACACCCCTATACCGGGGGTGTAATAAATGATTCCTGCGCCTATCTTTTACCCCTGTCTCATACACACACAATCTTTCTCTTGACTCGACGCCTGCACCCTGTCACAAATGTTCCTTGTGTTCGTCAACACACACACCATTTCATGACACGCATGAACGCCGGAAACCAGTAGTGGAAAGTCATGGTTTTCTTTCTAAGCGGCATATATGAGAGCAAAATATAGGTGTTCTGCTGTGTAAAGAGTGGATGGCATGCCTGTGCATCCTAAAACAAACGCAAGTTCTAATGTTTTGAGATTTTTTTGTGTGAAAAGATTTTTGATTGTGGTTTTTTTGGAAGTGCCTTCATGAAAGTTGTGTGGAGGTGATTTCTTCATAAACAATTTTTTGGAGGTGATTTCTTCATAAAAATGGGTTGGAGGTGATTGCTTCATAAAAATTGTTTAAAGGCATTTTCTTGTGGAAAAAAAATAAGGTGAGAGTTCATCAGTTTCGCAAGAAGAAAATATTGGAAGTGTTTTTATCCCCATCAGCGTAAGCTACGATACTGTACTGTTGTTTTCATTATAGAAAGCAGCAAAAGATCAAAGATGTTTTCTGTTATGCAAATGGAGTAGATAACTTCAGCGTTCTGAGTGCCAATACCCTAGACAGGTGATTCGTGTTACATTTTGCTCTCAGTATCGGGCTATCAAACGTGAGTTTAAAAGGACAACTTACACGTACATAAATGTAAGTGTCAGGTTGGAGAATCGCTCATAACAGTTTCCTAATCGCTTTGAGGGCGAGGATTTCAAGGACTGTGACTCTTTGGAACGAACAGCTCTTCTGGGAAGTCACAGAGAACCAAAGAAACACGGACGCAACAAAACGTACGACGGTTGCGGCACAACCACCACCACGGCCACAGCAATTACCACCAACAACAACGACAACACTCGTGGGGACAAACAACTTTACCATAAAACAGTGGCGAACGATTCGAAAGCTGGACTCAGTAAGAACTATGGTGGCAACAACCACGTCACTCTTGGGGACAAATAGCACTGACAAAAAAATTGTGGAGATTGGCTAAAAAAAAAAAAGAGAAACACAACGGACATCACCACCTCCACCCCCACCTTTTTCTGGACGATCAGCTGATTCGAAGCGAACGTCTAAAGAAAGTAGAGAACATTAACAAAACCACACAAAAACCGGAAACCATCACCACTACGACCACAATCATCCCCACCACCAACACCAACAACGCCAGCAACAATAAGCCATGATGAGCAAGGAGGTACGAGACCGGGTAAGACCGTGGACCCATGTGCCCGGTCCCAGAAAGAGGAGGGAGAAAACGATGATTGCCGTGCCCACTGTGGACACGTACAGACAGCACGTAAGTCGCTCTGATGTGTCAAAGTCGTCTTTACATTTAGTCAAGTTTTGATTTCTGTTTATAGTTACGCCAAGAACAACATTATTTATTATTATAGTGGAGTTTTGCAGCCTTTTTCGGGTATATAAGGTATTCAGATGTCTTTTGACAACTTTGAAAAGATTGCCTCGGTCTGACCAACAACAACCCCCCAAAAAATATCCCCAAAAGATCAAACTTCAATTTCGGTTCGGTTCCTTTCTTGGTGACGTTACAGACAATCTATTTACTCAGTTCAAAAACACTTTTTATTTACCAACCATATACCACTGTTAAACTAATTTCGTCAACCATCTGAATTTTGCGCCTCGAAAAAAAATAGGAAAACCCCTTTTGTGTTCCTCTGAGTAGACGTCTCCCTCAACCTCAAAGGTAATCTCAGAGCAAATACCTGTTGCAATACCCATATTAACTTTTCATGGCAGTCTGGTTATGTTGGCATGACTGTCACAGGAGCTATAGCCTGTTGTCTCATCGGGACAGTCAGCACAAACACAAAGGGTATGCACGAGAGACCTCGATTCTTCTGTGTGCCCTTGTCAAAAGAAGCTAAAAAATCTGTTGACATGAAATGTCGAATGGCTTGTCGCTTGACAAGATTTTAGGGGGATCATTTAAATAAATTTGTGAACATTTTGATTAAGTTGAAAGTTAGTAAGAAGGAAGAATTATAAGTACAAAGAAAGGAAACAAAATGAACACCAAGTAAGATCTTCCAGACTAGTGCCAGATCTCAAAGTATTTCTCAACAAGAGCTGGCCACCCACACGCACTTTTCATGACAAATCCTTCTCATATCAGGTAAGGTATTTAGAAGCAATGCAAGTTCACAAACGAGCGTGCAGTACGCAAACTGTAGCTTTAAAAAAACAAAAAGCATTATTGTCTGTTTTGCTTACATGAATCAACTTCGAACATTCTTCAACGCGAGCAACAAATTGTGTTACAGACCAGCGCACACATACATATATATTTGCGCCTGTTATTTTTTCTCATTCCCGTTGGTTGGCAGAGAAGGCCTATTAGCTATGTCTCACAAAAGCGCCCTGTTCTGTGTTCCGTACAATTTCATTTCTATATTATGTTTTTCGTATCATGCCATTATGCAAACGTCTTGACTAGGAACTCCTGTTGAAAGAGGACAGTGTTGTTCGAGGCATTCATGCAGTTCCTTACCCAGTAGCCTATATTTCCTTTTCATGTCTTTTACACGTTGTCGTTTGCAATACTAAGTACGACAAACGTATATTATTGATAATGACAGGTGACTAAATGCACAAACAAAAACAACACAAATACGTTGTTTCTCTTCAACATTGAATTTGCAAAAACATGAAGACAATAATTTTGTGAAAGCTGCCACCTGCAGAGCGCGCTTTGATATTAAGATGAGGCTGTTGCTTAGCACCAGTGAGTATCTCTCTGTGGCAGAGCGAAGATTTATTTGTCAATTATTTCATTATTATGTATTTTTTTAAATGTATAATATCTATCAATCTTCAGTGAATTTCATCAATGAGATAACACTCTCCCTTTACGTAACCATAAAGGCAAGTGGAAAACGTGTGACTTTGTTAACAATCACGTTAGAAGAGCCTGTTTAGGGGAGAGTACTTTCAATTGACAAAAATAATCATGTCTTTCATTAACAAAAGATACCGGAAGGAGGAGAAAGAAAGAGAGAGAGAGAGAGAGAGAGGGAGAGAGACAGAGACAGAGACAGACAGACAGACAGACAGACACAGAGCGAGACAGAGATACCGGAAGGAGGAGGGGAAAAAAGAGAGAGAGAGAGGGAGAGAGAGAGAGAGCGAGAGACAGACAGACAGACAGAAAGATAGATAGACAGACAAAAACAGACAGACAGACAGACAGATAGATAGACAGACAAAAACAGATAGACAGACAGATAGATAGACAGACAAAAACAGACAGACAGACAGGAAGAGAAACAGAGACAGGCACAGAGACAGACAAACAGAGATACTGAGAGAGAGACAGACACAGAACGTCAGACAGACAGAGACAGGCCAAGAAACTGAGAGACACAGACAGACAGACAGGTGAGAAAGAGAGAGATAGACAGATAGGCAGACAGCCCGAGATAGCAAGAGAAAAAAAGAGAGAGAGAGAGAGAGAGAGAGAGAGAGAGAGAGAGAGAGAGAGAGAGAGAGAGAGAGAGAGAGAGAGAGAGAAGGGGGGGGGGGGTCTTTACATTTTCAGATTTTCAAACACTACACAATATTATTACGTTTCCAAAAAGAACCCAAGTTATCCTTCATCCAGTCTGGGAAACTATATGAGCACTGGTTGGGAAGAAAAGTATTCCGCAATTCCGTATTCAAAAGCAAAACAAGTATTTCTCTATTGTGAACCTTTGCTGGGTTTATTGTGCCGTTACGGTCGGTAAGTTTCAGTATGACAAAGACGTCTTTGGTGACTAATTGGGCTTTAAAACACGTCCAACGAGACTGATTTCACCCTCTCCTTTGCTGAGAGGTGTGCTTATGAGCATTGTCCCTTTGGCCGCTGGAGCCAATTACTAATTGAATTAGGTTGAGTAGCCAGACAGCGACGGATGTTTACAGTAGCCACGTACATGTAAACACAAGTTTATGTAAGATTCCCAAACACTGTTAATTTTTTAATTTCAGCTATTTTAGAACCTTTGCCTGATTTCTGTCTGTCTGTCTGCCTGTCTGTCTGTCTGTCTGTCTGCCTGTCTGTCTGTCTGTCTGTCTGTCTGTCTGCCTGTCTGTCTGCCTGTCTGTCTGTATGTTTGTGTTTCGGTCTGTCTGTCTGCCTGTCTGTCTGTGTCTCTGTCTGTCTGTCTCTCTCTCTCCCTCTCTCTCTCTTTTTCTCTCTCTCTTTCTCTAGCTCTCTCTCTCTCTTTCTCTCTCTCTCTCTCTCTCTCTCTCTCTCTCTCTCTCTCTCTCTCTCTCTCTCTCTCTCTCTCTCTCTCTCTCTCTCTCTGATAATTCGTACTCCTTCACAAGGGACATGTGTCACTATAGATGATAAACAATCTATCAATCTCCAAATTAGAAATCTACTGTACTCCAATTTTATCAAGCATTCATGCGCTCACTGTTAAATATTCGACTAGCCAAATCCACCCCATGTATAATATAAGGATACAAATTTCACCTCGAATTCTATCAGTAACCGTTTATCAGTTACAGTACGCTGTTATGTGTTCGTGTGCATTCAAGTTAAAGCAAGTTAGCGAAACTCCCATGTCGCTCATCTTTCTGAAAGCAAGCAAACGAGAAAGGCTTGGAAAGAAGTCGTTAACATTCCGACACATATTGCTACGAATTGTTTCAATGTTAAAATTGTACATCGAAGTCCCAAACACAAGTTTGGTACTGATACGAGTGCGAATGCACATTAATGTTACACAATTTCGTAGTTTCTTTCGAATAGTTTCATTGTTACAATTTTAGATGGAAGTTCCAAACACAAGTTAGCTACTGACAATAGTGCAAATGTTACAACATTTCGTAGTTTCTTTAACAAAGATAAAGACTGAGTGCCATAGTCATATGCTTTATGCTAAAGACAATGAACCATCAAAACGTCAAAGAGTCTTTTGTGATAGAGGAAGTTTGCGATTGTCCCCACGCATCGTTACCGTGCGGAGATCGTGTGCGGGATCGTGTTCAGCAAGCCCTTAACTTCCTTATCGTCAGTTTTAGTATTAGTTGTAGAATGTAATTGAACTGCAAACACGATTGAAATGTGTTCGTGTCGTGACCAGCAGGCTTACCTCCAACGTTGTCCTGTGTGATAACAACAAAAGGAACCCCTTGTAGAAAGCACGCAGAAACGGATATCATTCCTCTCACAGAAATAGTGGTATCAGTATCTGTTTCCTTCTTCAGTTCGAAAATCCACGGGGGATGAGAGATTACGACGGCACTGTCTAAACCCGGTCATTCAAGTGGGCTACATACTTGTGCCTCTGAGCTGGAGATATCAGTTTTTATCGGTGCAAATGCATAATTGTCAGAAACGAAAATATGAAGATAAATGTCAAAAGATAAGATAAACCAGCTATTGGGGGGAGTTTTCCAACAAAGACAAAGGTTAGTCCTAGTTGGAGAACGTAGGATTGCAAGGGGTCGGCCCGCTATTGCGCGGGGCCGCTATTGCGCGAATCTTTAGGGTTAGGGTTAGGGTTAGGGTTAGATTCGCGCAATAGCGGCCCGCGCAATAGCGGCCCAGCCCCAGATTGCAAGGGTGTGCAAAATCTCGTTTCATTTGTTCTCTTCTGTTCAACGCCTCCACCCTCACCCAAAACCCAACCCTTTAAGTTTTAGTGTGGAGCTCTTACTGCCTTGGTATCTCTGCATCGATCATTCATGTTGCTTGACAATTTTAACAATTTGTTTCCTTTTTTTCTGGTGTGAATCAGAAACTAAAAACCAGAAACAATATCAAAATAAGTAAAACTTCCGTCCAGCTCATCGAATCGCCAGATCAAGTTTGCTAAAAATCCCTGCGGACGCATGGTTTTGTGTAAGTTCTCACAATATACTTTCCTAAGTAAAACATTAAACAGATCAACAACAAAAAAATACTGTGCCTTTAAAGGAATATTAACCAGAACAAATCTGAAAATCACTGCAAATATAATACTCCTACTTAACTGTGCAATTAAAAAATATCTGCATGGTGAAGAAAAATAAAAAAAATAAACAAAAATAAATAAAATAAAAACAGGAATTAGTAAATATGAACATATACAGACTGCAAGTAAAAAAAAGAAAGACTGAAATAAGGAAAGACAAAACAAAAACGACAGGACAACATAGGCGGAACATGAATGGAAAACTAGTCTCCTTTCCAACAGGAGTCTTCAAACTTGAGACGCAAGCTTTCAGAGAAAAACCCAAGTGTTTGCTCGCAACACGCGTAATGGAAATATGCGAATGTTTGCCCAGCTCAGAAGTCAACTGCTCCTAAACTCTCCTTGCTTTTCTCCGCATTTTGAAGAAATCGTTGACAGAAATCTGTCAGGCAGGGTCAACACAGAGAGGTTTCAAATTCAACACCAGGCAAACATTCGCACTTACAAGATTCACGTGTGGGTATTATCGGATTTGGTTTTCTCCTGGAATGCCTTAGCTTCTAGTATCGAGTGTATGATCAAGGAAAACATTTCTCCCGGATATTTTATCTGCGCTGTCTTCGTAATGGGTATTTGATGCCTATCTGAGCTGTACGCACTGATTGATTCAAATAACGCAGCTGTTTTTACAGTTCGAGTGTGGTAAGTGGTTTTGTCAGATTTCTAGTCCCACTCAACGCGCTATTATTGCTAAAGGGTGAACAAAAGAACGTCCATTCTCCTGGCGTAAGCCATTGTGGGTACACCCCCGAATATCCCCAGTATTTTACATGCAATGAGCATGAATCCGTTCTCTTATTAGACACCTACCTTAAATCAAAGGCCCGGCTACTTCCTGTGCAGAATGGAAGTTTTTCCTATATATTCATTTTGTTAGTAAGCAAGGGCGGATCTGGGGGGGGGGTTACACGGGTTACGTAACCCCCCCCCCCCCCCCCCACCACCCCCAAAAAGAGGTAATTTATTGGCCCAGGATGCACCAGATAGCTCTATTTTGCTTCTTTGGATAAAAAAAATTTTCGGGGGGGCATGCCCCCGGACCCCCCTAGAGGCTTCGGCGCCGTCAACTTGTATCTTCGCAGTCATTTTGTAACCCCCCCCCCCCCCCTCCAAAGTGAATTGATCCGCCCTTGGTAAGTGAAACCTACGTCACTCTGAGAAATTAATTCTATGAAGAAAAAAATAATAATAATAATAATAATCCGCTCTGCACAAAAAGCATCCAGACGGTTGATTCTTTGTGTGTGTCCAAGTGGAAGAAGGACGTTATTGCATGTGAAAGTCCAGAAAAGTCTGTGATGTGGTACGTGATACCTGGCTTGAGAAGAGTGGTATCTTTAAACAAAGCAGCTGTTTTCCAGTTCGAGTGCAGCAAGTGGTTTTGGTCAAGCTTCGGGTCTACTCAACTTGAGCTGAGGATTATAGAACCAAACGTTTTGACCTCAAATGACTTGAGAATATCCTACTCAACGCGTGGGGTATTATTCTTACAAAAAGGGCAAATAGACCGACCAAGCAACCAACCAACAAACCAGCTGCCGGGTTGTTGATTAGGTTGCTCTTACCTTTCTTGGCCTAGTGGTAAGGCGTCCGCCCCGTGATCGGGAGGTCGTGGGTTCGAACCCCGGCCGGGTCATACCTAAGACTTTAAAATTGGCAATCTAGTGGCTGCTCCGCCTGGCGTCTGGCATTATGGGGTTAGTGCTAGGACGGGTTGGTCCGGTGTCAGAATAATGTGACTGGGTGAGACATGAAGCCTGTGCTGCGACTTCTGTCTTGTGTGTGGCGCACGTTATATGTCAAAGCAGCACCGCCCTGATATGGCTCTTCATGGTCGGCTGGGCGTTAAGCAAACAAACAAACAAACAAACAACCCTTTCTGCGAGCCTGAGTGCTTGTGCGTGTGTAAATGTGGGCAGGGCCGGACTACCGGGGGGGTTATGGGGGTTGCGCAACCCCCCCCCCCCCCCCTAGCCTAAACATGTACCTTACTTTTTTAATTTTTTTTTTATTATTGCTTATTTTATGCCGTTTCATGCAAGGAGCGACCATTTTCCTATCTCAGAATATGACCTACCCGTCAGCTTCAGGGGCTTCGCCCCCTGACCCCCACAACGAGGGGGAGGGGGGGGGGGGGTTCTAGGGTTTCCGGACCCCCCCCCCCCCAGCCAAAACATAAAAATATTGAATGAGGTATGCATTTCTTTATTTTACATTGAGTTTCAATTTTTGGGGTATTAATCAGTGACAAAATCTGCTGCCTGAAACTGGTAATGATCATCCTCAGAATGCACCAGATTGCACCATTTTGCATCCTTTTTTTCAAAATTTTCCGGGGGGCATGCCCCCGGACCCCCCTAGCAAGCTAGGCGCTTCGCGCCGTCGGCTCGGCGCTTCGCGCCTTCACACCCATATCTTCACAATATACTTTTGAAAAAAACCAGTCATAAAATGAACTGATCCGCCCCTGCCGCCAGGGGGGACATCTCCCTGGGCCACCACTGGCAACCCCCCCCCCCCTCCTCTTCGCCTAGTCCGGCCCTGGTGGGTGTTTGTATCCATGAGTGATTGCAAAGAATGTTATGGATCTTTTTAGTGGAATTTTAAACTGTTGGTGATTGAGATGTTATTTAAGTTTTAAACCGCCTGACACTGCGAGGCAATTTTCCTTGTTTTTATAAGGACATTACAATCTTTGAGTCTTGAGTCTTCTCAGCTCTCAACATAACTCAGTCTTTTTGTTTCAGTCCGTCTATCTGTCTGTCTATCTGTCTGTCTATCTGTCTGTCTATCTGTCTGTCTGTCTGTCTGTCTGTCTATCTGTCTGTCTGCCTGTCTATCTGTCTGTCTGATCTGTCTGTCGCACACGTACTTACATATATATATATACTGTCAATCCTGAGTTCATGATACTAACTTTCTGTTGTCCTATATAGAATATACTGCCCTAGCCTCAAAGGGATCTGATGACTGTGCCATTTCTGTGCTAAAGACGGAACACTTTACTGCACGGTACACACTCAGACTGTGTCTTATTTTGTGTGTTAAGTATTAAGATTACGTTCATATGCTTTCTTCATTGTGGATAGAATTGTTTTGTGTTACGAAGGAAACACGTTCAAACGCTGGTTCGTTTTTTACAGATGGAATATGTCCAGACGGCATACCAACGTCTAAGACTCGATGCATCATGTGACAGGACTCAAACCTCCTCTTCCTCTTCTTCCTCCTCCCCTTCGCCTTCTGCTGGTTTCCCCTCCATCCTCCCTTACCGTATGACACGCAGTCACACCTTCGCCGCCTCTCCAAGGCAGTGGCGCGGGGCCGCAGCATGGAGTCCTCTACTGGAGTTCTCCTCCCCCAGTTCCTCCTCTCGAAGATCTTCCGTGGTCAGTCCTGACCCACATAAACACGAAGAGTCGTCGTCTAGAGTCCCTTCTCGTAAAGTGTCGACAGTCCACGCTCCTTCTCTGCAGCAAGGTAATAAGGGTTGTTCTGCAGGGAGGACGGTTCCAAATAGGTCTCTTCAGGTTCAAGGTCATTCAGCTATGACCCCTTTTCGCAAAGTGTCGTGGGGGGTTGACGAACAGAGAGGTGATTCACAACATACTGGTTTGAATGATCAGAGAGTCGCGTCACCCCCACATATAAACCACCCTGCCATGTCCTTGTTCACACTCACAAGAGAGGAGACTAAGATCCTTAGCCATCCAGACAACAAGCAAAAGGGATCAACTTCCAGTCGTCCGCAAGAGTCCAAAACGACGAGCAAGGACGAAGACGCTTCGTCCTCCGGTGTCAGCAGCAGGACCAGCAGTTGCCACGACATCAGAGAAGAGGCTGTAACATCCTACCTAAACCACAATGGATATAGCAGCGAGCACGTGCAACACAGTGGGGAAATGGGGTCGACGCATCCAGCACACCACACAGGAGCTTTGGAGAACGGAGAAAGTCCGAGAATCGTTGAACACCACGAACTCGAACCCAAACACCCAGAACGGGACCACAAGAGAGGGAGCGCCAGAACTGCACGTCACAAGAAGAAAGAAAGCTTGGGGTACTCCGACCACCTCTCCTCGTTGGACCAACCGATGGACATCCTGCAGCTGTGCGAGCACCTCAAGACGCGAGGCCTGGGAGAGCCTGTCATGTCCACCCACAGCCATAACGGGCCACAGACCCGCGCCCTCCCACCCGGGATGAAAGCCCGCTGCCTCCCACGCAACCCCAGCACGCGTGAGAAGATCAAAGGCCGCGCGCGCCTTGATCAGGAACTGGCCAACATGCGTGCCGCGGCCTTCTGCGAGCAGCAGCAGACCAAGATGTTCCGCACGGCGTCTGATGACCTCAGGGACCGCGACGTGCGCCTTCTCGAGGAAGAGGAGCGCGAGAACGTCCACAAGGAGGCGGGGAAGGGAGTGGCTGAGGAGGTGCTTGATGATGACGACGATGCGTCCAGTATGGTGTGCAGCCCGCTGTCCCGTGAAGAACTGTTCTGCAGGATCGAGGCGTGGGCTGACGAGGTTCACGAGGCGCTGCACCGAGGGGACCACCGTCATTCGTAGGTCACAGTTTGAGGTCACTAGGTCGAGTCAAGGTCTAGGTCGTGACGTTCAAAGAGTGCGGGAACAAGAGCGATGAAATAAAGGAGGAAATTAAAGAAATAACGAAAAAAAACTAAAGCTTTGGACAAGGCAAGAGAGAGAGAGAGAGAGAGAGAGAGAGAGAGAGAGAGAGAGAGAGAGAGAGAGAGAGAGAGAGAGAGAGAGAGAGAGAGAGAGAGAGAGAGAGAGAGAGACTGAGAGAGAGAGAGAGAGAGAGAGACTGAGAGAGAGAGAGACTGAGAGAGAGAGAGAGAGAGAGAGAGAGAGAGAGAGAGAGAGAGAGAGAGAGAGAGAGAGAGAGAGAGACCTACAGGAATACATCAGACTCCAATCTTTTCACCTTTTGTTTAACAGGTACTTGTCGTTTATGTGTCGTGTTTGACAAATTCCGGTGAATGATTTTGTTGACCGATTTGTTTGTCCGTATTCATTAAAACACACGTGTTCTGCGAAGTGCGGTCTCCCTTGTCGATTGTGTTTTGTCTTATCATAGTCTGTGTGTGTGTGTGACGGTGTGTGTGTGTGTGTGTGCGTGCGTGCGTGTGTGAGTGTGTGCATGTGTGCGTGCGTGGTGTGTTTTCCCGTTGTGTACTATGTGTGTGTGTGTGTGTGTGTGTGTGTGTGTGTATGTGCGTGGCAGTGTGTTTGTCCAGTCAAGTTGTGTGCGCGTGTGTGTGTGTGTGTGGGGGGGGGGGGGGGCGGTTGTCTGCGTCTAAGCTATCTCTCTGTCATTCTATCTCTCTCGCTCCGGCTCTCTCTCTTTCATTCTCTCGGTTTCTCGAGCTCTTGTCTCCCGGCCGACCGGCACCCCGGCGGCTCTCTCTGAGGCATCTTGAACACGCGGCCAGTACAACTGGCCTTGACACGGAACGATTCAAGGGGGGCAATCTCAGTCATCTGAAAGAGGGAAATCCAAACGCAATCCGCCTTGTTCGATTTTATGGGCTTGGACGATAGAGAAAAATAAGAAAAGCAAAAGCTGGAGTCCAGTCTGGACGAAACTGCTATCAAGAACGCAGAATTGATTTATTCTGAGTTTTTTTTTTAGCCGTAAGCGCCATTTCTCATTTCGAATTTCTCACCGCAGTGAAACCAACAAAGAGGCCTCACTCTGGAAGAGTTTCCTGCTCCGATAAACATGGCGCTTACGGCTAAAAAAAACTCAGAAAAAATCAATTCTGCGTTCTTGGTAGCAGTTTCGTCCAGACTGGACTCCAGCTTTTGCTTTTTTATTTTTCTCTATCGTCCAAGCACATAAAATCGAACAAGGCAGATTGCGTTTGGATTTCCCTCTTTCAGATGACTGAGATTGCCCCCCTTGAATCGTTCCGTGTCAAGGCCAGTTGTACTGGCCGCGTGTTCAAGATGTCTCTGAGGCCGCCCGGCCGGCCTGCACCGGCCGTCCCCGTCAGTCACTCTGGCTGTGACATTCAAGCCAGGTTGGGGCTTTCCTGGGCCGTGATAGTGTTGGTGTTAGTGTTAAACCGCCTAAACCATAACAGTCGTCAAAACTTCAAGTCAGTGTTACCGTGATTTATTATCATGAGCCTACGGAGTCCCCTCGCCTTCTATTTCAGTCGATGTTTCAATCACTGACACCATGCATCTATAACTTTCAAGGTAAACTTCAAACAAGCTTGTTAAGTTTACACTGATAGCATGTTCGTTTGTTTAAATCTGATTTAAAACACATGTATACACAGGGCCGGACCAAATGAGTTGTAAGGGAGGGGTTCCTCCTTTTTTGGGGGGGCAAATCAGCGAAGTGGCGAAGCCACAGCAGGCGCGCGAACTAGGGGGGTCCGGGGGCATGCTCCCCCGGAAAATTTTTGAAAAACGGTTAAAATCTGTGCAATCTGGTGCATTCTGGGCCTTGTTTTGAGGGTTAAGGCCTGTCAGTTTGAGTTGGTGGGGGGGGGGGGGGGGGTACCTTTTCTCATCGGATTTCACATTGAATAAAATTTGTTAGAGACACACACAAAATTTATTTTAAAAAACAAACAAACACTCAAAGCAAGGTACATGCTTTTTCCAGGGGTGGGGTTCCGGAACCCCCCCCCCCCCCCCCCCCCCCCCCCCCCCTGGGTCCGGCCCTGTATACATAAAACAGCTTTCAAGATTCGGACAGAATCAAGCGCCTGTACAGTACTGTAGTTCCGTCAACATTCAAATAGAGTTGTGTCCCTTTACCGGAAATGAATGTCGGCTGCTTGATATTCGTCGCAAGTAAACAACACAAACGGTCTGTTAAAAATGCGACAATTCAGTGAGGTTGGGCACAGTGCAGCATGCGAAGTTGTATGGAGGTAGAATTCGTCATTTTCTTAAAGTTTCCTTGATTGTTGAGGCGCAGGTTTCAGAATGGCGGCGGATGACGCCGCTCAACTGTCGGCGAAATACGACGCCTTGATCACAGAGGTAGGCTAATAATTCAATAGTTTATCGATGACACAAGCGCGAGTACAATTTACAAGCTGGGTTGCTCTCAGACCAACACCACAAATGCCACAGAGTGAGAACACTGTCACTCAGCTTCCCCTCCTGGTGTATTTTATGCTACGATTTCCAGCAACCTCGGAGTCACTGCATGAAACACGTACAGCCTTGGGAATGGGGGTTGAAATGAATTTGAGATTGTTGTTATTGTTGAGAGAGAGAGAGAGAGAGAGAGAGAGAGAGGGGGGGGGGGGGGGGGGAGGGGGGAATCCAGAACACACATAACATATTTTGCACAGTTTTTATAGGGCTTCAGGAACACACACAAAAATCAGATTCACTCAAAGGACAGCTATAATCTACATGGAGACTATAACTCTTGCTATTGAAATGTATCCTGTGTCTTGATAATATAGCTGTTGATGTGTTGATTTCGATCATATTTAGCCCTTTTTCTTTTCTTTGTCTAGTACCAGATCTGCAGAAAGAAGTTGGAGAGTAAGTGTGAGGCTCTGCTGATTCTGAGTCGAGAGCTTGCAGAATGTCGCAGTGAGCGTGACCAGTTCAAGCTGATGGCAGAACAACTGAGGGAGCGATACCAAGTCTTAAAGCGACAGCTTGCTGGACATGTGAGACAAAATAATGAACATTTGAGAACATGCATGCAGGAAGATATTTTAATACTCAAGTAATCTTGTTATATTTGTTACCCAAGGTAAAGGGGCTAGCTGTCAGCTTAAAATGACATGAAGACTTAATTACTTCAGGTTGTTAATCTTAAGTCAAGTTTGTTTTGATTCTGGAAGTGTAAAAAAATTGACATGATGGCCTTCGATCATCGGTCTTTAAAACTGCATGTTTGGTGGAAGAATTATTACTGCAGCTGCCATGAATATTTTGGAATGAAAAGTGCGATCAAAGCTTTTGTCAAAAGTACGTGCAGAGAGGGCCCGTTATCAATTTGATCAGGTCCAAAAATTTGATTGAAGGGTTTATGAATTAAATTTATTTAATTAACAATGACAGTTGTTTGCAGAAAATTTTCTGTGGGTCTGTAAGTGTAACAAAAGTTACGTCTGGTCACTGGGTTTATAATAATAATAATAATAACTGGACATATATCACGAATAGAACAATTAAATGTACAACCTACGTAAAAAAAATTATCCATACGGACAAAAATCACCACATGTACTGTTCACACAATATTCATTATATGCTATATACACACATACCCAGTGAACACTTTCAACAATCATGCCAACTTTGTGGGAGAGGATCAGAGTACGTGCATAAATGGAATGGAAAAGACATTAAGTCGGGTTGGTGTACAGTAGTATTGTGTGAAAAAGAAAGTTTTCAACTTTTGTTTAAAAGAGCTGAGAGAGGTGCAGTGTCTGACAGAGAAAGGAAGAGAGTTCACTTCTAACTGGAATATAGGACCAGTGGTTGTGAATATGTAGTTATGATGCTTTTGTTAATAGCGGAACATTTTACTGCTTGCTCCTCTAGCGCCCCATGTCACCGTCCAATGATGAGTCGTCGAGCAGTGTGGACCTGAAAGAATATGCTTCGGCACAGGGCCAGGTAATGTTTAACATATTTGGCTTTTTATTTTTTATTTTTATAGCTATGGGACCCACTTCAGAAGTATATGTATCAATTGAACATTGGAACTTCCTTCTTTGAAACATGTGACATCAGAATCCGACAAAAAGTCATATTTAGGCGGCTAGCCGAGACTACAAAAGAGTACATATTTGTGTGCGTTCAGTCGCAAGAATTCAAACTAAAATCGATCGATCCATAAATGTTGCGGTCTCAGAGGAACACTGACTGTCTTGATCTGTGTAAAATGTCATATTGTAGTCAAAAATACAAATAACGTATATTGTTTCGTTCATTTGTTTTCTTTTCATTGTATCCTTGCCAGGTCTACTTCACATATTTTTAGATAATAAATTTGTAATGTTTAGTACTAAAGACCCCCCACGGGTTAGGGGGAAGAATTTACCCGATGCTCCCCAGCATGTCGTAAGAGGCGACTAACGGATTCTGTTTCTCCTTTTACCCTTGTTAAGTGTTTCTTGTATAGAATATAGTCAATGTTTGTAAAGATTTTAGTCAAGCAGTATGTAAGAAATGTTAAGTCCTTTGTACTGGAAACTTGCATTCTCCCAGTAAGGTCATATATTGTACTAGGTTGCAAGCCCCTGGAGCAATTTTTTGATTAGTGCTTTTGTGAACAAGAAACAATTAACAAGTGGCTCTATCCCATCTCCCCCCCTTTTCTCGTCGCGATATAACCTTCGTGGTTGAAAACGATGTTAAACACTAAATAAAGAGAGATAGTACTAAAGACCTGAAAATGTGGTTCAAACCTTTTTTAAATTGTTCAAAAGTTTGCAGAAAATGTTGTGCCAAAATGTACCAAAGAAGACACAACTCTGGCAACATCCCGGGACCTGTGTCCTGGCTTAATACAGTCGAACACCCCTTTTAACACCCCCCAGTTTAAAACTTCTTTTCTCATAAGAACTTATTTTTTCAGATCTTCTGTTCATACATAACCTCTGTAAATTTACCCCCGATTTAAAGACCTCCTACTTTTAAAAGACCTGATTCTCTCAAGAATTTTGTAGGTCTTAAAAGGTAGGTTCTACTTCCTTTAACCCCTTGACTGCCTTATGACGGGTAAACCCGTCATGCGCTTGTGCAGCCGCAGCGCCTTAGGACGGGTAAACCCGTCTTCTCCGTTCAGGAATTTTCCAGAAATGCTACGTCACTGCTGACACACAAATAGCAGCCAATGGCTTGGTAGGATACCTCATTCTCATGAATAAACATAAATGGTGACGCGGTTTTGCGTCTGAAGGCTATTTTCGGCCTTGGCGGGCAGGAAAGGGGAGAGAAAGCTAGTCAAAATGGCTAGCGGTGACAGTCGACCGGGCGCTAGTAGGGAAAAACAAAGACGGACTGACGCTACAGGCGGTGCAAATGATTATGGATACTGACAGGGGAAGGAGGAGATCTTTCGGACGATTCGTTGGAAACAGGTAGATGACAGTGATTATGATCCTTTCTTGGAGCAAGCAAAACAGCCTCCTGTGTTTGATCCACAGGCACCGGAAGATGCGCCGGACTTATTTTTCAAAAGTTCATATTTAAACATCATTATAAGCCAAACTAATTATTACTTCCATCTTTGGACACTAAAAACAGATTCTTGGTTCAATTTCCTTTAAAAATAACATAGGTTTTACTTACCTACCTACTGCCAGTTTGGAGCTAGAATTTTTTGTGAATTATTACACCCCGAACTCCAAAATTCCCTGGCAATCAGGAATGCACATAAGTAAGTTTTGATTGGCAGCGAAAGGGTTAATTCTGTTCACATTTTGATTGTGAATACAACAGTGGAACCCCCCTTTTAAGACCCCTTAATTTAAGACTTCCTTACTTACACAGGGTTCGTACAGGTCATGGAAAACCTGGAAAGTCATGGAATTTGATTTTTAATTTTCCAGGCCTGGAAAGTCATGGAATTTCAATTCAAGTCATGGAAAGTCATGGAATTTAACAAAAATAAGAAAGAATATAAAATTAACCTTTAGCACGCCAGCGGCTATTTTCGTCGCCCCCCCCCCCCCCCCCCCCCCCCTTTGCCAGCCAGCAGCGATTTGCGTCGCCAGCACAAGGCTTGTTCGTATGACCAACTTCTCGTTCGTATTTGCATACGAGAATAACGGTATTTTTAACGGCACTTGAGCCAAAGCGAGGCTCACTTCCTTCCGTTATCTCGTCGTGTCGTCTGCGCTGCATTTGAGTCGGTTTCGTCGAAGTTTTCTGCTTTTGTTTTTGCATCGATAAAGTACTTTAGTGCTTCGACAAGCAAGATGGAGGATGATGAGTTTGAAACTTTCTTTCGAGTTGTTTCTTGACAACAAAAAGTATGCGGAATTGGAACGAATTACCAAGGAAGATCTTCGCAATGAACTGTGTATCGCGGTGAAAAAAATGACAGTTCGTCAAGTCACAGTGACGGTTACGAAACGGAATTTACGAAAGTGCAGATGGATACAAACAGTGGCTGGTCCAGTTTAGTGAAATGACAGGACCAGCAAACATTACCGATAATCTGACTGCGTAGCAAATGCTTGACTTGCTTGTCGAAGAGACACTGCGTAGAAACTGACTCAAATTCAGTGCAAAGCAAGCCAGTGTCAAAACTGGCAGTGACAAGACGTAAAAAGTTTGCGTGTTCGGAAATGGCGACCTGTGTATCCAGTCATGGAAAATGTTATTGAGGCTCATGGAAAGTCATGGAAAAGTCATGGAATTTTGTTTCTAAAAACCAGTGGGGACCCTGTTACAGGACTTTTTTTTTTATTTCATTACTTCTGTAAAGTTACCTCCATTTTAAGACCCCATCCTTTTTAAGACCTGATTTTTGTCAGATGTTATTCAGGTCTTAAAAGGTGAGTTCCACTGTACTTAAATGTTGATTGTGAATATGTATAACAATCAACACTGACCACACATTGTCTTGGTGTCACAGGGCCTGGCAGCAGTACTGATGGAATACAGGGAGCAGAACAAGTCGCTGCAGTTTGAGGTGGACGACCTGAAGCAGAAGCTGCATGATGCTCAGGGAGACATTAAGGTAAAGAAATTACAGTCATGTGCAGAATGTCGACGTTGTCATGGAATTTTGGCGAAACTCATTTTAGACAGCTCAATTTCAGCAGAAGACCAAAAAGGATTATTTGTATTATGAAATAGTGTTAAGATTCTGTTTCTCCTTTTACCCTTGTTAAGTGTTTCTTGTATAGAATATAGTCAATTTTTGTAAAGATTTTAGTCAAGCAGTATGTAAAAAATGTTAAGTCCTTTGTACTGGAAACTTGCATTCTCCCAGTAAGGTAATATATTGTACTACGTTGCAAGCCTCTGGAGCAATTTTTTTATTAGTGCTTTCGTGAACAAGAAACAATTAACAAGTGGCTCTATCACATCTCCCCCTTTCCCCGTCGCGATATAACCTTCGTGGTTGAAAACGACGTTCAACACCAAATAAAGAAAGAAAGAAAGAAAGTCGCTTACATAACACCAATGTGAAAACAGTGGGGTGACAAGAACAAACCTCACATCATCATGCCTAAACATTACTGGACCGAAATATTATTTTGCAGCTACTGCGAGAACAGATAGTGAGGTCCCGGGTTGGCACGGCAGATGAAGGAATGACTACCAGATATTTCCCAGCCTATGAGAGGGAAGACCTTGTCAAGCAGCTGGAGGCATCCAGAGAGCAGGTCACATTTGTTTTGTATGTGGGAGGTGTGTTTATAACCTGCCCTGTTATATAGTGCTATATGTTTTATGTAAAATCAATGTCTTGTTTGTATTATTGTCATGTACCACGCCTGAATTTCTCTATGAGATAATAAAGTATTCTTATTCTTATTCTTATTCTTATCCAAAGTTTTGGCTCACATAGTAATTAAGAGAGTTAATGATAAAGAGATCGAGAGTGTTTGTAACAGGCAGTGTTTAGCAAGCCATCCAGTCCATTTTCCAACTAATAACTTCAATTTTATAATAATTTCAAGTGCATGTGAGGAGTATCTGTTAGCAAAAGATTTCATAGCAGAGTTTTCATAGCACCCTTTCTTTCTCTCTCTCTCTCTCTCTCTCTCTCTCTCTCTCTCTCTCTCTCTCTCTCAGGCACTCTGTCTGTCTGTCTGTCTGTCTGTCTGTCTGTCTGTCTGTCTGTCTGTCTCTCTCTCTCTCTCTCGTTTGTTTGTCTGTCTGTCTCTAATTTTGTCCCCATCTCTCTCCCAATGGTTTTCTGATGCATAGTGGTAAAATTATATGCATGCAGCTCATGTGCTTTGTTGTTTCACTGTGTTAACAGACGCTTCAGTTAGAACGAGATTTACAGCAGGTAATTGATGAAAAACAAGAGCTTGTCACAGAGCGGGATGCATATCGACAAAAGTATGACCGTCTCAACACAGAGCTGAACTACATTCTGAAGGGGGACGAGAAAGGGGTGGTGGACATTGATGCTCTCATTATGAACAACAAGTGAGGAATTCTGCAGTGTGTGTGTGTGTGCGCGTGGGTGCGTGCAGTGCATATCTATGCAAGTACTGTCGTCTTAACATAGTGTCATGTTCTCTTTGTTTTGTACTGAAGCTGACACGGAGATGTAAGTACAGCCTTTAGAAACAGACTTAATCTTATTTACAGCACAAGAGTAGGATGTGTAACATTTTATCTTCAGCTTTGGTACAGTGGAACCCCCCCTTTTACAACTTTGAAAAATCAAAATAAAATCAGGTCTTAAAAGCGAGGGAGTCTTAAAATAGAGGTCAATTTACAGAGGCTATGACCAGAACATCTGAGAAAGGAGGGAGCCTTAAAATAGAGGTCAATTTACAGAGGCTATGACCAGAACATCTGAGAAAGGAGGAAGTCTTAAATTGGGGGGTCTAGAAAGGGGGGTTCCACATACTGTGCAGGAAACAGAAAATTAAAAAATGCCTCTTAATTGTTACTGATGTTCCTTTTCCTTACCAGATATCTTCATGAACGGTTAAAGCAGATGGAAGAAGAGAAAGTAATGGCCATGGACACAGCATCAAAATACAAGGTAACATTTTCTTGATGTTAGGGAGAGACGATATGGTCAGATTAGAAATTCTTATGTTGAGATCTGAATAAAAGTCTTTGTCATCATTTTCACGAGTTTTCATTCACAAGCACCTGGGAAATAAATCTCATGTTCCCCATGCAATAAATCCCCGGTTACCATAGTTGCAGGAAGCAGGTTATACATGGATAATCAAAAACAAACCCAATAGAAACGCTCGGGGATTCTTCGGCTCTTTTCATTGGCTTTTCCCCAGACCTAAACAGACGACACGACACTGCTTTGCAAAGTTCCAAAAACGAACTGGCAAACTGGCAAAAGTAAACAAAAAACAAAACTACTTCATGAAAGGTCATAAATTTATCTCAAACAAATGAAACCTACCGATATGTTTTGTCTTCCTACAAAGTCATGCGTTTCGATACACAGGCGTTCGGAGAAACACGAACGTCAAGTTCAAGTCAAACCAATTGACCCCTGACACACAAATTTTGACCCGTGCACAAGACGTTGTATCGATAAACGAAGCGCAAATAAGAAATAATAATAAAAGCAAAGAAAATAGCAACAAGATATGCAAACATCTAACAAAGCCGACCAAGCAGAATGACAGGTCTAATGAAAAACAAAGAGGCACTGAGTCGGAAACAAGATCGCGATTCTTTCCTTCGCTGCACGACGCAAATCTCCTGTGACCTTTGACTCAACGTAGCTTCCACATTCGATCACTAAGCTTAATATTTACAACTGAAAGCCGAGGGGGTGGAATACCGAGATGAACCTACAGAACTGTGCATCCTCAAACCTGACATATTCATCCCAACATTTTATGAACTCAAAAACACAGAAAGTTGCTTTCACACGCCAGCTTTGATTGCCAGTGGTTATCAAAACGGAACTCGTGTGGTTATCAAAACGGAACTCGTGTGTCAAAGCATGGCTCCCTGTGTTGATTGTGCACTTATTTTCTCACTACCAAAATGATGACAAAAACGATGTTTGGTGGTTTGTCAGACCAGCTTTTTTGTCGGTCCTCGGGGGGGCATATTGACTTTTGTTTCATATTTATTGACCGCGGCCTTCGCCCTTGGTCAATAAATATGAAACAAAAGACGATATGCTCCCCCTCGGACCGACAAAAAAGCTGGTCTGTCAACAACCCATCAAACATCTTATAGTGTCTACAGGAGACCAGAGGAAGTTTACCCACATGCACACATGCAAACATATGTGCAAACACACACACACACACACGCATGCTTGCACGCAAACACAGAGGCCTGAAAGTGGCGAGTATTTCATGGCAAGTAGAAATCTGTAAATGGCGAGTAGAATTGTTAATCAACTCGCCAAAGGCCAGTAAAGTTGCTGAAAAATTAATTGAAATGGTTGGTTTGGAAAGTAAAATTTGCTCTCTGGCTAGTAAATTATGAGAAGTACTAGCCAAAGGCGAGTGCCCCATTTTGTGGACTTTCAGCGCTGACACACACACACAAACACACACAATCTCATGCAAGCACACACAGGTGCGAATGTGCACACACTCACCACACATTATTGCTGAGTTTATGACCCCAAATATTGTTGATATTCTGTGAACGGTGAACAGCGCACACTGTAATGTTGTGACGCGTGCCCTTTGTGTATGTTAATTCCCTTGCATGATTATGTGGATATTCTGTGAACAGAGAACAGCGCACACTGTAATTTTGTGACGCTTGCCCTGTGTGTATGTTCCCTTGCATAATTATGTTGATATTCTGTGAACAGAGAACAGCGCACACTGTAATGTTGTGACGCGTGCCCTATGTGTATGTTCCCTTGCATAATTATGTTGATATTCTGTGAACAGTGAACAGCGCACACTGTAATTTTGTGACGCTTGCCCTGTGTGTATGTTCCCTTGCATAATTATGTTGATATTCTGTGAACAGTGAACAGTGCACACTGTAATGTTGTGACTCTTGCCCTGTGTGTATGTTCCCTTGCATGATTATGTGGATATTCTGTGAACAGAGAACAGCGCACACTGTAATTTTGTGACGCTTTCCCTGTGTGTATGTTAATTCCCTTGCATGATTATGTTGATATTCTGTGAACAGTGAACAGCGCACACTGTAATGTTGTGACTCTTGCCCTGTGTGTACCGTATTTTCCGGGTCATAAGGCGCGACTTTTTTCCTCGAGTTTGACCCCTGCGCCTTGTATAACGAAGTGCCTAATCCGTGTATGAAATACGAAAAAAATCAAAGAGACCGCCTGAGTACCAGTCAAACAACTTGTGATAATGCATGTTTCAGCTACTAGGTACTACCCTGGCCAAGTTTCCTCTCAAGACATCAAAGAGACCGCCCCATAGGTTAAACTCGGTCACTGACCCCGGTGCAGGAAGTGTTTCCTCTCTCAGATATGACAGGGGAACCACCTCTCATAGCTAAAACTGGGTCATTGACCCCTGGGAAGAAGGTCAGTGTCTATAAACAAGGCAACCCAGCTATCACAATGGACCTGCCTTTGATCTCGCCGCACACACAGAGCACACATATTTCCACTCTGTATTCTTCCTTTGATGTGCGGCTTATTTTCATTCTTCGACCGTTTGTTACCAGTATACTTTTTCAATTTTGGTGCGCCCTATCGGCCCCCTGCGCCCAATGGGTGACTGGATTACAATTTTTTTTTTAAAAGAAGGGGGTGCGCCGCTGTAGCGCCTTGTAATCCGGAAAATACGGTATGTTCCCTTTCATGATTATGTGGATGTTGTGTGCTTGCAGAGTATACTGGAGAAAAAGAAGAACAAGGGCATTCTCAAGGTTGGACAAAGTCGTAGCGGAGGACTCATCATCTCACAGAAACAAGGTCAGATGAGTCATAGGTATTACGCATTGACAGCTATGTCGCTTTTAGCGGCATACAGCTAGCTAGTTTGTTTTGACTTATGATATTATTGTGGTGTTGCTTTGGGTTAAACTTGGTAAGATAATTGTTGCTTATTGTTAAGCATGATCAGATGGGGTTCTTTGACTTAAACACATGGTGAGATTCATTTCTGGGCATCAAGTATATAGATAAGTTTTTTCCATATTTGTGAGGGTTGTGTCTTTTTGAGCATTATTATTAGGCAGTATCACTTTTAAACTGTGTTTGACCTCTGTGCATTCAGTGCAGCAGATGATGCAGAACGGAGCGATTGTACCCACCCCTCAAGCCATGGCTGACCTCCAGTCGATGTGTTCTGCCCTACTCGACTCGGCCAATGACAAAAGTCTGGCCCTCTCACATCAGCGTAAAGCAAACAAGTGAGTGCTGGTTTTTTTTCTCCCCTAGCATGTTTACTTCTGTTGTTCTATGTTTTGCTGAGATTTTTGCGCTCCAGGTCCATCCTTGACAATATTTGGTGCAGTGTTTGAAGACTCTCTGAATTAAGAACCCTCTCTTTTAAGATCAATTTCAGATTGGAAAGAAATTATGTGTGATGTACACTGCAGTGAACTTAAAATGATCATTTAGATCAAAGACTATTTGAGTTTCAGATTGTCCTTCTGGAGAACTTCGCTTGAGAGCAGATTTTTAGTTTGATGGCAATTTAAAGTTTTGACACATGGCTTTAAACTGAAGAGGGATATATGCATCTGTATATTTTCTCATTACAGGCTTCTGGGTAACAGAGTATCTGAACTAGAGAAGAAACTGAAGACACTGGAGGTGGCAGGCCTGTGGAGTGTGTCAGGTATGTGTATGCTACTTGTCTTTTAGTGTTGTCCATGTTCTGCTTTTCTGTCTGACTCCTTGTGTGTAAATCTATGTTCTGTTTGTTTGTCTTTTTTTTCCTCGAATTCTCTCTCCCCCCCCCCCCCATCTCTTTCTCCCTCCAGCTTATCCCCTCCCTTTCCCCTGTTGTCAATTTTCTGTACTTCTGTTTTACTTCATGTGCATCACTCTATGTTCTCGCTCTCTTTCTCTCTCCCCCCCGCCCCCCCCCCCCCCTCTCTTTCTCTCCCTCTCTCTACCCAGTCATCCTCCCCTCCCCATTCTCTTATAAAGTCTTGCCCCCCTTCAATCTGTCTACACCAGCTTTTTTTGATGTTTGAGCTCGACTTTGTGTTGACTAAAACCTTCATTATTTCGGACAGAACACATGTCAAACTTGGACAAGCTGCGGCAGGAATGCAGCGAGGTGAAGAGTGAGGTCAATATGCTGATCCCCACCCAGAAATCTGACTCCAGCGAAGCCTCCGACCAGCAGCGCGACACCCTATCTGACCTTGACCTTGACTCTGACTCCTTGCCGCAGACTCCCAGCACCGGGCAGAGCCCCATCCACGAACCCTCCAACCCCACCAACAGCTTGTTTAGCCCCACCCACACACCCTCCAACCCCACCAACAGCTTGTTTAGCCCCACCCACACACTCTCCAACCCCACCAACAGCTTGTTTAGCCCCACCCACACACTCTCCAACCCCACCAACAGCTTGTTTAGCCCCACCCACACACTCTCCAACCCCACCCACAGGTCTTTTAGCCCCACTAACTCACCCGCAAGTCCCACCCACAACCCCTCAGCCTCTACTCACATGGGTTTGAACTCTACCCATCTGCTGTTGAGTGGATTAGGGGAACACGACATGGAGGCTGACCTTGACCTTTTACCCACGAAGGAGGAGGTCGTCAAGCACACAGGGGAAGAGGATCTTCACAGTTTGTCCAGAGACATGGATCATGACAGCCTTAAAGGTTTGGATGATGTTAAATGTATGGGGAAGAGTTTTTCTATGGGGAAGAATGGCGTTAGCCTGAAGTTCTTGACAATGTTAAGAAGTGTTGTATATTTTGTAATCGGCAATGTATATTTACAACCATAAAGGTTTGGGTGAAATTGCAAGAACTGTGAAGAGTTAGTCTTTGAGAAAGGGTTGTGGTAGCCTTGAAGATTTGCTTGTTGTTGCAAGTACTGTGAAGTTCTGCTTTTGAAATGGGATTGCAGCAGCCATAAAGGTTTTGAGGGATTCTGTGTCTGAGGAGGCTGGGCAGTGATGAAAAGTATTCTGAAGAGTTTATGTTTGCAGGAGGATAGTAGCAACATTAAAGTTTTGGATGGTATTGCAGCTGATGTGAACTTTTTCTTTGGGAAGGGGTGGCAGCAACCTTGAAGCTCTGGAGAGTCTTAAAAATTAATGCAGAGTTTGTCTTTAGTGAGGGATAGTTACATTAGTGGTGATCTCTCTGCCCCCATTTATGTATCAAAGTAATCTCTTTGCCCTCTACTCCAACAGTTTAAACTTGTTGTTTCATTGCTTTTCTCAGTGCTGTCACTGGATGACATGGACCATGACAGTGACACAGAGCAAGACCATGACCACAACCATAATGATGATGCTGAAGATGATGAAGAAGACAGTGAAACAACCGAGTCTGAAAAATCACACCTACTTGGACAGTCCCAGGAGGATGAGGAAACGGTCAGGCGACTTCAGAATTTCATGGAGAGCGTTACCAGCAAAATACGTGATCGGCACCTGGTCAGTGGTGCAGCTTCACATTCGGATGACAGGGACAGTAATGTTGCTATGGGAACAGACTCTCAGGGATCTGGGAGTAATAGGGACTCTCTCGCTTCCCCAACTAGCAAGCATGCGCTGTTGCAGGAAATGTCGGAACCGACCCAGAATGACGTCAATGATGAAGAGTGTGTGAAATGTTGAATTGACTGTCAGCGACGGGCGCAGTGGCGTGGTGGTAAGACATCGGCCTCCTAATTGGGAGGTCGTGAGTTCGAATCCCGGTCGCTGCTGCCTGGTAGGTCAAGAGTGGAGATTTTTCCGATCTCCCAGGTCAACTTATGTGCAGACCTGCTAGTGACTTTACCCCCTTCGTGTGTACACGCAAGCACAAGACCAAGTGCGCTTGGAAAAGATTCTGTTATCCATGTCGGAGTTCGGTGGGTTATGGAAACACGAAAATACCCAGCATGCCGACTCAACGAAAGCGGAGTGAAGCTGACTATGCTCTCAGAGTATAGTTTGGGGAACCCAAATGGGCAAACGAGCTCACACGTAACCAGAAAATTCTGCAACGCTGAAGAAGAAGAAGACTGTCAGCGAAACTGGGGTTTTGCCGTTTGCATCCATGAGGCACGGTAGTGTGTGCATGTGTAGCTACATTTTGGAATTGACTGTTTTTATCACTGTGGTCTCCAGTCACACAGGTAATGCAGATAGGTAGGAGGAACGAAAACTGGTGCATTCTTCATACCAGTTCTTACTACATAGCAGTTTTTTTGTTTTTTTGATTTGTTGTTGTTGAAAGTGTCACAGCATGCTTGGTACTTGTGGATAGGTGATTAAACGGTGAAAGGTTGAAACATTGGTGATAGACATACTTTACTTTCAGCACGGTTGAATATGTTGTGAAATTGTGGAAGGCTGAAAATCTTTGTGGACATTATTTGGTGTAACTTCCAGGTAGTTTTATGCGTAGACTGATAATACATGGTTATAAATTGCTTTCTGTATCTTCCTATAGAAAGAAGTAGACAAGGTGAGGAATTTTGCATACCCACATTGTGAAAGTATGTTTTCAGATACATTTGAACTGATTTGGTATCGTGTGGAGATGCTTTTGCATCCATACAGGGTATTTCTGCGTCCGTCTGTTTAGTTTACAAAATGTGTTGTGAAATGAAATCTCCTATTTGAAGAGTTTTGATACTTGACTGTGAAGGCCTTTGAAAAATTGATCTGACTATATTTATTTATTAATTATTGTCTGTATCTATCTCCTGTTATTACAGCGGTACCTGCAATGTGTAGACCCTCTGATGAGGGGACACCTCTGATGAGGGCCGACACCTCCCTTAAAAGGACACCTTCTGATGTCCCTTTTTCTATTATCTCTACCAAAGTATACCTGTCATGACAGGCCACCTGCAATGTAGGGAGACTTTTGGATAGTCCCAAGGGTGTCGTTCTATCGCAGGTACCACTGTAGTTAAGTTTTATAAACACATGATTTATTTTCTCACTCGGCGTATATAGCTTGCAGTATGATCTGACTCTTAAAGGCCAAAGCATTCTACATCTAACTACAAAAGCTATTTGAGTGGTGGTGTTGTTTTTTCCTCCATCACAATAAATAAATCAGAAGATTGGAATGCGAATGACCATGCAGTTTCTTTTTACCCAAATTGTGAATTGTTTATTTTTTGCAGTGCTGTAAGTTTAAATGAATATTTCCACTGCCTGCTCAGTCACTACCCGCCCATGACATCCTTGTTTTATTGTCAGCATTTATTACATTCCAGTCATTTGTACACATGTTGTTTTTTGCGTTGGTTCACTTTGTTTGTACTCAGATTTTCTTCAAGCTCATAACATGTCATTTCAGTAACGATATAAGGGTACTTAACATATCTATTTCAGTTTAATCAGTATTATTTTTTCCCCATTAACAGTTTGCAAATAAGATCGAGTTACTGAGGCTACATGTCTAATGTAGTAGATACCATACAAAAATCCAAAAACAATTAAAAAATAAAGAAGGAATTATACAATAGATACGGAAATGAATTTCAATTTCCTTTATGAATATTTCAACAGCATATAAGGTTAAAGACCTAGCTGCAAGCAGTGTGTTTGGATGTAGGCTTGGTTTTGGTGGGGTTTTTTGCTCAACATTCTCAGCTTGAGACACATTAACAGCAGCGATTACTTTAAAACAAAAAATTTAATCTCTTTTTGTGGAGTTTTTATTTTTTTTCACATATCATATGCTGTACGTTACAGGACATCACATAACTAAGGGGACAAATCCATAAAACAGAACACACTTGGTCAATTACAACACACAGGGGGTGGGGGGGGATGATCATGGCTTGGTGGTTGCAGTATGAAAAATATGTATAAAAGAAAAAAGCGATTACTTTGCATTGTATGTACTTTGTATTAGATTAAATAGTTGTGGTGTAGGTTTGTTTGCTTGCATATTACAGTGCCCTCCCCCATTTTAAGACTGCCAAAAAATCTGAGAAACTCAGGTCATAAATGAAATGATATGAGTTTACTAATGCACAGACATTACGGGCAGAACATTGGGAAAGAAGGGTTCTAAAAGGGGGGATGTCTTGAGTTAATGTGGGTTTGTTTTGGGGTGGTTTTTTTGTGTGTGTGTGGGGGGGGGGGGGGGGGGGGGAAGGGGGGGAAGGGGGTTCTCAAATTAGAGTTTCAGTATTTCAGTATATATCTGGAAGAAAAACTGATCATGAGTGTAAAAATAAAGTCACTGTAACCGGTTTCATACAAACAGAATCAGACTTTGACACTATTTGAGCAAAAATGGAACAAGGGACTGCAGGTGAGAGGAAGTAGAACAAGATAACAAGAAAAATGTACTCACCAGAAAACAGCAACATGAATACATAAACACGAACTAGTTTCGACTTTTCGTCTTCGTCAGCATTACAAAAAACAATAAGTTAAAAGGAAGAGTTGACAGAGAACGAAAATGAACAGAAAGATCAAAGAAGAATACAGACAGAGTGTAACGTGACCTAACCTAAAAAATAACAAAATCTAAGGAAGTCATAGTGACAGTGATGTGCGCAGAAAAGAAAATACCTATGAAGAAGGTTTGCTCCAAGCCACACACACACACACACACACACACACACAAAAATAATTAAAAAAATAAGGCAAAAAATAATTGTAGTAGCAAACCTGCATGCAACTGAGGTTAAAAAAAAAAACCCACTGATGTGCGCAGAAGTAAGACGTTACAATATGTGTACAAATAAGGAGAATAAAAAGAATGTAGTCTTGGCTAAGATAAAAAGGAGAAGGAAGAAAACAAAGGCAATAACTATGAATAATAAATAATAAATATAAATAATAAATATAAATAATGATTACATTTTTATTGTTATCTTGTACTATTTGAGCAGTCAACTGTACATCTAAGTTGCTAACTTGAGCATTGACAGTGTTTTTATCTTCAGAAGTGGCCCTGGCTTGGAGGAAGTGCATCTTATATATATAGCTTTTTATAATGTTGATCACGTGATGGGACAGAATTACCTCTTATTTTTACATTTAGTCAAGTTTTGACTAAATGTTTTAACGTAGAGGGGGGAAGCTAGACGAGGGTCGTGGTGTATGTGCGTGTGTGTGTGTGTCTGTGTGTGTGTGTGTGTAGAGCGATTCAGACTAAACTACTGGACCGATCTTTATGAAATTTGACATGAGAGTTCCTGGGTATGAAATCCCCGAACGTTTTTTTCATTTTTTTGATAAATGTCTTTGATGACGTCATATCCGGCTTTTCGTGAAAGTTGAGGCGGCACTGTCACGCCCTCATTTTTCAACCAAATTGGTTCAAATTTTGGTCAAGTAATCTTCGACGAAGCCCGGACTTCGGTATTGCATTTCAGCTTGGTGGCTTAAAAATTAATTAATGACTTTGGTCATTAAAAATCTGAAAATTGTAAAAAAAAATAAAAATTTATAAAACGATCCAAATTTACGTTCATCTTATTCTCCATCATTTTCTGATTCCAAAAACATATAAATATGTTATATTTGGATTAAAAACAAGCTCTGAAAATTAAATATATAAAAATTATTATCAAAATTAAATTGTCGAAATCAATTTAAAAACACTTTCATCTTATTCCTTGTCCATTCCTGATTCCAAAAACATATAGATATGATATGTTTGGATTAAAAACACGCTCAGAAAGTTAAAACAAAGAGAGGTACAGAAAAGCGTGCTATCCTTCTTAGCGCAACTACTACCCCGCTCTTCTTGTCAATTTCACTGCCTTTGCCATGAGCGGTGGACTGACGATGCTACGAGTATACGGTCTTGCTGAAAAATGGCATTGCGTTCAGTTTCATTCTGTGAGTTCGACAGCTACTTGACTAAATGTTGTATTTTCGCCTTACGCGACTTGTTATTTAATTCTTTTCCCCAGACTTTATTGTTACCATGTCTGTGGATGTGTAGAATTTTGAACATTATATGTGAAGTTGAGGTGATAAATATTTGACATTTCTTGAAATGAGCAGCACTTATGCTTATAGCTGCTCAAAGTGTGTGGTTACATTTTTAAATGTTAATTCATTGTGATATATTTATGAATGCTTATTATTTCCTAACTGATGTTTTACAGGGTTCCTGCAGGGCAGAGCTGATACAATTCAAGGAGTTTTCAAGGACATTTCCAGGACCAAATAAATGCTTTTCAAGGACATGATTTTCCCCAATTTAATGCAAAGCACCAAGCTTACCTTCAGGAAGGGAAGCAACTACAGGTGACTAGTAATAGTTAGTTCGTCTGCTTTAATTTGTTTTCACTCGATCTTTTATTCTCCCAAAATGTGTGTACTGTATTTGACGAAAAAAAAGGGGGTTGCATTTTTTTTTAAATAAGACAAGCTGCTGACGAAATGTATAGGCAACAATTTGGAAAAATCAAGTACTTTTCAATGACTATTTAACAAAACTCTATTTTCAAGCACTTTTCAAGGCCTGGAAAAGGTTTTCCAATTTTCAAGGAGTTTTCCAGGGTTCAAGGACTCTGTACGAACCCTGTGTTTTATTACAGAAACAGAATTTTGGCAACCTACAGCAGCTGTTTCTCCACTGAGGTTTATTCAACTCCAAATACACCTGTGAAGGCTTAAGATTAAACGTCTCAGATGACATCACTCCTGTGAATTAAAATGAGCTGAAATAAAATGTTTTAACAGGACCTGATATTGATTTGTAATGCATAGCTGGTAACCCTCCCGGATTTTCCGGGAATCTGTGTTTTCATGGGCTATCGAAGAGTCGTCACCCCTGGATTCTGAGGCAAATACCACTGACCAGTTAAACCAAGCGATTGTGGCATCCTAGTGATTAATGATGTAAGATGTACATGATTTTAAAAGGAGGAGGCATCATCTTTGCCCGCTCGATATGGTGTTGTTGGTTTGTTTGTTTTTTTACCAAAAACATGCACATGAGAGATAAGATTACCCATTCACCGCTGCCAAGTCGGCTTGCCTCAGCTTCAGGTGGTGATAACTCTGCCACACCGCTTCCAAACCTTGACAGAGTTGTTTCCGATATTCATCGATTCACACCTTTTATTTTGATTCACACACACACAGAATGTGCAGGTGCAAAGGTCCAGTATAACTCTACAAATGGCACCAGTTTTATCATATTTTATGTTATGAAAAATTTTTAATGAACCATTTTACATGGCTCAAGTTTACTCTAGTCTCGTTTTTCTGTATTTTATTTATTTTGTAATATTTTACATGTATTTGCACTTTTGTTGTTGTTGTTGGTCGGATTGTTAAAACTTTGTTTTTTATGGTTTGTGTCTTTGTTTTTGATGAACATGTAGAAATATGTTGGCAATACGTCATGGTTTATGTAAATTGAAATCTTCAGAGAGTTGATATGAAATGATGCAAGAATACATAGTGTGTTCTTTTGCTTGCTTAACTTCAGGAGTTCAAAATATAAATATCACAGGACTTCTAAGAAGCATTGCCAATTAAGTCATGTTATACTTGCCACACCTTTTTTTCTTCTTTCTTTTTGAAAGAGCACTTTTTTCCCCCATTCTTTAACATTTATTACAACTACTTAAAATTGTTTCCAGTTCTGCTTTGTGGGGGTTGCATGTGCATGTACTTATGATTTGGCAGCATAGGCAGATTTTTAAAGTCTGTGATAGAATTTTCAATTTGGGATAAAAATGTTTCATTAATAATAATAATAATTGTCAGTAAGTACTGGTGTCACATGACTGATGTAAACCAGTTGATTAAGGCTAATGGCGATGCGCTAAAACTGTTAGCGCACTCTTGGAGTGCGCTAACTTTTCCACAGAGCGTAATTCTTCCGCCCTTTGCCTAAGCGAGAGTGTACTCTCATCCTCAGAATTAATTAATGACATGTAGCTTATATTCTCCACAATACCAATGATTATGACCATAAATTTCCTGCTTCTCAATTTATAGTGCTTACTTCCCTTTGTTTCTTAGATCTTGTTGATGATGATATAAGCCTCTCATGGTTATGATTCTCTCTTCTTGTGGTTAGCCTCTGTTCTTAGCACACTTCTTGGCATCCCCAAATTAGTGCAATGAGATGGAAACTTCTTGGTTCTTGATAAACTTTGTGCAATATCTGTACATACATTGACAGTTTTGTGAAATCCTTGGGAAAATCTGTCATTCTTTAAATTCTGTGATTTTGAATGTGATTTTGAATGAATGTTATTGCATTCATGCAGGCCTTGTTTTTAAATTTTGAGTGTGTCAGTGTGTGTGCGTGTGTATTCATGGGCATACATGTGCTTTATGTGCATGCAGATGCACTGTGAAACACGAGTAACATGCACTTGTTCTGACATACAGTTCACCGGGAATTGTACAGCTGATTATGTCTTGTGACATCCACCACAATGTGACAAACTATGTCAATGAAGCCAAAACACAGCATGGGGATTAGGTTTTATTCAAAAGTGGAAACGTTACTGATATACATAATTATATAAGTCATAGGTAAATCCCTGAAGCAACCAAAAAGCATACATAACTTGTATCACAGACAGATCATTTTGTAAGTAAGCATACATGTAAATATTTGTGTAAATTCTCATAAAAAGTATAAAAACTGGTGAATTAACAATTAGTATGTAACAAATGAGGACAGCCTGATGAACAAAAAAAAACACCCACATAAAAAACAACTAAATTGGTCAAATAACAGATGCAGAAAACAAACAAAAGTACATGCTTTGGCATCTGAAGCCTAACGAATGAGAAATGTAGGTTTTACTTTCAGTCAATGGCCCAGCTGGTATTCAATTGCAAACAGGTTTCCCTTTCAGAGTTTGGCCCAATCTTCAATTGCAAACACAAAATCAGTTTTTCTATAAAATACTAGTTCTAATGAGTCGCTAGATAAATTTCTGGAGATGCGTTTATGCTGCAAAATATTTTCTGTATACATTTCACATAAAGAACAATATGAGTTACATGTAGTATGTTACAACTAGATATGGCAATGTGGCGGCACTATTACTATATCAAGTTATCTGCAGCAATTCTAATGTGTCCAAATTTTTCTTTAACTACTATAGTAAATCAAAAAGTGGGATGAACTTATTTATTATGCACAACGAACTTTAGGAACTCTTAGCGCTAAAATACTAACACAATACATTACAGCCTACTACAAGACCTGCAGTAACTAGGAATGTTCGCGGATTTACATGTTTGTGTGCATGTGCGGTTCAATGGGTTCATAGCCAAAAAATGGTGTCCTTAGTAAAAATCGGGGGTAAGATATAAGATAAAAATAATTACAAGAATCTGAAATGGCATGATCTAACGAACAAACTATGAATTAAATTAATTCCACACAACAGTACAGAAAGTTTAAATGCAAAAAAAATTATTGAGCAATTAAGTTATTCAACTATAAATTAATCACACTGCACAGAAGATTTAAATGGAAAAAAATAAAAATATTATTGAGCAATTGAGTTATTCAAGGCTATCTGCTTCCTGTACATAAAAACATACATATAGGTTACACACTCCGAGTTCTGATTATCTTGCATATTTTCCCGAGGGTCGATTTTCATGTATTACCGAGCCTTTGGCGAGGTAATACATGAAAATCGACCCTCGGGAAAATATGCAAGATATTCAGGACGAGGTGTGTAAGCTATTTATCCCATTACTCCGACGTTTTAATTAAAAACACTTACTTTTTCCGCTAAAACCTGCCCGTGCCCGTTTTCAGCTTGCCAAAAGCCTCCGCAGTCGAAATTCATGTCAATGAATTCATGCGCAAAGCTAGTTCCCATTTGTCAGCATAATGGACGGCGTCATTCGACTTGTATGTGGACATTCAGTCATTCATATTGCTTATAAAAAGGTCTGCTATCTGCTTTTACATTTTGAAAGTCATTTTACAATATCCCTGTGTATAATTATTTGACATCGGCTTTTGTTATACTCAATTCGGCATACCGGGTTTATATTTTTACCAGAATTGCGCACGATAATGGCAGCGCAACAAATTCAGTTCGGGCCGTGCTGGTTTGATCGTTGACCCAAGTCAGTTCGCATGCAGTGTTACTGTTTGTCAGTCGGGGATAGAAATGTTGGCTGTCATCGCGCTGTTCTGTTTTGGTTTTCACACGTGGATCACTTACATATTCAGTCGTCGGGTTTAGGTGAGCCAAAGCTTCAATACTTCGCCTGTTGTAGACGTTAAGCAATAAAGCTTGGAAGTTGTATGTCGGCACTGAGAGTCGGTCGCGGTACATCGCTTTCTACTTTGTCCCGGTCTTGAGTTTGAACACCTAAGGTTGGATACATCTAACACCTCACATCCTCTTCTCTTCCCCATATATCTTAACTGTATCTCCAACTTCTTTTCGTCTTCTTCTTTTCATTTTGGTGCCACTCCCTCATTTGTCGCTGAACCCCGCAGTTGACTCGACTCGGATTCACACAAGCCCGTCTAGCAGACGACAGTTCGAACAGCACGGTTGCAAGCAGATTCAGCTATCAATCGAAGCAATACACTTAAAGCCAAAGCAAATAACCAAATGAGAAAACCTAACGTTTGATTTGACTTCATGGTGAGTCTTCTGATAATTTTTTTGGCGTTGGAATGGATCTCAACGGGTTCCCAGCTACGACAACTTTTCCAGAGTTATGCACCGCAGGCATGCCTTCGACAATCGATGTCAGTTTCAGATTGAGTTTTCGAACTACCAGGTGACTGGGTTGTGTTTTGATTGCGCTCTCTCTCTCTCTCTCTCTCGGTTCTGTGTAGATGGCTGTCTGTGTAAAAATTAGGGAGTATCGTCCCTTGATCCCACTCGCGATACTCGTTGAACATGCCTTTGACCATGCAGTCGCTTCAGCCAGCGAAATATCTCGACTCCGCTCTTTAAATCCATGCAGAATGTGCGTATCGTATGAAGTATTCTTTATTTTCTCAATATTGACACATGTAGGCCTGTACCTATACGTGATATTGACTTTGACACCACAAAATATTTCAGTCCGTATGTTGAAACAAGAAGAGCAAACGCTCGATCGAGTCACTTTCGCAGTTCTGAATATTATATGAGGCATCAGATAGACAGGAAGAAATTGCTATTCACAACACAATGAGTCACGTTCACATAAAATTTGAGCCCGGTCACTTTTATAGTTTCCGAGAAAAGCCCAACGTTAAGTTGTGTGTTGCCGAACAGAAAAGGCTAGTTATCTCCCTTGTTTTTCTGATAACGTTCGTAAAAGGCTACAGATGTAAATACTTTGATGTAAAGAATAATCCTACAAAGTTTCAATCACATCCGATGAACTTTGTCAAAGATATAAAATGTCTAATTTTTCCTTTGACGCTGACCTGTGACCTTGAAAAAGGTCAAAGGTCAACGAAACCATCGTTAAAGTGTAGAGGTCATTGGAGGTCACGACTAAACAAAATATGAGCCCGATCGCTTTGATAGTTTCCGAGAAAAGTCCAACGTTAAGGTGGTGTCTACGGACGGCCGGCCGGACGGCCGGCCGGACGGCCGGCCGGACAGACTAACACTGACCGATTACATAGAGTCACTTTTTCTCAAGTGACTCAAAAAGTAGTCCATCTGTAAACTCTGAATATGCAGATGACCTCTATAAATTATTCAATTGTACTCTGAAATCAAAGACAATGACCAATGACAGTTGAGATCGAAACTCGGTTGTGATGGGATATCCATAGGATATCCATATGGTTGTGATGGAATATTCAGAATAATCACCTCCTCAGCTAACAGAGATAAAGAGGCAGGTCATGGGATAAATAAAGATATTCTCTAATCAAAAGACTATTCTGCCAGTCATGAGAGGAAGGGCAAGTGAAGTTGAAGGAAGATACAGTCTTTCCCATCTACACCATCATGCACACAGCCACATAACTGTCCAAGCTTTTACATGGAACAAGAGCATCCTTTCACTCCTATACATACAGGAACAAGAGCATCCTTTCACTCCTATACATACAGGAACAAGAGCACCCTTTCACTGCTATACATACAGGAACAAGAGCACCCTTTCACTGCTATACATACAGGAACAAGGGAACCCATCCACTGCTATACATACAGGAACAAGAGCACCCTTTCACTGCTATACATACAGGAACAAGAGCACCCTTTCACTGCTATACATACAGGAACAAGAGCACCCTTTCACTGCTATACATACAGGAACAAGGGAACCCTTCCACTGCTATACATACAGGAACAAGAGCACCCTTTCACTGCTATACATACAGGAACAAGAGCACCCTTTCACTGCTATACATACAGGAACAAGAGCACCCTTTCACTGCTATACATACAGGAACAAGAGCACCCTTTCACTGCTATACATACAGGAACAAGAGCATCCTTTCACTCCTATACATACAGGAACAAGAGCACCCTTTCACTGCTATACATACAGGAACAAGAGCACCCTTTCACTGCTATACATACAGGAACAAGAGCACCCTTTCACTGCTATACATACAGGAACAAGAGCACCCTTTCACTGCTATACACACAGGAACAAGAGCACCCTTTCACTGCTATACACACAGGAACAAGAGCACCCTTTCACTGCTATACATACAGGAACAAGGGAACCCTTTCACTGCTATACATACAGGAACAAGAGCACCCTTTCACTGCTATACATACAGGAACAAGAGCACCCTTTCACTGCTATACATACAGGAACAAGGGAACCCTTTCACTGCTATACATACAGGAACAAGAGCACCCTTTCACTGCTATACATACAGGAACAAGAGCACCCTTTCACTGCTATACTTACAGGAACAAGGGAACCCTTCCACTGCTATACATACAGGAACAAGAGCACCCTTTCACTGCTATACATACAGGAACAAGAGCACCCTTTCACTGCTATACATACAGGAACAAGGGAACCCTTCCACTGCTATAGATACAGGAACAAGAGCACCCTTTCACTGCTATACATACAGGAACAAGGGAACCCTTCCACTGCTATACACACAGGAACAAGAGCACCCTTTCACTGCTATACATACAGGAACAAGGGAACCCTTTCATTGCTATACATACAGGAACAAGGGAACCCTTCCACTGCTATACATACAGGAACAAGAGCACCCTTTCACTGCTATACATACAGTAACAAGAGCACCCTTTCACTGCTATACATACAGGAACAAGAGCACCCTCTCACGGCTATACATACAGGAACAAGGGAACCCTTTCACTGCTATACATACAGGAACAAGGGAACCCATCCACTGCTATACATACAGGAACAAGAGCACCCTTTCACTGCTCTACATACAGGAACAAGAGCACCCTTTCACTGCTATACATTTACAGGAACAAGGGAACCCTTTCACTGCTATACATACAGGAACAAGGGAACCCATCCACTGCTATACACACAGGAACAAGAGCACCCTTTCACTGCTATACATACAGGAACAAGAGCACCCTTTCACTGCTATACATACAGGAACAAGAGCACCCTTTCACTGCTATACATACAGGAACAAGAGCACCCTTTCACTGCTATACATACAGGAACAAGGGAACCCTTTCACTGCTATACATACAGGAACAAAAAGTCAGAGAAAACAGGGTCTTAAAAAGGAGGGAGTCTTAAAAAATTTGCAGCCTGCATGGCTTCTTCCTGTGATGATTGGTCATTTGTGACGTTGAATTCATTACATAATTGACACCTACGTCATTCTGCAAAATGTATGGAATAATTTACAATCCCTTTACTCGGCACAGGACGCAGCCCGGCTGTCAATACCTGTATTTGGTATGTGTCTGAGTGGAACCCAGGCTGCATGTCCTTGTCCCATGTAAAACCCCGGACAGATCTTTGGGGCCCTGTACTTAATGGTTTATGGGGCAGGGAGATAGCTCTGTCACTATCAGCGCTGGCACTTCATTTAAAACCATTTTGTCACAATCACTGATAGCGTCAGCATGGCTTCGTCAAGGGATTTATTTTTCACTCAACTTTGTGCAGACTCTCCTCAGTGTCCAAACACTCCCGTGTACTCTCGTACACACGATAAAGATCTAAAGTTCACAGCAAAAGTCTCCGGGCTTGAAAACATGAACACAGGCATGCACACAAAAATGAAAGTGCTGTACTGTGTACGTATGTATGGCAGTTCGCTTTACCTGAGAGAAAACGCACTTGAATTTTCATGAGGGTAACTCCA
Organism: Littorina saxatilis; assembly: GCF_037325665.1. Classification (NCBI taxonomy): domain Eukaryota; kingdom Metazoa; phylum Mollusca; class Gastropoda; order Littorinimorpha; family Littorinidae; genus Littorina; species Littorina saxatilis. The sequence continues at coordinate 80,482,660 of NC_090256.1, read as the reverse complement.
CAGGACCTGTAAATTTACATGGCAAAGAATGTTCCTTTAACACAAGCAAAGTGTTACATATGGGGGTACATGTACAAATATGTACCTGACTCTACCTCCCATGAATATCATTTCAAGGCGCAATTATATTTTGATTTCATTTTGATCCAGGCACATACAGCAAGAGTAAAGCTACTGGCACAGAAAGGCGTGGAAGAAAAAAGGTATAACATTTTCTGAACAGAAAAAAATATACAAAGGAGCAAAACATGATCAAGAAACCTTGATGGATACATATGGATACTCAAAAATGAACCAACTTTAGTGTGAGATAATTTTTACAGTGAATTATAGTACAATTGACAAAGAACTCTATGTCTCTATGAATACTCTGTGCTACCAGTCCTGGTCTTGCTGCTGCCGATGTTTTTTCAACAACCCTTTCTTTTTCTTCTTCCTCTTCGCCGGCAGTTCTTGATCTTCTAGGGGTGGTAAGCGGCCCGTTTGTACATCTTTTTGCGTCATGCTTGCTCCCATGGCAATGAAATCCACACCTTCATTGTACCTGGAGTTGTCATCATCAGAATACCGCCTGGCGTTTTGACGCCGATCATAGTGATCGTCATAATCATTGCCGTAATTACCTGAGATTGAATTTCTTCCGTTTCTGTTAGAGTAGTCATCATAATCATCATAAGCAGAGTTGTTGTAGCCGGTGACTGAGTTTCTGGCTCGAGTTCTCTGATTGTACGTACCCACACCTGCATCGTTCATGCCATAATCCTGAGTATAGCCTGGTTCATTGAGGGTCCCTAGCGCATTCATGGAAGCCCGTGAGCCTTTCTTGGACAGTTTCTTCTTCTTGCCACTGGAAAAAGAAACACACAAAAAACATGAGCTGAACAGTGAGTGTCATAATTAAATGTGAATAAACAGAATATGGAGGTTTACACTGTGTGATTGGTTGATTTGTTGGTTGATTCATTGGGTTCATAGGTCGATTGCTTTTTGATTGTTTGCCGAAAAAGTCTGAAGGAATCTCAGTTTAACAGTTGAAAGGTTTTCTCAGCAAGATTTCTGACACGGGGTCAACTGAGCTCAAAAGATACACCCTTCCATGCCCCATCTGATGTGTTCCACAACACACTTTTTCCTGTTCCCAGACCTGGGAACCCCTGTTTTGCACTTGGAGTATTCTCAAACAAACTTAGAGTATTTTCAGAAAAATGAGCGTACTCCAGACAGCATTTGAACATCCATGATTCAAACATGCTTCATACGCGTCCGTTGCACCGTTAATTAAGTTTACCAAGACATTCAAAACAAATCCTTCTCTCAATGTTTACTGACAAAAAACTGTAATCATGTGTCAAACTAGTGGATCGGCTTACGGAAGCGTTTGTGAAGAAAAGTAGTCTAGGAATATTAACTCGTCATACTTTTTCCCCACTGACCGTACTGATCGTATTCTGGACAATCATGCGTACAAAATATGCCGAAATCGTATAGGTTCCCAGGTCTGTGTTCCCCCCATCCCAAGTGCACTCACCTGGATGACCTGACGGAGCCGGAGCGATTGAGGAGAGAGCCGTTAGAGTATTGTGCCTGGTATATCTTGTCCACAATCTGGCTGTCTCTCTGTTTCAGCTTCTTCCTGTTCACAGCAACAACAATACTGTCAGTGTACCAGACACACACACACACACACACACACACACACACACACACACACACACACACACACACTGTCAGTGTACCACACACACACACACACACACACTGTCAGTGTACCACACACACACACACACACACACACACACACGCGCACACACACACACTGTAAGACAGCTAGTGAAACCCCTATTTTAAGCGACTCTGTTTGAAGATGTGCTTTTCTAGCATTTTATTTTCACAGACTATGCAAAATTAACCGCACTTTCAGTTTTCATATCTTCAAAAACTAATCAAATGGAAACCACCAGCCCCCAGAGAAAGCGCCGGGTCCTAAAGGGAGGATGCATGAGTCTTAAAATGGGAGGGGGGGGGGGGGGGGTGAGCAGAGGGAAGGGAGGGTGAGTTCTTAAAGGAAGGGTTCCACAGGGGAATCACAGATTAATTGGAGGTTATAACTTGTAAAGCATAACAACCACTGCCTTTCATCTCAAAACAGCACACTATTAAATCTCAAAACATCAAAATAGTACAATCTCAAAGCAGCTCATATTAGATTTCAAAACAGCATTCAATTACCAGATCTCAAACAGTAACATTGCTATATAAACATCAACAATTGGCATAACACTAGATCTTAGAACAACATTAGGCTAGATGTTCAAACATCATAAAATTGGATCTCAAAGCACCAGAATACTGGATCGCAATACCTAGCAGATGTCAAAGGGGTGTGTCAATTGGTCGTGCATTATTAACTGCACTTATTTGTTAACTGCACTGCGCAGAAGAAAAGAGGAAACAACAGAAAGTCACACTTCTCAATGTTATTTGGTTATACTGGTCCTGATCAACACTGGGGGCCTTTAAAGAATATTTCACACAGGTGCAACCCAGGTGGTACACAAAGTGATACCCCCCCCCCACCCCCCCCCGAGAATGCCACCCACAAAAATGCCATTAACTTCTACAAATTAATGTTCAGCAAATTACTTCAAATGTGGTGCAAATTGTATTTATCTTACACATGATCATCTCATGAAGTTTCCATTCCAAATATGTCCTCTCCAACAACATGTTTTAAAGAATGACTCCCTTGTCTTTGCAGCCACACTTGCATGCCAAATTTTCAGTGACACAAAAGCATTCCTTTGTGGAGATTGCCCTGATCCTGGCTCTACTCCAGGGTGCCCCCCCCCCCCCCCCCATAAAAAAAGGTCACCCACTTAGTTACAATAAAATTGTGAATATGTATGCTATGGCCCTTATTTTTTGTCACTGACAATTTTGCGCTCCGCTAGCAAATGTGCCCGTAATGCCAAGGGCCGGTCATTCCGAACACATGTTGGAGAGAGCATAGAAGTTGTAATGCCAAGGGCCGGTCGTTCGGAACACATGTTGGAGAGAGCATAGAAGTTGTAATGCCAAGGGCCGGTCATTCCGAACACATGTTGGAGAGAGCATAGAAGTTGTAATGCCAAGGGCCGGTCATTCGGAACACAGTTGGAAAGAGCAGAGAAGTTGTAATGCCAAGGGCCGGTCATTCGGAACACATGTTGGAGAGAGCATAGAAGTTGTAATGCCAAGGGCCGGTCATTCGGAACACATGTTGGAGAGAGCAGAGAAGTTGTAATGCCAAGGGCCGGTCATTCGGAACACATGTTGGAGAGAGCAGAGAAGTTGTAATGCCAAGGGCCGGTCATTCCGAACACAGTTGGAAAGAGCAGAGAAGTTGTAATGCCAAGGGCCGGTCATTCGGAACACATGTTGGAGAGAGCAGAGAAGTTGTAATGCCAAGGGCCGGTCATTCCGAACACATGTTGGAGAGAGCAGAGAAGTTGGACCATTTGACATACAGACTGGAAACTTTGTGGAATGATCATGCATAAACTGAAGCTAACATGCACCAAACATGAAGTAATCCATTGATGGCATGTAGATGTTTATAGTATTTTTGGGGGGGCCATTTTTTGGGGGTCACCCTGTACCTAAAAGAGTAATATTTGCACAAAGACAAATGTTTAGATGAAAGAAAAGTCGTTTCTGAAGAATACTTCTTCCTCTTACAAATTTGATTTATTCTCACAATCTGAAAATTCCTTCTCTTATTATAAGAAGCTTGTATTGCTCAAGTGGTTCTTCTTCACTGCAAAACAAGCTAGGCTGTTGGTTATTGTATTATTTCAAAGGGCATGTGAGCTAAAAGTCAACAAAAATGGTCATCAACAAAAACTGTGAACCCTCTTCCCGCATTTCATCACAATAATGTTATTTGCATGAGGGAGAATTAAGTGCGACACACGTTAGTCTTCTGGGTTCTTCATTAGCTCAAAGGGTCAGACAAGAGATTGTGCAGCTAGCGTGTTCTTTTCATTATTTTGATTTCACCCAGGGAAGATATGGAGGTATATTTACCTTCATCTTTTTTAATGCGACCAACACTCTGAGGGGAAAAAACAATAACCCCTTTTGCTTGAGAAATAAACAGGTACTCTTAGTTAATGAAAAAAATAGATTACGTTTGCTGCCTGAGCTAAAAAAAAAAGTTACAGATTGTAAATCTGTGTCATTTATATGCACACAAGTATATTAATCACACAAAGCTTTTGACTAAACCTTCAGATTCTTGCAAGTTCCTTCAGAAGGGCAAAATGTATCTCTCGGCTGATGGTTTTGCACTTTCAAACTTTTTTCAGCATTAAACAAAAAGGTGATTCATCTGTTACGATTCTTGTAGATTATCAACCGATATTGGTGCACAGAAAGCTCATGCTAGCAACTTAGAAAGAGTGTTAGGAAAGGTCTAAGTGTGCGTTACACATGTAAACCACAACTATCTATCACACTAAATGCCGTACTTTTCGTACAAATCAAAAACCTTAACTCATGTACAAACACAAACAGCCTAATAAAATAAAAATAAAAATAAAAATAAAAGGACATTTTAACTCACGGGTCTTTGTCAGCGGGCTTCTGCGTGCCTGCTGTGATGGTGAGCAGCAAACGCTGAATGTCTTCCTCCGTCTTTCCCGGGAACAACATGTGTAATACGTCCAGCAGCTCGTTCTCTTGAAAACAGCCCACGCGTACCAGGCCCGCCACAAACTCCAGTTCCTGTGGTGAACACACCATCATATACACATGCAACATTTCACATTGGAACAGAACTGCCTCAGCTGCATGCACCTGGCCCCGGTAGCCACAAACGCCAACTCCTGTGGTGAAAACCATCATAAATACAGCACATTACATTAATTCAAATATGCTCCCTTAGTTTGAACATAATGTAATGCCTTTACCAAGCCATTATAAAGGCAATTGTCCGTACATTGCACAACGTAACAAGCCCACCACTTCCAAAACACACAAGCTAGGCCAGCTGCGAATGTGATTCATGTTGCACACACCACTACACACATAAAATGAACTGCATCTAGCTGTTCAAAACTGCCCAATAAACCAGGTGAACTGTCAATGTTTTTGTTGTAAACACTATCCCAGACAGCGCAGCAATAGCCAATCGCGGGTACGGTGGTTGTTTGTGCATATAGGTATGTATGAGTGTGCAGAGATCTCTGGGTTTGCTCATCTGCCTGTTGTGCATGGACATGCACGGTTTGTGTGCAAATGTGTGTGTGTGTGTGTGTGTGTGTGTGTGTCTGTCTTTCTGTCTGTCTGCATGTATATGTTAGTGTTTATGTGTGTGCAAATGTATGTGTGTGTGTGTGTGTGTGTGTGTGTCTGTCTGTCTGTCTGTCTGCATGTATATGTTAGTGTTTATGTGTGAGCAAATGTGTGTGTGTGTGTGTGTGTCTGTCTGTCTGTCTGCATGTATGTGTTAGTGTTTATGTGTGAGCAAATGTGTGTGTGTGTGTGTGTGTCTGTCTGTCTGTCTGCATGTATATGTTAGTGTTTATGTGTGAGCAAATGTGTGTGTGTGTGTGTCTGTCTGTCTGTCTGCATGTATATGTTAGTGTTTATGTGTGAGCAAATTTATGCGTGGCTGTTGGATATATACTTCCTCACAGTTAAGAACTGTCAGCAAATCTTTACCTGCTTCTGTAGCCTCTGCATCTTGGTCACCTCAAACTGTCGCTTTATATCGGCCAAGGACTGGGTAATCTCACGGTCCATGCGGTTTCTGCAACGTATGAAGGAGCATGCTGATGCTAATCTAGCTTTTCGTACATGCTATTTTCTATCATCCTGTTAAAACTTAGATTGATTTGAATGATTAGAGGTGGAAAACCAACACGAACAAACTTTGTTTTATCGTGCTGCTTTTGGAGATTGTGGATCCATCGTCATAGTGAATGAACCACATGCATATGAGCATTATATGTATACTGATAAATTCATACAATGAGAATTTACATGAGATGACAGATCATTCAGCTTATGAATCTCTCTCTCTCTCTCTGTCTTTCTGTCTCTCTTTTGTCGTTGTTGATAAGTATACTATTCTCGCCCTCCACCTTCCCTCACCCCACCATCTCTCTCCGGAGAAAATGCCCGGCTCTCTGACAAAAGATCCCCACACCCCTTCCCCTAATGGGACAAATAACTACTTCTCCATCGGACCTCCACCTATCTATCTCTCTCTCTCTCTCTCGATCTGCAGAAGAAATAGCTACACCTTAGTGTACGCAAACATATACATACTTGAATTTCTCCATTTCCACCATGTGTTTGTGGCTGAGCATGACGCGGCGGACCTTGATGCTGAACTTGTTGCCTGCGGTTTGCATGACGCTTTGCATTTCTGTGTCCTGTTTGGCCAGGATCTGTTGCTGCCTCTGCTCTAGTCGCTCTTCCAGTTTGGCTCTTAGTATCTGTAACACACCCCACGGATACATACCACTCCTTGGTTACTTTTGATGTACGCAGTCCTGCATTTTTGTGTGTTCAGCATGAGAATAGATATCGGTCTGCATCCACCCACAAAGCGAATCACTGTGACTACTTTCAAAACATGTCTTGGTCAGTCAGGTCACTTCTGTGGCAAAATAGTGTACAGTTTCTGCGGTCAGGCAGCTTTACTTGTCATTCTCCTAAACTAAAAACTTGCTTCAACAAACTATTTACCATGTAATGCAATTACAAAGAGAGTCCAGAATCAGCATGAAATAAATAATTTAAGCAATTCAATCCATAAAATAAATTAAAAATTAATGAGTCAGTATTTTTCATTCTTGACCAGCATGTAAGAAATTCAATAATCACTTGACAGAAACCCAGCAATATAATTGGTCATTGCAACTGACACTTATTGGCTGAACTCTGCAGTTACCTGTTCCTGCTTTGTCCTCTGCTGGTCCAGTTTCTGGTTCAAGGTTTCTGATTCCTGTGAATAACCACCAATGCTCAGAATGAAAAACAGAATAACTTTACTATCACCTTTCACACACATAGGCAAAGGCTTTAAAACAATAACGCTAAACTGTAGTTTCTTTTGCAAACATTTCCTATGTAATTTTCTTACAGACAAGAGCAAAGATCTATGCAATAATGCCTTATTTTCACTTGTATTCTCAGAGATGCAAGTCCTGCTACTTTTTTTTTACCATATTTTGACAGAAAATGAAAACCAATAAAAAGGAGAAGAGCGAAAAAAAAAAAAAAAAAATACAGAGCAAAAGAAAACAGCTATATCAGGGGTGTTGCTAGACATTTTCATGTTGGGACATTGGCCGAAACTGTTTGAAAGCTTTAGGACATTTTCCAAAATGTTCCGCTATTATTTTGGCTCTGGCAGCTATAACCTTTGTCAATGGCTTCCGTTCAAAACATTGATGTTTCGTTTTTGGTATCCGCGAAGAAAATAAACGCCAGTCAGTTGACTAAGTACATCGGCAGCAGTTTTAGCAATCAAAGCCTGACCAATAAAAAAACACAGACAAACCTTGGCTGATTCAGACGAAAACTCTTCGGACATTTGGCCGATAAGGACATGAAAGTTTCGGCCAAAGTACAAAAAAATCGGCGATTTGCCAAAGGGCCGATCAAAACGACACCCCTGTCTATCCTAACCGTAAACCCGAGTAATTTGTCCCAAAGAGGTGTACCTGTTTGTGAACGTCCAAGATACGCTCGCACTCCGGTGTGGAAAGAATGCCACGTTCGTTGAGATCGTCCATCATTTTGGCTTTCAAGTTGTTGATGGCTTTCTGCTGTTGTTCTATCTGCGTCATCTGCAAGTACAAGGTCTATGGTTTGTAGCAACACGGGCAGTGTGTTCACACCCTTAGCTTCTAGTATTATGAACACATTCAGTATATTCTGCCTTGTTTTGTGTGGGTGTTTTTTCTCCATTTTACCTAAGCTTGCGCAATAATGATAAGACCTGCAGTCAATAATTGTTTAGCGAATACATGAAATAAAATAATCTTGTTACAGTGGTCGCCGGTTAATATGACCACTTTGGGACCGGGATAAAATGGTCATAATAAGCGGCTGGTCATATTAACCGATGTTAGAAAAAACGACTTAAAAAAAATCGCAAAACGAAACATTTTTTTTGTAATTAATAATTGTAAGAAAATGTAACTTGTTGGTAACAAACACAAAATCAAATATGTGTACTGTACATTGTAGCCATTATAGATGACGTCCGTTGAAAAGAAATTGAAATGGAATGAAAAGTAAATAGAAGAAACGGCATATTCACGTCCAAATGTTCACTTAGGGGCCTGGAAAAAATCACGGATGTTGGTCTGAGTTGGTGCTAGACCAGAGGAGATCCTTCACTTCATTGTCAAAGGCTCCACACTTCTCCATGATGACGTCCGTTGAAAATGAATTGGATTGGAATGAAAAGTAGTTAGAAGAAACGGCATATACACGTCCAAATGTTCACCTTGGGGCCTGGAAAAAATCACGGATGTTGGTCTGTGTGTTGGTGCTAGACCAGAGGAGATCCTTCACTTCATTGTCAAAGGCTCCAAACTTCTCCATGTTGTAGCCGCGACTTTGAAGTCCAGACCTCAGTTTCTCTATGAGCGCTCTCATTAGAGATCACTGAGCACTGATCACTTTAGTTTCATTCACGAAAAAGAAAGAAAATATCGCACGCCTTTTTGCCTTTTTTAAAAAAATCGTATGTATTTTTTTCCCCCGAGTGATTTCAAACTGAAAAAGATGTGAACTTGTTGCCATTTTCTCGAAACAATGTGGCCATATTAAGCGGCGTTGTGGTCATATTAAGCGGCTTTTTCTAATACATAACAAAGAAGGACAATTCCGGACCGGGTAAAATTGGTCATAATACGCGGCTGGTCATATTAACCGCGGTCATATTAACCGGCGACCACTGTACCTTACAATCTTGTGTATGTGTTTGTATGCATATGTGTGTGTGTGTGTGTGTGTGTGTGTGTGTTTGTGTGTGTATGTGTGTGTGTATGTGTGTGTTTGTGTGTGTGTGTGTGTGTATGCATGTGTGTGTGTGTGTGTGTATGTGTGTGTTTGTGTGTGTGTGTGTGTATGTGTGTGTGTGTGTGTGTGTGTGTGTGTGTATGTGTGTGTGTGTTTGTGTGTGTGTGTGTGTGTGTGTGTATGCATATGTGTGTGTGTGTGTGTATGTGTGTGTTTGTGTGTGTGTGTGTGTGTGTGTATGTGTGTGTGTGTGTGTGTGTGTGTGTGTGTGTGAATGTGTGTATGTGGGTGTGTGTGTGTGTGTGTGTGTGTCAGAATGCCTGCTTGTGTACATGAGTGTGTGGGTGTGCATCTACTTGGCTGGCTGGCTGACTGTCAGTCCATTTATCCTTCCCTGCCTACCTACTCCCTTCTCTCAATTTTAGACAGAAAAGCACACCTCATTTCAAACCCTCCTATTCAGACCCAAGATAAGTAAGACAAATAAATTAGATAAGTACACCAGTAAGGCAAAAAAAAAAAAGTCTGTTTACGGTATCCCGACCGACCCTATTTTTTTGCGCGACCCTAGACTTTTTTTGGCATTTGGGAAGAAGAAAAAAAGTTGTTTTTTGGCAACCAAAAAAAAATCCCGACCCACCGACCCTATTTTTTTGGCCTATGTTACCGTAAACAGACTTTTTTGGGGGGCCTAAGACAAACCCCCTGTCAAATAAGTGCTGCTAATTAACCTAAATTCTGAGCAAGTCCGACCAGACAGAAGTGACCCACCTCTCTGGCCTTCTCCATCTGTAGGGCAGAGATCATGGCTCCCAGCCTCTCCTCCTGACCTCTAAGTGCCAGTGCCCGGTCCTTCATCATCTCCATACGGATCTGGCAACACACAAATAGTCAACATGATCCTGACCTTCAGTGCCAGTGCCCGGTCCTTCATCATCTCGATGCGGATCTGACATTAACACACAAATAGTCAACATGATCCTGACCCTTCAGTGCCAGTGCCCAGTCCTTCATCATCTCGATGCGGATCTGACATTAACACACAAATAGTCAACATGATCCTGACCCTTCAGTGCCAGTGCCCGGTCCTTCATCATCTTGATGCGGATCTGACATTAACACACAAATAGTCAACATGATCCTGACCCTTCAGTGCCAGTGCCCGGTCCTTCATCATCTCCATGCGGATCTGACATTAACACACAAATAGTCAACATGATCCTGACCCTTCAGTGCCAGTGCCCGGTCCTTCATCATCTCCATGCAGATCTGACATTAACACACAAATAGTCAACATGATCCTGACCCTTCAGTGCCAGTGCCCAGTCCTTCATCATCTCGATGCGGATCTGACATTAACACACAAATAGTCAACATGATCCTGACCCTTCAGTGCCAGTGCCCAGTCCTTCATCATCTCCATGCGGATCTGACATTAACACACAAATAGTCACCATGATCCTGACCCTTCAGTGCCAGTGCCCGGTCCTTCATCATCTCCATGCGGATCTGACATTAACACACAAATAGTCAACATGATCCTGACCCTTCAGTGCCAGTGCCCAGTCCTTCATCATCTTGATGCGGATCTGACATTAACACACAAATAGTCAACATGATCCTGACCCTTCAGTGCCAGTGCCCGGTCCTTCATCATCTTGATGCGGATCTGACATTAACACACAAATAGTCAACATGATCCTGACCCTTCAGTGCCAGTGCCCGGTCCTTCATCATCTCGATGCGGATCTGACATTAACACACAAATAGTCAACATGATCCTGACCCTTCAGTGCCAGTGCCCGGTCCTTCATCATCTCGATGCGGATCTGACATTAACACACAAATAGTCAACATGATCCTGACCCTTCAGTGCCAGTGCCCGGTCCTTCATCATCTCGATGCAGATCTGACATTAACACACAAATAGTCAACACGATCCTGACCCTTCAGTGCCAGTGCCCGGTCCTTCATCATCTCCATGCGGATCTGACATTAACACACAAATAGTCAACATGATCCTGACCCTTCAGTGCCAGTGCCCAGTCCTTCATCATCTCGATGCGAATCTGACATTAACACACAAATAGTCAACATGATCCTGACCCTTCAGTGCCAGTGCCCGGTCCTTCATCATCTCGATGCAGATCTGACATTAACACACAAATAGTCAACATGATCCTGACCCTTCAGTGCCAGTGCCCAGTCCTTCATCATCTCGATGCGGATCTGACATTAACACATAAATAGTCAACATGATCCTGACCCTTCAGTGCCAGTGCCCGGTCCTTCATCATCTCGATGCAGATCTGACATTAACACACAAATAGTCAACATGATCCTGACCCTTCAGTGCCAGTGCCCAGTCCTTCATCATCTCGATGCGGATCTGACATTAACATACACATGGTCAATATGATGCTGACTAATGTACAGTATAAACCCCCTTTGAAGACCTCAAACAAAAATCTGAGAACACCAGGTCTTAAAAAGGAGGGAGGGGAAAATTTACAGAGGTTATGAATATCTGAAGAAGCACTGGCTCTTAAAATAGAGGGAGTCTTCAATGGGATCGAGGTCTTAAAAGGAGGGTTCTGCTATATTAGGCCAACAACAAAAAATAGTCTGTTTACGGTATCCCGACCGACCCTATTTTTTTCGCGCGACCCTAAACTTTTTTTGTGGCATTTGGGGGAAAAAAAAAAATGTTTTTTTGGCAAAATAACTTAAAAATATTTTTTGGAGAAAAAAACAAAAAACAAATCCCAACCTACCGACCCTATTTTTTTTGCCGATGTTACCGTAAACAGACTTTTGTTGTTGTTGGCCTTAGGCCTTCATTTTACCATCTCTATGTGCATCTGTCAAGTCATGAATTATGAAGGTGATTCTGACTAATGTAACGCAACAATAACTCTCAACTTTAAAATTTAAGTGCAGATACCAGCTAGTACATGACTAGTGAAAGTGAGTCTTACTACTGTAATGTATTAGCAGCATATTGCCCTTTGTCAGTTCATACGTATTTGTCAAGCATGACCGCAATTACCGATATCGTCATCTTTGCATGGCTAAAACATGCACATTCAGATTTGGAGAAGTTCGTTTAATTAAAAAAAAACACCATCTCTGGTAAATTTAAGCCAAAACATATTTTTTAATCTCCTCAATGCAGAGAATTTAATCTCACTTCTTCAAGTTCCTCATCTATGTTGAGCTGATCCCCTTGCATGACTGCAATGCGTTGTTTGACGTGTTTCTTCATCAACTCCAGGGCTGCTCGGTGAGTTTCTTCGTCATCTTCCTCGCCATTGTTCTCGGCCTTCTTGCGTTGTTTCTGAAAATGACACAGGTAAGGATCACCGGGGTCATCACTTTTGAGGACAAGGATAGTCACTGTTCCAAATGATTATTCTAAAAGCAACTATCATAATTAAACATTTTTTAATCGGCGCCAAGTAAATATGTACCAAAATGAAAAGAGCAAATTTAACGAGTAAGTTTACACAAAACAACTTGTACAGACAAATCCGCACTACGCATATACTACTGCTCTGAGCTTCAGACCAAATGGAAATCTCTTTATTAAAAAGGAAAAGGAGTGTATAGCAAACCATATCAAAATGTAGCATTTTATTTTTTCCACAACAGAAAGCCTGAAGTCACCCTTCAAAATGTCAACAAGTGTGCACATTGACTCACCACCAGTTCGCTTTGTTGCTGTGTCTGCAGACGGCTCATCTGCTGAGCTCGCTTCTGGTTCAGACGCTCCTCCAGTGAACGCTGCTGCCGCAGTTTGTTCAGCGTCAGGCTGTGGGCATACAATGGTGAGCCAAGTTGTTATACTGGTTTAGCAGTAAACTCTTGTGCTGTTGAATGCTTCTTCTTACTATTACTATCAATATAATAATAGTAATTATTATTATTATTCAGGGATCGCGTTTACCGGTAATTTCCGGTATTTTACCGGTTAAGATTCGCCAATACCGGAAAAAAAAGTGGATGTCGGTCAGACGTATCGATTGTTATTTGGTTTGACCGGTAAAAAAAAAAAGTAGTAATTACAAAAATCGTTTGTCAGTACGAGGGAGAGAGAGAGAGAGAGAGAGAGAGAGAGAGAGAGAGAGAGAGAGAGAGAGAGAGAGAGAGAGAGAGAGAGAGAGAGAGAGAGAGAGAGAGAGAGAGAGAGATATTTGGATGGCTTGTTGTGACAGCGCTACAATGTTGCGATTATGTCTCCATTGATGACACTTGATGTGAAGATGTCAAACATGACGTCAAAAATCAGACATCATACTTTTCGCGCCATTTCTTTCGGTTCCCGGTCCATCGTAAAATCTTTCAGTTTATGTTATATTTATAAGGGACGGCGTCTGACTATAGCCGACATAGCATCATACCGGGAAATCATGTACTCACACCATCTTTGTCTACATACAGTTGATTATTGTGAGGCGAATCGATTGCGAAGAAGAAGCAACGATCTTTACTGTCTTTTCTACCCCCAAGAGGTGAGAAAAGGCCTTTGAATGAAGGAACTGAAAGTGAAAGTACTTCACGGCCTAGTACATCTGCAGAGCCCGAGTCTCAAGCGGCGGCAAAGAAACCAACATCGGCATCTTCCACTGTCAAACGATTTCAGGAAAAATGGTGCAAAGAGTTTCTGTGGTTGCGGACAGAGGGGGAGAACTTTCTCATGCGCGTGAAAACTTTTTGACAACAAAGCGGACTAGGCGAAAGTGAAACTGTAACAGTAAGTAGGGCCTAACTAGTGAGTAAGTCTTCCAGTTGCGTGATTACTATTTGCTTTCCTATTTTATTTCGGAAGTCTCTCTCTCTCTCTCTCTCTCTCTCTCTCTCTCTCTCTCTCTCTCTCTCTCTCTCTCTCTCTCTCTCTCTCTCTCTCTCTCTCTCTCTCTCTCTCTCTCTCTCTCTCTCTCTCTCTCTCTCTCTCTCTCTCTCACACAGCGCCCGGGCTGCTGATGTGTCACTGTCAAGTTGTGCGACAGTTGCTTTGAAGGGGGGGGGGGGGGGGGGGGGGGAGAAAAAACGTCCGCATATCACTGACATTGATTTAATGTATTGTAAGTCATTGTTTGTCTTTTACTGGTTGCCTTGGCAAGCTTACCGATTTTCGTGAGAGCCTTGTAGCCAGCTCATGACGTCATACCGGTTTGAAAAATACCTAGCGCGATCACTGATTATTACTATTAATTACTATCAAAATAATAATAATAATTTTAAAAAAAAATTTAAAAAAATTTAAAAAATATTATTATCATAACACCATGCATAGAATATGCCCTGGCTTTTTGTACTTTAACAAAAGTACAAGTTAGAAGTGGCTGTACCCTGTCAGTCCGAGTGGACATAGTATTTCTTCCTGTTCTTTCATTTATACCCCAATGAATCTCTTTTCTAGACTGGTTCAAATCTACATTTTCCTATATTTTTTCTGTACCTTTTAATTTTTTCAGTATTCCCGCTGTTGCATTTCAATTCAGGTTCTAATGCTTCCAGTTTTCATCCAATTGCCACCAGTCTGTCTTTTTTGTTTCTTACCTGTTTGATGTGAATGCTCTGCTATTGTGTTAGGAATCTGTCTGACATACCTGTTTTCCAGTAGCACCATCTGTTTCTCGTGCTCTTTCATGATGCGATCTCTTTCTGCTTCAGACATGGATACCTGACTGTTCACCAGTTTCCTAGCAACAAAGCATTTAGCTGTTAAAACCCCATGCACACGCTCAGGTTGTGTGGCAATGAATGCATGAACATGCAATGCGTAATGATACATTCACTTCTTCTACGACACAAATCCAGAAGAAGAAGTTCTGCATAATTATGACACAAAGTTAGGAAATGTCAGAACAAAGGCCCATCAAAACAAAGTAAAGGAGGTTAAAAACAAGTCACTCCTATGTCTTGGTTAAGTTAAGTCCTGCCTGCGGATATTGCAGAGAACCAAGGCGCAAGCACAATCATGATCAACAACACCTTCTTCTTCTTCTTTGTTCATGGGCTCAAACTCCCACAGTTTTTAAGCGTATGAACGTTTTTACCCCGCCATTTAGGCAGCCATGCGCCGCTTTTGGGGGAAGACAACACCTTCTTCTTGTTGTCGATCACACGTCTATTATGTTAGACCGGACAGCGAGACACATGGAAGACAACACCAAAAAGCAAACAAAAAGCCCCAACACATGTGCAAACATCCACTCACTTCATCACATCAGCCTCGTGTTCTCGTAGATCTTCCTGCTCCTGTCGCTCTCTCTCCCTCCTCTCCGCAAACTCTCTGCGTCGCCGTGCCAACTCCTCCTGTCAACCACGAAATCACAAAACGTGACTCACTTTCACCATAAAGCTAGCAATGTCTGTTTACAGCAAGCAGTGCTGCTTCAAATAAAAAAAAATGTCAAGACTTTAGTTGGAAGTGGTTCATTCCAACAGCTTTGGGATCAACTTTTTGCAGACTCTGCCAGGTGTCTGAACACCCCCATTTGTTAAAGCATGATGCCCAAGATAAAGATTCCAAGCTCAGAGGGAAAGCCTCAGACCTTGGATGCAAAAATGTGACCCTCCACAAGGGAATGAGTCGCATGTCACCTTTGCATGATTTTCATATTATTACATTTTCCTACAGAGTTTTTTATGCTCTATCCAGTGGTGAAACCCGTTTTAGAAAAGAGCGAAAACTGTTTGAGTTATAAGCCTTTGACTAAGGTGACCGTCACACTGTTACCAGACACTCCCCGGACTTATATTAAGCCTAGCGCAGAACCGCGCAAGGTGACATGCGACTCGTTTCGTGGTGGAGGGTCACAAATGAACTCATGCAGAAAAAAAAATTAATGGGAAGTGTGACTCGCTCATTGCACACAATCCATAGGGACAACACTTTATCCCCCCTCCTCCCCCCAAAAAAGAAAAATTGAAGTGTAACTGTACCTTGAGTTTATCGTCCTGATTGCGCTTGTTTTTCTCCTGAGTGTTGCGAAGACTCTCTTTCTCAGCCTCATGTTTCTTCATTAGGGTGGCAACCATCTTCTCTGTCATTCCTGTACAAGATGATACACGTGTGTTAAATGAGTGTGAATATGGTTTGTTTCAGAATTATTTCTCAATACAGTGAAACCTCTGTTTTTTTAAAAAGGGGGAGGGGGGTGTTCTGTGGTAGCAAGACGTTTCTTCAATTCTGTTCGTCAGAGCTTGATCATGCCTTGATCTCAGCTGCAATTGTGACTCTGAACATATTACTCTTTGACACCAAAACAAAACAGACTTATTTTGTTGAACATGTTTTCAATTCAAACACAACATATCTATATATTTTTTGATTCAGGAAGAAATAAAGCATGCAATGAAAAAGAAAACCTACAACAGCGGCCAGGATCGGTATTCAGGAAACCGCCTCAGCAGCACTTGACCGCTTGGTGGTGCTGTTTGTGCTGCAAGTCGTCCTAAATTCCATTCATGAAACCCAGTTTCGACCCGCCAAAGTCCCGTGACGGGTTCAACCTTACTGGACCTATCCCTCGGTGCTACAAGCGCCAACGGCATGATGCCGCCGATAATCTTTTGATGTTTGGATGGCTGTGTCCGCGTTTGGTCTTATGCCATTGCCTGGGTGGGGCATCTCGCTGACCGTGCTTATCTCGGCTAGTAGGAAGCGTTGAGTGGCTGTAATTTCCTTTCATAAGAGTGTATGTGCGCATGCGTACAAAGCAAGGTAACAAACTCGTTAGATAAAAGCGCTCAAAGATGGTCTTATGAATGCCAGTTAAAACGGAATTTAGATCCCTTTAGCTAAAATGGCTCCAGCCGCTGAAGTCACCTCACATTTTTTATATCCCTGAATACGACTCCAGGTCATACTATTACCTTCATCCTGAAGTTTCTGGATGGTTTCTCTCTCAGCTTCCCTCAACTTTTCCTGACCCGTCTCTGCCACCTTTTCACGCATCTCAGAAAGCTGCTTGGCGTGTTCTTCATCCATCTGGTTTTCCAGGTTGGCCAGCTCCACGCGATGGCCAGAGCGCAGCTTCAGAACACCCTCCGCATACGACACAGGATCTGTAACCCGTAAAGATACAATGTGTACTTCATTCAAACAGTAATCCAAAAACATGTCCTTAATCATCAGCATCTTGCCAGCGAGTTTCTTTGAAAATGTTGAGGTGAGTGTATTATCTGTATCATAAGTGTTTGTCTCTTTGTCCACTTAAAATACCATTGGGTCGAAGTACAGTAATTGTAACGTTTTGTTTTGTCCTAAATTTAACGTCCCAATGGGCGGGCATGTAGCTCAGTCGGTAGCGCGCTGGATTTGTATCCAGTTGGCCGCTGTCAGCGTGAGTTCGTCCCCACGTTCGGCGAGAGATTTATTTCTCAGAGTCAACTTTGTGTGCAGACTCTCCTCGGTGTCCGAACACCCCCGTGTGTACACGCAAGCACAAGACCAAGTGCGCACGAAAAAGATCCTGTAATCCATGTCAGAGTTCGGTGGGTTATAGAAACACGAAAATACCCAGCATGCTTCCTCCGAAAGCGGCGTATGGCTGCCTAAATGGCGGGGTAAAAACGGTCATACACGTAAAAGCCGTGGGAGTTTCAGCCCATGAACGAACAAACAAACATTCCAATAACCTACCATTCTTGTTTTATGATTCATTCAGACAGTGTTACCTTCTTACACTAAGGAATGTCATTTCTCTAAGAACTGCTTGTCTGTACGAAGGTATTAGGGGTGGGTGCGTAAATGGTGGTTGAGGTGGGTCAAGGGAGGATTCCAGGGGGGTGGGGGGGTGGGTTAGAGAAGCTATGTAACTGTGTCACGATCGGGTGACAGAGACCAAGAAAGTGTCACTCGGTGGAGTGCCTGTTCTTGGTCGATTATGATAGAAAGCGCCTGTGCGTGATATTGGACACAGCAGAGTTTGCTGATAGTGCTCAATGAGCACGGATGTTTTGTAGCGCACGAGTTTCACAGTGGGTTTTTTTTGCTGTCATAGGGCTGACGGTTTTTCGCTGACAGCGCGCACGGGATTTTCACGGATTGAGTTTCTCGTGTCTTTTTTCTGCTTGGGAGGCAGAATTGTGTATAGCTGGACTGGTTTTGTGACAAGGTCAGTCACGTGTATTTGGCTAGGTTGTCTGACAGAGACACGAGTACGGGACACTTGACACCCAGCGGCAGAAGGGGAAGGATCTAATACACAGTTTCTAGAGTATGATGGTTTTTCACCGAATATTGTATTCGGCACTCTAGGGGAGCTTCCACCAGTTAATACTTTCTCACTGCACCTGTTTTGCTGAGGACAAGTCGTCAACATTCCTTCGTCGGCGATGGCTTTCGCATAAGGATTCGACAAGGGGTTCTGGAGGTTTTCGGTCACTGTTGACGAACAGAGGCTGTTCCAGGGAGGAGGCGGACTTTGCTTCCATTGAGAGTACAATCATAGGCTTTTGAGGTAATAAATCATTATTTAACGCTGTTGATGAGTCTGTGTTG
Source organism: Littorina saxatilis (assembly GCF_037325665.1). Taxonomy (NCBI): domain Eukaryota; kingdom Metazoa; phylum Mollusca; class Gastropoda; order Littorinimorpha; family Littorinidae; genus Littorina; species Littorina saxatilis. The sequence continues at coordinate 80,464,122 of NC_090256.1, read as the reverse complement.
TGGAATGAAATACTCTCTGTTGTTCTTTCCAGGTTAGCGCATAATTTACTCTCTGTGACGCTAAAATACTAATCTGTATATGGTTTTTGCAGATAGGGAGAGAAGGACGGAAAATGACTGTTTTGTTGTTGTAAAAAGTCCGTTTTGTGCAGGCCCACGTGCTCGATGAGGTATTTAAAGATGACACGTTTTAAGGTGGTGGGTGAGGGGTAGCAGACATGTTTAGTGCACCGATGCTTTCTGTTTGCAGCCTTCGTTTCGTTTCGTGTTCCTGTAACTGCTGCACGGCTGCCTTTGGCGGGACACTGCTAGCCGCAGACGTTGGAGCTGGGACCTGAGGAAGCTACGCAGACCGGCTAACCAGCAGACCGGCTAACCAGCGAACCGGCTAACCAGCAAACCGGCTAACCAGCAACCCGGCTAACCAGCAACCCGACTAACCAGCAACCCGGCTAACCAGCATACCGGCTAACCAGCATACAGAAAGAAAGCTAAGTGCACCGTGTCTTACGCACCCCGTTGACCACCGTTGTCTTTTCTTATCTGTGATTTCATTGGAGTAGTGACAACGTGGGGTGTGTGACCCCTGCATGAACTAGAGCTTTTTGAACAGAACATTCTCATTTGACTGTATTTACACGGGATCAGCGTGTTACTATAATTTTCTATATACTACTGGCATTTTGTCAGTGATCACGGGTTTTTTACGTGTTGAGAACGTAAAAGGAACATATTTTGAGTGAAGGCTCGAGGGAGGTGGCGAGTTTATACATAAACAGGCGTCTGAAACTTATACTTTTGTTGACTCTATTTAATTGTATGACTGCGAGAGTGGATCGTGGTGTGGTTAGTTAATTAGTAGTAATTAACCGGTTCATAATCACCTTAAGTGATATATTGAAACGTGACACATGGGGGCCAAGCCGGGATTTACTCAGTTAATTTCCAACTGATAAAGACCCACCAATTAAGGATAACTAAGAGCAGATAATCTCGTCAGTGCTCGACTTATTTTCTGCTTGGTGCTACCCTTTTTTGTATAGTTTTGATCATATACCACACCTTAAGCGATTCACATCTTGCAGGAAATGTAAATTGTAATTTGTGAGTTATTGTATGCGCTAACTGTGATTACTTCCCTTTCCTTTGTTTGTGAATCTTTGTTGTTGTACGTTCAGAGTTTTCCGTTGCAGAGAGCTGAGCGGGGTTAGCGGATTTGTTATTCGTTTTACTCAGTTTTCTCTACATTGTTGTTTCGCATTCTGTAACAGGTTATATTTCTATAGTCTTGTTTTACTTGGATTTTTCTCCATATTTTGACTTTGTTGGAATTTTGGGGGGGAAGGGTCCGAGGACTTCTGTCCTAACCAAGGCTGTGGGAGACACTCTGTTTCACCGCAAAAAGCAGCCGATAAAGTAGGCCACGGCTGTGGGAAACACTTTGTTTCACCGCAAAAAGCAGCCATAAAGTAGGCTACGCGATTTGTTCTACACCGTTTGGATTTTTCTTCTGCATTTTCCGGTTGCTGGATTTTTGTATCCATTTCATCACCGCGTATTCTAGCTATAGCTGCGTTAGACTTACTTTTGTGATAAAGCTTTGCTAAACTAACCATGGCTACAGGGGGATCTCCTACGAAGAGATTAACTTTTGAGACTCCTGGTAGCGAGGAACAGACAGAGCGAGACGCACGCGTTAGAGCGCGTAGTTTGCTTAAGCGCAAGGAGTTAGAACGTAAGGAAGACATAGAGCGACAGACGAGAAAAGAAGAGCTTGACAGACAAGAACGACAGGCCGAACGTGAGAGACAGGAACGACAAGACGAACGTGACAGACAAGAACGGAAAGAGAAAGATGAACGAGACAGACAAGAAAAGAAAGAGAAAGATGAACGAGACAGACAAGAAAGGGAACGACAGGCCGAACGACAAGACGAACGTGACAGACAAGAAAGGGAACGACAGGCCGAACGTGACCGACAGGATAAGAAAGACGAGCTTGAGAGACAAGAACGACAGGCCGAACGTGACAGTCAGGACAAACAGGCGGATCGCGATCACCAGCTAGAGCTAGCTAGGCTACAGGCCGAGAAGGGTACGCTTACTCAGGCTAGCGCGCCGACGTTTGTTGCCGACCGTACGAGACTGCCGACGTTCGACGATGACAAGGACGAGCTCGACGACTTTTTACGCCGGTTTGAGCGCATTGCATCTGACCAGAAGTGGGAAGAGGCCACGTGGGCTAGCCGCCTTAGCACCTGCTTAAAAGGACGCGCATTGCAGCTCTACAACGCTTTGGAGGACGACGAGGCGAGAGACTATCAGGCACTAAAGAAGGCGTTACTCCAGCGCTTCAACCTGACTGCGGAAGCCTACAGACGACGTCTGCGTAACAGCAAGAGACTGAGCGGCGAGCTGAGCCATCAGTTTGTGGCACGCCTTAATCTCTACCTGCGGCGCTGGGTGGAGATGGCCGAAAAGGACTGGACCGTCAACGACCTTGCCGACCTCATTGTCATGGAACAACTGATGTCCAGCCTGCGACCTGAGGTGGTGACCTTCGTGCAGGAGCACCAGCCTAAGACTACTCAGGAAGCAGCCGACTGGATCAGAGTACACGAGGACGCCCAGGCGATCTCTGGCAAATCTTCAGGCTCACGGCCGGGAAAATCGGGAAATTCAGGTTCTTCAGGACCCAAGGACGGGAAGGACGATCAGGGACACAAAGGATCAAGTTCCAGAACTGACATCCAGTGTTATTACTGCAACAAGCGGGGCCACGTGAAGAAGGACTGCCACAAGAGACAGGCTGACCAGAAGGGCGTACACTTTGTTGGCAGTGAGGAGTTAAGGGACGTCACGAGCTCATGCACAATTCCACAACTCTGCGTTCCGTGCTCCAGGAAACATTTCCAGCCCCACTGCAACGTCTACGTTAACGGAGTGAAGGGCGAAGGTCTGCGGGACACAGGGGCAGACATGATAGTGGTTCGGGCGAGTCTAGTTCCAGCTATGGCCTACACAGGAGACAGCATCAGAGTGAGAATGGCCGAGGCATCTCACGCTTACGACTTGAACACGGCAGTGATCAAGGTCGTAACACCGTTGTTCACGGGGACCATTGTGGCCGTCGTCATGGACGATCCTCCATGCGACCTGCTCATTGGGAACCGGGTTCAGTTTGTGGACGGCGTCACCAGGGAGGTTCCCGTTTATCGGTCTCCCGACGTCATTTCAGTGCTCACGCGGGCACAGGCGGAGCGAGAGGACAAACCTCTCAAACCCCTACCTGCTGCACGAGCTGCCCTGGGGAACGTGACCCCCGCGCTTCTCGCGAAGGCTCAGGCATCTGATCCGACATTAGCGACTCCTCGGGAGCACGCGAAGTCGGGGAAGGTGAAGCTGAGCGGGAAGCATGGGAGGTCAAAGTTCCTCAGGGACAAGAAGTTGCTCTACCGTGAGTTCAGCAACAAGGAAGGTGCATTCAAACAGGTTGTCGTGCCTCGCGAGTTTCGCGAGGGTGTCATGGCAACGGCACACGACTCGATTCTGGGAGGTCATCTTGGCACCAAGAAGACCACGGATCGTGTCTGGCGCCACTTTTACTGGCCAGGCATCTGCACGGATGTCCGACGTTTCTGTGCGTCCTGCGATAAGTGCCAGAAGGTGGTTGCCAAAGGAAGGGTGAGGAAGGTCCCCTTAGAGAAGATGCCGCTCATCGACGAACCCTTTCGTCGGGTGGCAGTGGACATCATCGGGCCCATCTTGCCTGCGTCTGAGGACGGAAACAGATACATTTTGACCATGGTGGACTACGCTACTCGATACCCAGAGGCGATCCCTCTGAAATCGATTGAAGCCACGCGAGTAGCTGAGGCTCTGGTTACTATGTGGTCCCGGCTGGGAATTCCATCAGAGGTACTCACCGACAGAGGCACGCAGTTCACGGGAGGAGTGATGGCGGAGGCAGCACGACTGCTATCACTGGAGCAGCACTTCACCACTCCTTACCATGCTCAGTGCAACGGACTGGTGGAAAGGTTCAATGGCACCTTGAAGACCATGCTGAGGAAACTAGCTCAGGAGAAACCACGCACGTGGGACAGGTACATCCCAGCATTGCTTTTTGCATACCGCGAGGTTCCTCAGGAGAGCTTGGGCTTTTCCCCATTTGAGTTGTTGTACGGCAGACAGGTACGCGGTCCCATGGCTATCCTGCGTCAGGCTTGGACGGACGAAGAAGCTGACGAGGAGGTGCAGACGACAGCGACCTACATCGTAGAACTCAGGAACAGGATTGAAGAGACCTGCAAACTGGCTCAAGAGAACCTGGGAAGAGCAGCACAGCGTTACGCGCGAGGATTCGACCGCAAGGCACGGCCGCGCAGCTTCAAGATTGGAGAACGGGTGTTGCTACTTCTACCTGTCAAACACAACAAGCTACAACTGCAGTGGCAAGGACCTTTTGAGGTGACAGCGAAAGTGGGCCAGAACGACTACAGGATCGTCATGAACGGGAAAGCACGCCTGTACCACGCCAACCTGCTGCGCGCCTACATAGAGAGGACTGCCTACGGGGAAAAGGACAAAGTGACAGAAGCAGTTGCTGTCGTGATGGACGAGACAACGGAAGAACAGGGAGGAGGACGTGTACCAGTTTGTCCGTTGGAGGCTAGTGAGGATCACACGGACGTGCACATCTCACCTGATCTTGGGGACGACCAGCAGGCGGACCTGCAAGAGATCCTGAAGGATGCAGCACGGGTCCTTACAGACATACCACTTCAGACGCATCTAGAGGAGTTTACCTTCGACTTGCTGGAGAAACAGCCAGTGAGGACGAAGCAGTATCCCATGCCTCATGCCCAGAAGGAGGTGGTCAGGAAGGAAATCGCCGACATGACGAAGTTGGGCGTCATCGAGCCAGCGAACTCTCCCTACAGTTCACCAATTGTGCTTGTGAAGAAGAAGGATGGACGCGTCAGGTTCTGTGTCGACTACCGGAAGCTGAACAAGATTACGGCGTTTGACGCGGAACCCATGCCTGATGTGGACTACCTCTTCAGTCACTTGGCCAAGGCCAAGTATTTTTCAAAATTAGACCTCACCAAGGGATACTGGCAAATTCCAGTTGCCGAGGAAGATCGCCCAAAGACTGCATTTACCACTCCATTCGGCCAGTTCCAGTGGACAGTCATGCCTTTTGGTCTACAGAATGCAGGTGCCGTCTTCACTCGCATGATGAGGAAACTTTTGGAACCATTGAAGCGCGAGGACATCAGCAGTTTCATCGACGATGTGCTGATCGCGACAGAGACATGGACTGAACATCTCGACGCCCTGCGCGACGTGTTTGGAAGGTTGAAGGACGGAAATCTGGGAGCTAAACCGTCCAAGTGCTACTTGGGATTTCGGGAATTGTCTTTCCTGGGTCATGTTGTCGGCGAGGGATTGCTCGTTCCAGAGGACGACAAGATCCAGAAGATTCGGGAGGCGGAGCCACCGCGCACGAAGAAAGAAGTCAGGTCTTTCCTGGGCCTAGCCAGCTTCTACAGACGCTTCATCCCGCACTTTGCCGAAATCGCACTACCACTGACCAACCTTACCAAGAAACTACAACCGACCGTTGTAGTGTGGACTGAGGAATGCAGCTCCGCATTCAACACCCTGAAGAGGCGACTCACCAGTCAGCCTATTCTCCGACTACCAGACCTGAACAAGGACTTCGTGCTGAGGACAGACGCTTCAGGGAAGGGACTTGGGGCAGTGTTGCTTCAGGAGACAGAGGGGTTTTTGCACCCTGTTTGCTTCGCCAGCCGTAAGCTGACCTCGGCCGAGGCAGCGTATGCAACGGTTGAACGCGAGTGTCTCGCCATTGTCTGGGGCATCCAGAAGTTCGAAGCGTACCTGTACGGACGACCTTTCTGTCTGGAGACGGACCATCAACCTCTGCAATATCTTCAGGTTGCAAGGTTGGCAAACGCCAGACTTATGCGCTGGGCGTTGATTCTCCAACCGTACCAATTCACGGTACGCGTCATTCCGGGCGCCAACAATGTTGGAGCTGACTTTCTCTCTCGGGCTATAGAGGAGAACATGACTGTGAGCGAAACCGAGGTTTCGTCTTGAAGAGGGGAGGTGTGTCACGATCGGGTGACAGAGACCAAGAAAGTGTCACTCGGTGGAGTGCCTGTTCTTGGTCGATTATGATAGAAAGCGCCTGTACGTGATATTGGGCTACAGCAGAGTTTGCTGACAGTGCTCAACGAGCACGGATGTTTTGTAGCGCACGAGTTTCACAGTGGGTTTTTTTTTGCTGTCATAGGGCTGACGGTTTTTCGCTGACAGCGCGCACGGGATTTTCACGGATTGAGTTTCTCGTGTCTTTTTTCTGCTTGGGAGGCAGAATTGTGTATAGCTGGACTGGTTTTGTGACAAGGTCAGTCACGTGTTATTGGCTAGGTTGTCTGACAGAGACACAAGGACGGCGCACTTGACACCCAGCGGCAGAAGGGGAAGGATCTAATACACAGTTTCTAGAGTATGATGGTTTTTCACCGAATATTGTATTCGGCACTCTAGGGGAGCTTCCACCAGTTATTACTTTCTCACTGCACCTGTTTTGCTGAGGACAAGTCGTCAACATTCCTTCGTCGGCGATGGCTTTCGCATAAGGATTCGACAAGGGGTTCTGGAGGTTTTCGGTCACTGTTGACGAACAGAGGCTGTTCCAGGGAGGAGGCGGACTTTGCTTCCATTGAGAGTACAATCATAGGCTTTTGAGGTAATAAATCATTATTTAACGCTGTTGATGAGTCTGTGTTGTGGAATGAAATACTCTCTGTTGTTCTTTCCAGGTTAGCGCATAATTTACTCTCTGTGACGCTAAAATACTAATCTGTATATGGTTTTTGCAGATAGGGAGAGAAGGACGGAAAATGACTGTTTTGTTGTTGTAAAAAGTCCGTTTTGTGCAGGCCCACGTGCTCGATGAGGTATTTAAAGATGACACGTTTTAAGGTGGTGGGTGAGGGGTAGCAGACATGTTTAGTGCACCGATGCTTTCTGTTTGCAGCCTTCGTTTCGTTTCGTGTTCCTGTAACTGCTGCACGGCTGCCTTTGGCGGGACACTGCTAGCCGCAGACGTTGGAGCTGGGACCTGAGGAAGCTACGCAGACCGGCTAACCAGCAGACCGGCTAACCAGCGAACCGGCTAACCAGCAAACCGGCTAACCAGCAACCCGGCTAACCAGCAAACCGGCTAACCAGCAACCCGGCTAACCAGCATACCGGCTAACCAGCATACAGAAAGAAAGCTAAGTGCACCGTGTCTTACGCACCCCGTTGACCACCGTTGTCTTTTCTTATCTGTGATTTCATTGGAGTAGTGACAACGTGGGGTGTGTGACCCCTGCATGAACTAGAGCTTTTTGAACAGAACATTCTCATTTGACTGTATTTACACGGGATCAGCGTGTTACTATAATTTTCTATATACTACTGGCATTTTGTCAGTGATCACGGGTTTTTTACGTGTTGAGAACGTAAAAGGAACATATTTTGAGTGAAGGCTCGAGGGAGGTGGCGAGTTTATACATAAACAGGCGTCTGAAACTTATACTTTTGTTGACTCTATTTAATTGTATGACTGCGAGAGTGGATCGTGGTGTGGTTAGTTAATTAGTAGTAATTAACCGGTTCATAATCACCTTAAGTGATATATTGAAACGTGACAAACTGTATAGTATGGAGGTCTTCTTAACTGAGACTCTCCACTATTACGCTTATGTTTTGCAAATTTGCTCAAAGTCGTATAACAGTCAGCTCATACATGCATCAAAATACTGGTAGTGCATGTTGCATCAAAACATGCCTCATATTGAACAAGTGAACTCACCAACAGGTCCATCTGTCTGCTGGGATCTGCTGACTTTCATGTACTCCTGAATCTCACCCTTATGCTTCTTGATCTGAATTGTAACATCCATCACACCTTGACATTAGCATAACAGAAGAAGAAAATAAAAACAAGCAGATAGTCAAAACCTTCCTACAAAGATTTCACAACTTCAAGAACTAACACTAACACTTTACTGTCTGTTTTATCACAAGAAGTTGCCTTTGGGCTCGCCAAATGCTGGCAAACCTAGAGTCAACAACAGAGTGGCTCAGTCTTTATTTTCACAGTGTCAGAATCAAAAGGAAATAGGTGAATTCGCTGAAAAGTGGGAGTCCTGAGCTTTGCTACCTCAGTCTGGAACTGGACATCAACTGACTACATCCTATAAAACAGACCTCCGCATAGGCCCGAATGAACCCAGTGGAAGTGATGTCACATACCCAGAAAAGACCGACTGTTTGAAATTCACACAGTAGGACAGTGAAACTCTAACTGGGCCAAATCAGGCTATTGCCCAGACCTCCAAGAAAATCAGATGAATTTTCCACAAGTCAACATTTTCAAATTTTAAATGGTCCCCTTCTGATATCGACAAACAACCAAACTTACAACATGCATGAAGATCAGCAGAGGCTGCACAGTAGCCACGTTTCAAAGCAACAGCTACAAAAGCATCTGAGAAAAAGAGGCGAAGCCTTCAAGGCTCACGTAAGAAATCGACAAACAGTAACACAAACTCAATCACTCCGTCACACATACACACACACACACACACACACACACACACACACACACACACACACACACACACACACACACACACACACACACACACACACACAGTAAGCATAGGTGAAACTGTGCAAGAAAGCGAGACCCTGGATCTGCCAAGTAGTCTCGGCCCGCTCACAATAACAATGACCGAGACGTTCAGTAATTCCTTTGCGTGACGTCTAACCCTCTTACGTCATAATGTGACGTCTTCAAATAGTTTCTATCACACACGTCAAACACTTTTGACCGAGACTGACGTAATCCATAGACTCGGAAATGTTAAAGTTTCTATCACACACACACACACACACGCACGCACGCACGCACGCACGCACGCACGCACAGACAGACAAAGTTTATCATCGCATAGGCTACACTTACGTGAGCCAAAAAGAGGGGTAATTCCACTGTCCAATTATGGTACATTATTCAACTGTGAAGCTGGGTAAAATTAATTACTGATCTGCATTACTTACCAGTTCGTTCAGCCGAGACACTTTAGTCTGTGACAGTCGCTTGTGCAGCTCTTTCTCCTGTGTTTCCTTGGCCTTCTCCAGGTCAGTCTTGATGTCCAGTGCTCTCACCTTCATGAATTCTATCCACTCCTCTGACTGCGTGGGGAGAACAAGGCCGTTCCTGAAATGTTAGAGATGCATTGAAAGAATGCAGAAAACAATGAAGACTGGTAGATGATGATTCACTGTGAAACACATACAGTTGTCTCATACCAAACAGTTTTTATGATTCGCAGTGTCAGTACCAAGAGCATTCTTCTGCAGCTTATATTTCCCAAGGACTGTTATGCCGGGGTGGAAGTAGAGATAAGCGCTTACTTCCCAAGAAATGCTCCATATGGCTTCGTGTCTCCAAACACCTCTGACAGTCAAATCCAGCTCCTGGCCTTCACGTGGCGGGCCCTGTCTTCGACTAACAGGAGAAGGGATGCAGGCGGGTCACTGGCGCCTTAAAACCAGCTGCTTTGGGCAGATGGGGCTCGTCAACCTTGGATGGTCGCTCATCTAGGAGAAGGACAACTCCGATTTCAAAACCCGCACTGCCTTGTGTGCGCCTTGGGAAAGGCAAAGGCTACGAGAAGGAAAACTTCGACAACAAACCCGGGTAGAGTGGACTCGACAGCCCAGCAAGGCAGCTACTCTTGGGGAGGAGGCAACCCTGAGTAAGAACCTCAACCACCGAAGACGGAAGACAGCAGCCAACTTGGCGTGGGGAGAAAATCGGCTGTCTACGCTTCCACGATAATATGGCCGTACAATTATCTTTGGATCGATGTGGTGGCAGCCACTGGTCTGAGGATTTAGCACGGCTATCAACATCGAACGCAGAAGAAGAAGAAGAATTTCCCTTCACTTTTGCACACACACAATTTTTTTTTTTTAAATTTCTCTCTCTCCCTCTCTATATTTCTTTCTCTCTCTCTCTCTCTCTCTCTCTCTCTCTCTCTCTCTCTCTCTCACACACACACACAAACAAATAAACAAACAAACACACGCACACAAGCAAACACCCCTGCTGCTAAACAACAGAAGTTGTCCCCCTTGATGCCCAAAGACAAAAGAAAAGTTGTCTCCCTTGATGCACAACAACAACTGGTTTCCCCTTGCACAGTGTTTCTAGTGTGGGCAGATTTCTCTATTCACACAAATATCCACTCAACTTGAGATTGTTGAAACACAGTCAAAAGCACACTGCTCACAGTCAAGCAAATAACCATGAGACATTCTGTCAGTAACAGATTTGTTCCCCCCAAGTGCGCATCAACTAACTACCGTATTACAGATAACTTCTTACATGAGTGGACAAATTCTTAAAAATCATAATAGATCTGTCAAGGTTTTTACAGAAGATAAGACCCTCTATTCCATTGGACATTTATAACAAAATCTACAGGCTGGCTGATTTCTGTGAACAGTGAGACAATAGGAAGTTTCCGCCAGTTATCTCTCTGAGGTTTTGGGTGCTTAGAGAGTACCGTGCCCCTTGTGGGGGCATAAAACATTGAGGTCAGAAGCAGGGTCAAGGGGAAGGTCGGCTGGGCGGACAGGAGTATGACAGCTTACTAGTGCCAAAACCTGGTGTTACCCATTATCACGTGATAGTTACTAATTAATGCTGTCAGTTACTGTTTTCATCTGTTTGTTACTAATTTTCACGGGAAATTACTAATTTTTAGTTTTGGCACTAGCAATCCATCAGGAAGTGAGCCAAAACTAAAAATTAGTAATTAACAGGTGAAAGTTAGTAATTTTTCCAGGAAAAATTAGTAATTTTCCGGGGGAAAATAATTAACAACAACCACAAAAACGTCACCACAGACATTACGAATCCGGATTTCTGGCATATAGGAAGAATCCCACCCATGAATATAATTCATAAAAAAATTCTCACTCTGCATAGAATGCAGCCTGGTTGTAGTTGTTTGGTATGTGTCCAAATGGAAGGGTGCTCTTACCCAATCCAAATGGAAGGGTGCTCTTACCCCGTCCAAATGGAAGGGTGCTCTTACCCCGTCCAAATGGAAGGGTGCTTTTACCCCATCCAAATGGAAGGGTGCTTTTACCCCATCCAAATGGAAGGGTGCTCTTACCCCGTCCAAATGGAAGGGTGCTCTTACCCCGTCCAAATGGAAGGGTGCTCTTACCCCGTCCAAATGGAAGGGTGCTCTTACCCCATCCAAATGGAAGGGTGCTCTTACCCCGTCCAAATGGAAGGGTGCTCTTACCCCGTCCAAATGGAAGGGTGCTCTTACCCCGTCCAAATGGAAGGGTGCTCTTACCCCATCCAAATGGAAGGGTGCTCTTACCCCATCCAAATGGAAGGGTGCTCTTACCCCATCCAACTGGAAGGGTGCTCTTACCCCATCCAAATGGAAGGGTGCTCTTACCCCATCTAAACGCCTGGACAGATATCGGCTGGTATACATGATCGTTAGCACAGAACATAATGAAGCATTGGTGAAATGACTAACCATCACATGAACATACCTTCCAGACTTTCAACACATAAAAGCTCAGTCCATCAGTTCAGTCCTAGCTGCATGTAAAGGCCATGACAGACGGGCAACACAAAACAATGTTTTCCACAAAAACTCCAACTCAAAACGTTGGAAAAACACATGTTTTCAAAGCGGGGATGTCACACGCGAAACACACACTAGCACGCTTCCTGTTTTCACAGAAATATCGGTCAGTGTCAGCTTGACCCGTTCCAGCTACCGCGCTGTGTGCGGTCAGTCACATGCATGCATGCAGCGCCCACTGAAACGGTCAGTGTCAGGTTGACCCGTCCAGTACAGCGTACTGCGCTTGTTCGGGTTTCGGGTTTGTAAACAACACGGCTGAAAGCGTCCACTGATATTAGTGACTCTTGTCAAACGTTACAGGCTCCATATAGCTCTAGTAAGGATTCAGGGCTCCAGTACTACCTTGAATCGGTACCGCCTCTGGGTCGGCCATTTTTTTTCTCTCTCTTGTTGATGCCGGAAACCGAGTCACGTGAATTGATCGTCCGCTGTTCATTGGCTGACTACCAAAACGTGTTTTCAGATTTTAGAGCAGGCTCTAAAACCAAAAACACGACGCGGAAACACGAAACAGTGCTTTCCGAAACGGGTTTTGAGGGATGTCACACGGGAAACACGCTGTTTTGTGTTTGTTTTGAGAGAAAACACTGTTGTGTGTAGTCCGTCTGTCATGGCCTTAACCCAGGGAGCAGTGAAACAATAATGTCTGTACTTACTTCCTAGCCTTGTCCAGAAAACCAATGATGTGTGTGGCAGTCAGGTTCAGAGACTCTGTGGTGTCGTCTCCTTGTGCTTCCTAAGAGTGTACACGAAATCATTTTGCACATCATTGAAAAAGCAATAGGAAACAAGAAATTCCTTCGAGGTAGGAAAAACACCCCCGTTGGTCAAAGGGAAATAACCATTCTCACTGCACCCATTCTCACTGCCACCAACTGAGAAGGTTATTTCCCTTTGACCATGAATATGTTTCTCTATAAGTCCTTGTAGAATCTTAATCCACCAATAACTCCCTAACCGTGTGTTTGACTGGTCCCAATTTTTGTAAGGACCGTCTCAGGAATGTATAGAACCTGTTCACCAAGTTTGGTGACGATCGGTCCGTTCATTCTTGAGATCTATATGCGAACACAAACACACAAACAAACAAACAAACACATCGACCGAAACCTAAACACACCCCTATACCGGGGGTGTAATAATTATTAAAAGTAAATTTTGATAAAAGCAAAGGGTAATGCTAACAGCATATTTGGGTGTGTATGGGATGCCTGAGGAGAGGAAGAATCTTTGTAAACCTGGCGTCTCTCTCTATGGGGGATGGACAAAAACGCTGGTCTCACTCAACACCCAACTCTCACTTCTGGCTCTATGAAAGCTGTTAGGGATAATGGTGGCCACACCCTGGTATGCTGCTCCTGCGATGCATTCCACTCACTGGTGGCCACACCCTGGTATGCTGCTTCTGCGATGCATTCTACTCACTGGTGGCCACACCCTGGTATGCTGCTTCTGCGATGCATTCTACTCACTGGTGGCCACACCCTGGTATGCTGCTTCTGCGATGCATTCTACTCACTGGTGGCCACACCCTGGTATGCTGCTTCTGCGATGCATTCTACTCACTGGTGGGCAGACCAAGCTCAACACGTCCAGTGCCTAGCTGTTGCACCAAGTAACCTACCCTTCATTCGTTCAGCTTGGTGCTTTGGAGACAATACATTTTTGATCTCAGCTTTAATTTTCTAGCATTTAGTCAGTATCTTTTGAAAAACCTAGATAAACGGGTGAAAAAAAAAGATGTTTTACGACTTACGCTGCCTTTTGCAAGAGCCCGCCTCCTGGCCAGTTTTTCTTCCAGAACCATACGCTGACGGGAGATTTCTTCATCGTACATCCGATGGACGGCATCCTGCTGTTTCCTGTGCTCCTTCATCACCCAATCAGCTTGCTCTGTGTTGAGTTGACCTTGACTGATGACCTCCGAGATCATGCCCTGCTGCAGTTCCTTGGTCCCCATCCTCTTGCGAACGGCAAACTCCTGAAGACATGAACAGCAGGAATGAGGGCTCACAACTTACTTCCAGGACCATACATGTATGCATTAGGCCAAAAAAAAAAAATAGTCTGTTTACGGTAACCCGACCGACCCTATTTTTTTCGCGCGACCCTAGACTTTTTTTGGCATTTAGTAAGAAAAAGAAAAAAAAAAATTTTTTTTTTTTTGGCAAAATAACGTAAAAATATGGTTTTTTGGAAAGAAAAAAAAAAAAAAATCCCGACCTACCGACCCTATTTTTTTGGCCTATGTTACCGTAAACAGACCTATTTTTTTTTGGCCTAATCCCATGAGAGAACTCTTCCTAATAAAGGATACCTTCTGTTGTTTTTGTGTCTATTATAACTCAGCTGGAATATACCTGTCATGAAAGGACACCTGCAATGTAGGAAGATTTTTGGCTGGTTAGTTACAAGAGTGTCCTTTCATCGTAGGTATCTAATAATAATAATAATAATAATAATAATAATAATAATAATAATAATGGACACTTATTAATCGCCCCTTCTCATCAGAGCTCATGGTGATGTACAATAGCAACAGCGTGCGCACACACACACACACACACACACACACACACACACACACACACACACACACCCACCCACCCCCCAACACCCACCGACCCACACACACACACAAACACACACACACACACACACAAACACATGCGCACACACACACACACACACTAAATACAGTTGGTGGCTAACAATGCTATAAAGACTATGTGTATCAATGTACAATCAAATGCTTTCCCATGTCATACTTTCAGACATCTCATTCAAACACTTGACCTTTCTCAGCCTTTCCGCTTCTTCGTTCTGCTCCAAGGTCAATGTGAAGGTCAGCTCATTTTCCTCCATGTCATGCTGTTCATCGATCAGTTTCAGCAAGCCCTGACGTTCCTACGGAAACATGGAATGTTTTACAACACGACTATTGCAAACAGCAGGTGAAGCAATGAAGAATCAGTGTAACGTCACATCACTTTGTGAGATTTATGATTTAGACAGACACAATTGTCCTCTGTGTCTTGGAACAACACTGATCCAGTCGTCTATGTATATCAAGAAAACACAAATTCTCTTATAAGTTACATATGCAGCAACAAAGCAAGTAAAAATGTATCAGCCAGTCATAATCATATCTTTCTGAGACAGAGACATAAACAGAACCCAAATCTATATGTACAGTACAATTGCTCAAAGCAAGACAAACCTTGTCAGGCAGCTCCTTGGTGGCAGCGAGCGCTTGCTGTTTTCGCTGGCGATGTTTCTGCAGCAACTCTGCAAGCTTCTCCTGCAGCAGAAACATTAAACAAAAATATCAGTTTTTGGGTAAAGAACTGTAGAAAACTCATCTCATCATCCTCCCGCTGTGCTTGCGTGTACACACGGGGGTGTTCGGACATCGAGGAGAGTCTGCACACAAAGTTGACTCTGAGAAATAAATCTCTCGCCGAACGTGGGGACGAACTCACGCTGACAGCGGCCAACTGGATACAAATCCAGCGCGCTACCGACTGAGCTACATCCCCGCCCTATGCTTATTTCAAGACCCATGCTTACTGTCAATAGAAATGTTATTGGCACTGAAGTCAGTGAAGCTAGACAACCACCAGCTCCTTCCTGTACTCAGCATTCAGTTTGATACATAGTTTCTTCAACTGTTGTTGTTAACAAGATTTATACTTACAAAATAATATAAGGCCAAGAATTTTTTTTAAATGTTTCCAATTCCCCCCACCGACCGGATTTTTTTCCTCCAGACCTTTTTTTTTGACAATTCAAAAAAAGAAAAGAAAAAATCAAATGACAAAACTTGATTTTGGAGGATTTACAAGGAAAGTTACTCTTCTTGGACATCAAGGGGACACAGCTCGCACAATTTTCGGCTAATGAAAAGCAAATGCGTCTGTGTAAAATTAATAACAAACTTCAATACCAAAAAGAATAAAAAATTAACCAACCTATCCACTCTTTTTCTCTGGGCATTGTCATCGGAAACAAAAACAAAACAAATTGAGAGGAGGGTGAGGGGGGGGGGGGGGGGACATCTTCCCACATCACCATAAATAACAACAACAAAACTCGCCTTGTTCTTGGCGCTGAGGTCAGTGAAGACAACCTCCAGCTCCTTCTTGTACTCAGCGTCCAGTTTCTTGTCGAGTTCCTTCTGGTTGTTGTTGAAGTTGCCCACAGCCTTGTCCTCCACTGACTTGCTGATGTCACCGTTGTGTCTCAGGCCGCCCAGTAGCAGCATGCTGGTCTGAATGGCGGCCTCGTTCTGTTCCTTCTCCAGGTCTGTGTCTACGTGGGTTGTCGCCAGCACGTCCAAGCTATGTGGAAAATTGTTTTAACATGTTTTTAATTCTTTTTAAATACAACACACCAACAGCACCACCAACATAAGAAAACAGGCACACACAAAAACATACAATCACTGCACGAAAAAAAGAAAAATGCTCCACAATACGTCTAGGCCCTACTGGCACTTTCACATGACCATTATTTACAGGTATGTATTGGTGCTTTGTGAGAGTAGGACCATTTTGAGGTGTTTGAGCTGACCTCAATCCAAAGGTAACATCAAAAGAACTCCAGGAAAGAGCACAGATGAAAATAAAGAGGGAAGGAGAAAGGAAGGGAGAAAGGGGAGAAAAAGAGAGGCTGAGAGAGACAGACAGACAGACAGACAGACAGACAAACAGACATAATGAAAAAAGGATGAAAGAAAAAGAGAACATCACATTAATTGTTCTACCAGAACATCTAGTCAAGTTTTGCTTCAGTTCAAAGCAAACTTGCATTGTAAAATGTACAGCAGTATTAAGTTACAAGGGGAAAAACGACATACCTGTATGAAACACTTACACAGAAATTCAACTTACTTGTCAATTTCCCTGAACATGTGCAGTTTGTCCTTGAGAGACAGAACCAGGACAATGCTCTCGTTCCAACCCATTATGCTGAAAACAACAACGGGAACTTTGTTTACTGGCGGCAATACACAAAATTAAATTAAAATAATAAATCGGCACGAAAACATTAGCCTATAATACATGCATCATAATTACATGTGTAACCAAAGCTGCACTTTGATCCCTAAACACTGATATTCTACATGCTTATCAGTTCTCTGCTTACAATTTACAAAAGTATAAATTATGTGTTTTCACTTTATTTTTGAAGCACCAGCATGCATCAGGTCTCAAACTTTGGCAGCTGCTTTAAGTACTTTCTCCACAAAAAATGATATTAAACTTTCTGTTGGAGACCTTCAGGTCTGACGTGCCCTTGCACCAGGTGAGATCCATGAACGCACCTGTAGTCTTTGATGATATTCAGACCCTTCCGAAGAGCTGCCTTAGGGTCCATGACAATCTTCTTTCCCTTCTCCTTCATGCGATTCTCCTGGTGAAGAGAACAGTTTTGATTAGCACGGGACATTCTGGTGAATGAAAAGATTCCTCTTTCATGTTGAGAAAACATACAGAACCTGAATTTCATTACGAACATGTCTCAGTTAAGTAAGAATCAACCCATCAATACATTTTACTTATGCTGTAGCTGAACCAAGAACTTATTGATCAGTCAATCAATCTATCAACCAGATATTACAAGCAATCAGTTAATCAATTATAGGTGTATTTTAACACTCTTTTCCTTGTAAATAAAACCCTTACTTTGCAAATCACACACACAACTGTAACATTCAACCTACCTGTGCGCTTGAAAACTTTTTCAAAGCCACAAGTCTGCTTTATTATTTGTTCATTGGAACCCCCCTATTAAAGACCTCCAACAGTCTGAGAAAATCAAGGAGGAATTAGTCTTGAATTGGGGATAAAGTTGATTGTTGTTATGAATATAAAAAAGCTGAAACACCAAGGTCTTCGGTGTCCGAACACCCCCCGTGTACACTACATTGGGGTGTGCACGTTAAAGATCCCACGATTGACAAAAGGGTCTTTCCTGGCAAAATTGCTGGGCACAGTTAATAATTGTCTACCTATACCCGTGTGACTGGGAAGAATAGGCCGTGAAAGGTAAATATGCGCCGAAATGGCTGCAATCTACTGGCCGTATTAAATTTCATCTCACACGGCATCATTGCAGAGCGCCTAGAACTGTACCCACGGAATATGCGCGATATAAGCCTCCTATTGATTGATTAATAAGGGGAAGTTTTAAATGAGGGAATCTTAAAAGGGGTTCCACTGTATGTCCCCCCCTCTACAAAGA
Source organism: Littorina saxatilis (assembly GCF_037325665.1). NCBI lineage: Eukaryota > Metazoa > Mollusca > Gastropoda > Littorinimorpha > Littorinidae > Littorina > Littorina saxatilis. The sequence goes on along the minus strand of NC_090256.1, from coordinate 80,446,102 downwards.
CCACAAAATCAACTAACTAGTAAATATTTTATTTCATTTGTAATTAAACTTTCCAATAAACTAACTTTGTTTTCATGTTTTGATTTACATCAGTGCTGCACAAATGCGTTCATAATCCACTAATATAACAGCTTATTTTCATACAGAAACACTTGAACTCACAACTCAGAGAACTGAAGATGAATACACCAAGTACAACTTGGATAGTCCTGATATGTCCTGATATTTCCCAAACCACTGGTCCATTATCAGGATTTCACCTGGGAGAAAAGGGCAATGGGACTTTTGTCCCTCTCAACCAAATTCCGATGGGACATAGTCGTAGGCAAGAATTACCGTAAGCGCCAGAGGCTTGTACGCGTTTTGACCAAAGATGCAAAATCGTGCATCTGAGAATTAGCCGCTATAGAGTGGGGGGGGGGGGGGGGGGGGGGTGTGTGTGTGTGTGTGTGTGTGTGTGTGTGTGTGTGTGTCTGTGCGTGTGTGTGTGTGTGTATAATCCGATGTAAAGTGTACATTTGGTGGCACAGTGGTACGTTATCTCAATGCGCCCTTTGACGCACTGAAGGAAATTGTGATGGGACATTTTCAGATTTAATGCGCCAATGGCGCAGGGCGCACTAGTAAATGAAACCCTGTATTATACAAGAGTGATAAGTCAGCTACAACTCACATCATATCTAGAAGGTGAAACAGTAGAATTATTGCGTTGACGGTAAACGCAGAAGAAAAGGAACGCGACAAGGGCAACCAAGAGAAAGCCAATCAACATTGCACAGAAGAATGTTAGCGCGGTGAAGCCATGTTGGTAGAAAATCTGAAACAAATTAAATTAGTGACGGACATGAGTAATAAACACTGGTGTTCTTTTAACAACTTCTTGATTCAGCAACTACATCATGATTGTTGGCATATTGTGGAGATAAGTATGTATAGTGTATGACAGAACAGAGCAAACACAGATGCACACACACTTTTAACCGGCCTGACAAACCATAAAAACTCAGACATACTCTTTTCTTTCTGTTATATTTAATAAATATGCTTTTTCTGCAAAAAATCAACATCTTTGCAAATTGTTCCTATTTTTCTTTAAATTCAGTGTAAATGAACTTGAAAAAGTTAAAACCAATAATACTCACACTGGTGGTGTACACTATGGTAGTATCCAGACAAATAGGCAAACTTAAAGGACCAAACGTTGTTCCACCGGTAGACTGCAAACATAAACCACTTGAAAGTATTAACTGTCCTATCAGTGTTCAGATCAAAAGTTTACACAATATTCATATGATACATCAAATCCGACCCAGACTCGTTCATAAATAATCACACTGCCCACTAATATCTAACTATCGCTGGAAGCTTGATCAGAGAGATGGATGGTGCAATCCACAACACAAGGATATAGTTAAAGAGGCAAAATGTGACTCATTATATATCAAAAAGAAAGATACACACAAATCACACACAATAATCATATATATATATATAAAACAAAACACACCCACACACACACACCAATCGTGTACAAACACAAACATGTGTGCCTCACACACAAGGGCGCACGCACACAAGAGCGTACACATGCACACACACACACACAAAGAAGCAACCCAACCAAACAAGCAATGACTAGCAGCAGCGAGAACACAAAATTGATGATTTTGATTTACAGAAGTGATAGAATTATGAAAGCATTTTGAATGTTACTTCGACGGGTGCAGTGGCGTGGTGGTAAGACGTCGGCCTCCTAATCGGGAGGTCGTGATTTCAAATCCCGGTCGCTGCCGCCTGGTGGGTTAAGAGTGGAGATTTTTCCGATCTCCCAGGTCAACTTATGTGCAGACCTGCTAGTGACTTAACCCCTTTCGTGTGTACACGCAAGCACAAGACCAAGTGCGCACGGAAAAGATCCTGTAATCCATGTCAGAGTTCGGTGGGTTATAGAAACACGCACAAACCCAGCATGCCTCCTTCGAAATCAGCGTATGCTGCCTGAATGGTGGGGTGAAAACGGTCATACACGTAAAATTCCACTCGTGCTGAAAACATGAGTGAACGTGGGAGTCTAAGCCCATGAACGAAGAAGAAGAAGAAGAAGAAGAATGTTACTACACTGCATGGAACCTCACTTTCAAGACTCTCCAATTCAAGACTTACCCAGTTTTAAAACCCTGCTTTTTGAGATTTTCTTTTCATAAAATGAGTAAATCTTCCTCCTTTTTTTTTTAGACTCCTTCCATTTTTCCTCAGATTTTTGGATGGGTGATACTATCATAAAAAAAGTAAAATATTATGTCACTTGTATGAAATGGTTATTTTCTGCAATCAGCCACATGCGTGTACACTGCATTAATTTTCTCTTTGAGATGATAAAGTGATCTATTGTATTGCATTTGATTGGAACGTTGTATACTGACCTCAAAAAAGGAAAGGTAGGCGATGTATTCTGTGATGCCATTGGAAAGATCTTCACCAGCTTTACCAGCAGGTTCAGCATAAAACTGAACTGAGCTGTTATCACCTCGGTCTGAAAACACATGCACAATATCACTATTGAAAATCTGTGCATGTGTAAACTGGGCTATTATCACCTAGGACTGGAAAAGCACAAACAAATTAAGTCACATTATCAAAGATAATCACAAAATATGTCATGTTTTATTCTTATTCAAAATTGATGGAGGTAACAGAAAACAGTAAGTCACATAATGATAAAGCGATAACAAAATACGAAGTCAATTCAACCTGTCAGCCTGAACAATAACACTAAACTAAAACTTAGTCTTCACCGTGACTCAGAGCCCTGGCTGATCGAAACCCGTCATGCACACAGCAGACATAATGTTTGAGCTTAAAGCCCCACTCCGCCTCACAGGAGATTTACAGAATGATGACATCTTTCACAAAAAACAGCAATACTAACCTTATGGGAGTCACTCACAATAGCATTCAACAACAGTAAATGACACTTACAGATCACTTGAATTGCTATTTAGCATGCGTAAACCACACACCAGTTCTCGTGGTTTATTCAACCCTTGAGCCATCGGGGCCCCATGTGACCCACTTTTTCAAACATTATCAATTTAGTCGTTTGTGCTTGCAATCCTACTCTATATCTGCAAAAGCATGTTATTGTGCACCTCTGAATCGAAAATATAATTCCAGCACAACGTTATAACAAGGGGGCTCATAGTGCCCTCAATCAAATGACTGATAGCGACACAAAACAGACGGAGTGGCGGCATCTTTAAAGAAACTGTAGTCTGCTTTGCAATGGTAACATGCAGCACATTTGATGTGATAGTCGCCCTGTCGCGGAAGTACGTTAGTATGCGCGCAATACTCAATCTACACGGCGCAGCAACAAACAATATCAAATGGTTGAAATCTCAGTCGACCAGCATTTAAAAAATGGCAAAGTTGTATCGTTTTTGGTAGCCCATTCCCCCGTCATCAATTCAAAAGATATGTAAGTTGCACACACCAGTTGACTCATTCAACAGGTTAATGCTTGACATACATCCTTTCCTACTTTTAAAACTTAAAACTGGCCTGACTTTGTTTTGATGATAAAAGAATTCTTTGGTGTTTTAACAATGTTTATGTAACAAGCTGTCAATTTCTTATTTGGATTTTAAAAGTTAGGTCTAGAGCCGATTTGACTACTTCCTTTCTAACTGCACAAAAAAATTCTTTGAAAATTTCTCACTCTCAATGAAAGAAGTTCCCTTTCAGTGAGAGTTCAAATGGAATTATGTTTGTATTGTATGAAAAGGCTCGGCGAGCTCAGCTCAGTGATCAGAAACAGATGGTTTACATGAGGCGGATGGTGGCTTTAATATCAATTCAAACATATCAATGTGATTAATTAATAATGCTATGGAACCGCTTTGGTGTCCTGTTTTGCAATTTTGTTTGCAAGTACAATTTTGATTAAAACTTTTGAAAGCGAGATATGATGTCATGAAGATATTTATATACATATGTAAACTTTAAAAAATTACATGTAATTAAGTAAGAAACAACTGGGGATACCATCTGGAAGAATAGATGTAAAGTTTGAATAGGATCTTTCCTGTGTTTATTGAGAATAAATGGACTAAATGTAAAAAAAACGAAATAAAATAACTGCAATTTTAACATGAAACTCACTCAGTGCAGTGCCTGGCTGATAGTACAGATACTGCCGGCCTGTCACACTACCGCTGGAGACCAGTGCAGGTGTCCAGTCGGCTTGCAGACCTGGGCTGATATCTTCGTCAAAGGTTACGTTGCCCAGTGTGGCTGCTCCGGACGTGGACAGGTGAGCCAGATTAGTGGTCAGCTGAATCTTTGGCGGACTGGCTACGGAGTTGTACATCTGAAAATATGTATATAGACTTAAGTTTAATAGGTCATGATTTTTTTTGCTGTGAGAGGTCTGAGTAAGCTTTTGTTTTTCTGTGGTGGACGTCTGCAATATCTATGTAACCCATGTTATTTTGGATATTTATGCAGAAAAGAAGAAAATCATATTCTCCTGTTGTTGGCTCCGTGTGTAAAATTAGAAGATTTAGTCATCAAATTTAAGTCAGCATTATCTAACTGACGCAAAACTGAAATGGTACAAAATAGCATGGTGTATGTTGTGTAAGTCCAATGTTGGGGTTCAAGAATTGTAGTTTAGCACCGTGGCTATAGCTAGGTCTGCCATGGAAACTGGCCTCACTGATTCCTGTTAGACAATGGCCCTTTTTGCGGCATTTTAAATATGGTAGACACATTTTTCTTGAAGAGCTAACATCCACGCCATATCCTTCGGCACTTTGTGATTCTTTCCATGAAACCGTACCTTTTTTCTATAACACTTTACTCAGCAATTGCTTTATTCTACCTGAAACATACAGTTCTCAGTATGACATCTAACCTGAACAGTTACCTTTCTCTTTCACAATGTTTTAATACATCACCTTCAAAGTTCATTCATTTGAGTCTTGCCTCAGCAGCTCTATCTTACCCCATTTATAATTTCAATATCTTATAAAACTCGAGTGAATCAGATCAATGAAGTTGCATGTAGGAGCCAGATAAAAACCCTGGAGAATGAATATGTCTGGACTGGTTCAAGAAACCCTCTTTCCTTAACAATTCTGTAAGCTTTAGTAAATTAGGCCAACACAGTTGTGTGAGCCAAACATAAACCCTGGAGAATGAATCTCTCTGGACTATAGTTCAAGAAACCCAGGCCTTTCCTTAACAATTCTGTAAGCTTTAGTAAATTAGGCCAACACAGTTGTGTGAGCCAAACATAAACCCTGGAGAATGAATATGTCTGGACTGGTTCAAGAAACCCTCTTTTCTTAACAATTCTGTAAGCTTTAGTAAATTAGGCCAACACAGTTGTGTGAGCCAAACATAAACCCTGGAGAATGAATCTCTCTGGACTGGTTCAAGAAACCCAGGCCTTTTCTTAACAATTCTGTAAGCTTTAGTAAATTAGGCCAACACAGTTGTGTGAGCCAAACATAAACCCTGGAGAATGAATCTCTCTGGACTGGTTCAAGAAACCCAGGCCTTTCCTTAACAATTCTGTAAGCTTTAGTAAATTAGGCCAACACAGTTGTGTGAGCCAAACATAAACCCTGGAGAATGAATCTGTCTTGACTGGCTCAAGAAACAAATGAACTCTTGTAAGAGTGAATCAGATTTGCACAACTTTCCTGGCTAATACCTCACCTCCACAGTTCGTTCAATGGTAACAACAGGTGGATTCGGGGTGTACAGTCTGCTTTTAAAGCTGATGTAGGTGATGTCAGCAGCTGACACTGTTGTACCCAGACCTGATCCAGACACTGCGCCACTGTTCAGTACCACTGTTGTCTGCATTACACAAACATGTCAGAACTCTGAGTTTGAGAACATTCACACCCACATATACACATGTGCAGACACACATGCATTCGATGCATACATGCAAGTGAAAGCGAGAGAGAAAGGGTGAGAGATAAAGCGAGAGCAAGAGATCTGTTTTTTTCAAGTTTAATAGTGTAAAAGGTGCGCTTTTGTTCAAACCCTTTTAGCCCTAACCTTAACAAAAAATAACTTTGATAATAAGTAATATGTTTAAGATAAAACGTAAAAAGAATGTATACATTAAGTTTAATATCTAATTGGTATTTCAATTCATGAGAGAGAGAGAGAGAGAGAGAGAGAGAGAGAGAGAGAGAGAGAGAGAGAGAGAGAGAGAGAGAGAGAGAGAGAGAGAGAGAGAGAGAGAGAGAGAGAGAGAGAGAGACTATTAGGGTTTTAACATCCTCTTAGACCAACTGGTCTATATTGGGACAGGTATTGGTAATACGCTGAAGATATGGTGTGATACTTTGATTCGAACAAGCCCGCTGTGGCTGTCTTCTTCGACACACCAGCATTGGGTTTGTCTCGTCAAAGTATCGAAATACGATCATGATAATCAGAGACGAGAGATGATGCATGCGTGTCTTCGTGTTTTCCAAGCCCTGAGACTTTCGCTGTGAACGTGGGATCTTTTTCGTGCGCATGTGTGCACACGGGGGTGTTCGGACACCGAAGAGAGTCTGCACAAAGTTGACTCCGAGAAATAAATCTCTCGCCGAACGTGGGGATCGAACCCACGCTGATAGTGACCAACTGGCTACAAAGCCAGCGCGCTACCAACTAAGCTACGTCCCCGCCCCTAGAGAGAGAGAGAGAGAGAGAGAGAGAGAGAGACAGAGACAGAGAGAGAGAGACAATGACAATGATAATTCTTTATTTAACGAGGGTACAGTGGAACCCCTCTCTAGCGACCTTGAAAATGTTGACAAAAATCGGTCCTTATGGAGGGGGGTCCTTACAGAGGGAGGGGGCGGGGTCAGGGGGCCACAAAGAAAGTCACCTCAGATTTTCTTAAAAAAAGAAAACAGAGGAGTGTGAGTTGCTGATGACCATTTCCTCAAGCAAACTGCTTCGATTTCATGTTTGACATTGTCATGGTGTCCACCAGTTCTGGTGCATGTACTACCCTCAGATCTCAGTACCCTGGCCAAGTTTCCTCTCAAGACATCAAAGAGACCGCGCCATAGGTTAAACTCCCCATAGGTTAAACTCGGTCACTGACCCTATGGCTAAACTCCCCATAGGTTAAACTCGGTCACTGACCCGGGTGCAGGAAGTGTTTCCTCTCTCAGATATGAAAGGGGAACCACCTCTCGTAGCTAAAACTGGGTCAATGACCCCTGGGAAGAAGGTGTCTATAAACAAGGCCACCCAGCTATCACAATGGACCTGCCTTTGATCTCGATGATTGGTTTGTGATGTTTACTCAGCCCACCCAACCATCACACCTCTCAGCGGTTTAGTGCCTTTGCTTACGCGAGACGGTTATAACTGGTTATAACCGGTTTGTCAGTGATGCGTTACGCTGACTGAGAGTCTTGGCTTTGTCTGACAAAGTCGTTGCACAAGCTGTTAGGTCGGTCCTTAGACGTTAGAGCGGGGTGGTCGCTACACTGGTGACAACTATATAAGGAAACACATCGGTTAAAAAAAAAAGGGTCGTTGTGGCGGGGTAGTCCTTAGAGAGGGGGCTCTTAGAGAGGGGTTCCACTGTAGTAGATTAAGCAGTGGTCTGCTTTTTTACATCCAGCCCTCGCCCTAAAGAGGGACTAACTACAACATTGAAGTAAATATACAAGATAAAAAAAAATAAAAAATAAAAATAAAATTCTACATTTTAACAGATAACTAAAGTGAAAACACATTATACATATACCATGTACACAAAATGCATTGCATTGAGGTAGATTGTGAGTTAATTGATGTGAATTAAGTGGTATAGAGCAGCTTGCACTTTCTCAACATCATGCTCTAAGCCATACATTGCATTTTAAGGAAAACAATCAAACAAGCAAGACATTGCAAAAATCATCACACATCTAAACAGTCACTGGTTTGAGAGAGAGAGACAGAGAGACAGAGACAGAGAGAGAGAGAGAGAGAGAGAGAGAGAGAGAGAGAGAGAGAGAGAGAGAGAGAGAGAGAATGAATCCATCTGAAGCTACACTGTACTGCAGTAACTTGGCAAACTTTTTCTTCTCTCTTAATAATTCAAAGTCTTTATCAGTTTATGACTGCGGTGCCTGTTTCAATTAAATAAGCAAATCACTAAAACTACACATATAATACAAACTACCTGTGACAACAATCAGCCAAGATCTTTAAAGCTACACAATGTTGTCAAAATGTGTTCAAACTCCTGGAAAACGTTCATTTAATATGTAAACAGATAGTAGGAAAAAAATCAAAAAATGAAAATAGAAATGAAACAGTACGCAAACCCATGCATCCATTCCAATTCCTCCTATCTCTTCTAACACCCCCCCCCCCCCCCCCTCCCCTTCGCAGTCAACCAGACCCTGATTTCACACACCTCCAGCAGAGTGTAGGGCTGACTAGCAGAGATTGTCTGATTTTCATAAAATATGCACACTGCCGTTGTTTGGGTGGATCCGAAATGGAGGGCGGATATCAAGATAAACAACTTCAGGATAAGGCCCTGTACTCCATGGCCTACAGATGCCATTGCTGCTTGTCTGCTGGCCCTGCAGCTGTACGGTGCTGCACTCTCTCGTCAGAAAAGCTCAGTCTCTTCTAGTTGAAACTGAAAACATGAACATAAACAAAAGCACTATATATATGCCTGCTATGTTTTCAACTAATGATTTGAAATATCATTGTTCATATTTTGTGCGCTGCGTACGTCCTAGGACGATCTCAATTGAGTTTTAAATCAAATTAAATTTTAAATTAATGATGGATCGGAGCTGCAGAGTGTCCCCACGATCTTCCATTCACTTTCAGAAGCCAATTAATTAGGTTTTTTGTACTCTTCAGCTTAAATTTCCAAATTGTATCGGGACTGATCGAATCAATATGCAGCGTAATTTTAAACTTGTCTGACAACTGTCGACCACACATCATATTAACACACTTCATGGTATATATGTTCCAAGTCTGCTTACGTCTATAAAACCAGGAACCTATTATATTTAGAACTATTATCGTCCCACACTGCTGAACTCAAGTTAAGACAAACATGGCATATGTTCCTCTCACCGAAAGTAGTAAATATTATCAATAAACTAGCTGGTCAGGATAACCTCTGTAAAACAACTGCGCCTGGGGCAAAAAGCAACGTGTTATTATTGAACGCGTATCGTGGCATATATCATTTAGTCCACCTGCATGTATACAGAGGATCATGAATGAAGTTCATTTATAATTATACGCGAACAAAAAATGTCAAAATGTAGTAAGATCAGGTCCTTTTATAGCCTAAACACTACAACAAAATGAAGACAACTCATAGAAAATAACGTACCTCTCTCAGCCACGCATTTTGTTGCATGCAACTTGAATAATCGAAAAACAAAAAGGCAATTTGTTCGTCAACTCAATGCCAACTCGTCTGCTTTCCTTGTCTACCCCGCGCCGCATGGGGTCGCGATGTTACGGCCCTTTTGATTGGTCCTCCGCCTAGATACCGAAGGCATGCACAGGTTATTTATCAAAACAAATATGGCGGTCAGCATGTGCGAGCAAGGAGAAGCAAGCTAGGCTCTTTGTACCAGAAAACGCAACAGAACATCTTTACAGCCCTTTTCTTGTCATCGAAGTGGCCGTTTTGACTTGCACAAAGTGACTGAAGACCAAGAAAATGTCGGTTAACTGCACTAGTCTGAGATTAAGTTATGCTTCTTATGATTTTTGCCTTCCAATCACTGTCTACCTCGACAGTGATGAATTTACTATCGACAAAGCATGGATCGCTGGAGCTTTCATTCTTGGACTGATCGTTGGTGCAGCATTAACTACACTTTGTGTCCGGCCGTTTCTAGCCTCATGGGCAAAAAAGAAGGTTTGTAGCCGAGTCAAATTTCGACAATGTTTCCGCTTCAAAGTTCTCTCCCTTGGCATCCCCCACCCCATCTCTTTAAATATATATTTTTTTAAAGTAACGACACATTGCATGCCTATGGATCCTGTGTATGTGTAAAGCAACAACCAAAAAAACCACATTTACTACAAATTGTATACAGTATTTGCAGTAGGCCTACATTTATTAGTAAGTATTACTGTCAGGGAACCATAACTCCTATAATTTACACTGTAATTTTGTATGGTATTTTTGTTGCTGTATTACACATGTATTTAATTAATTACAGAGACAAGACGAGGAGGAGATGCTGCTGGATACTGCTATTGCTGCATCCCCAGTTCCAGATGAAAAGAAATTCAAGGTCAGCAAAGACATCCTTTGATTTTTTTTTTACTGCACTGGCTGTAATTTTGTTTGTTTCAAGAACTTGAACTGTACATGCAGTCCTTTCTTAGAACCGTCATTTATTTAATCTTTCTTGAATGAAAAAAGATAAAACATGCATTTCATTACACACACATATCCTCAGGCACATACACACACTGGAGAAAGTGAGAACACGCACGCTCACTCACACAAATTGGTGCACACATATACATACACATGCAATATGACCTCTTATAATCAAATATTCATTCTTGCCTTTTCACCCTCCACAGACACACACACACACACACACACACACACACACACACACACACACACACACACACACACACACACACACACACACACACACACACACACACACACACACACACACACACACACTTGCCTTTTCACCCTCCACAGACACACACACACATATGGGGGTGGGGATGGAGGTATTGTTTGACATTTTCGATCCCCCCCCCCCCCCTAATTTTATGAGCTGAATGCATGTACAGCCTTAATTGAAGGAAACAAAGTATCAGCAAGAAAAAACTCAGTGAATCAAAGTGTCTGTAAAATGTGTTTTGACTTGTTTTCAGATTTTATGACGTTGAAGTTGAAGTAAACAACGATTTGTTTGTTTAAATTTGACATATATAGTCTTAGGCAGACAACCTTTTTTGCGCAAGATGGTGCCAGTCTTCATGGCGGAGAAGTAAATGACAAACATGATAAAAACATGGTATGTGCCCAAAGAATGAGATGATAATGTCAGTAAAATTAAACAGAAAGCAGAAAAAGAATAGATCAATTCGAGTGTAATATTATAGACTATGTACACATGCTTGCACTGATCAACTGAATATTTCATGCCGCTTTTATTTTATCTTATTTTGTTCTGGTGTAGGTTAAGTAAGGACAGGTTTGGTTTCGTATGGTTTTGATAAATATTCTTCTTTTTTTTCCCGCTCACAGTCAATACAAGCCGTCCCCTTGGACCCAAGCTCAAAAAAGGCTGGAAGGAAGAAGAGCTCACGCTTCAAGCGAAGAAAGAAAGTGAAGGATGCAGATGAGGAAGGAACGGAAGGGAAAGTGGAGCTGGATGAAGCCCTCTGCAGAGGAATGGTTGACGTTCTGTCACAGACTAACGGGTAAGTGTGTGTGTGTGTGTGACAGTGTGTGTCTGCCTGTATTTCCTTCCACATGTGTGTGTATAGAGGGTGGATTTGTGTCATGAGTGAGAGAGTGTATATATGCGTGTTTCTCTAAAGTAATGTGTTTGTGTGTGTGTGTACGTGGGCACGCATGCATATTTATATGTCTGCTTGTCCGTCCTGTGCATGTATAGAGCGTGGGGTTGTGCGAGATAAAGAGAGAGAGAGAGATGTTGAGGGCACCTCCCTTAAAGGACACTTTCTGTTGCCCATTTCTCTATTATGTTGACCAAAATATACCTGTCATGACAGGCCACCTACAATGTAGGGACACTTTTACCTGGTCCCAAGGGTGTCCTTTCATCGCAGGTACCTCTGTACCACCATCTTTTCTCACTCCCTTGGGTAATTTAAGGGGGGGGGGGGGGGCTTTAAGGAATAAACTCATAGTTCAAATACAAGTCTTCTGTCTGAATTTATTTTCACTAAGTACCGATACAGTGGAACCCCCCTGTTAAGACCTCCAAAGTCTGACAAAATTGGGTCTTTAAAAGGAGGGAGTCTTAAAATGGGGGTAAATTGACAGACTGTTATGAAAAGAAAGTCTGAGAAAACACTGGTCTTAAAAGGAGGAAGTCTTAAATTGGGGGGTCTTAATCAATCAATCAATATGAGGCTTATATCGCGCGTATTCCGTGGGTACAGTTCAAAGCGCAGGGATTTATTTTTTTTATTTTTTATTTTTATTTTATGCAATTGATATCGCGCACATATTCAAGGCGCAGGGATTTATTTATGCCGTGTGAGATGGAATTTATTTACACAATACATCACGCATTCACATCAGCCAGCAGATCGCAGCCATTTCGGCGCATATCCTACTTTTCACGGCCTATTATTCCAAGTCACACGGGTATTTTGGTGGACATTTTTTTTATCTATGCCTATACAATTTTGCCAGGAAAGACCCTTTTGTCAATCGTGGGATCTTTAACGTGCACACCCCAATGTAGTGTACACGAAGGGACCTCGGTTTTTCGTCTCATCCGAAAGACTAGCACTTTGAACCCACCACCTAGGTTAGGAAAGGGGGGAGAAAATTGCTAACGCCCTGACCCAGGGTCGAACTCGCAACCTCTCGCTTCCGAGCGCAAGTGCGTTACCACTCGGCCACCCAGTCCTCTTAAAAGAGGGGTTTCACTGTACCACCTTTTCTGTTTCCAATTGAAAGAGGGGGCTTTAGAGAATAAACTCATAATTCAAATAACAAGTCTTCAGTCTGATTTTATTTTCACTAGTGGTAGTACCGGTAAATATACAGATATGGTTGTCCAGAAATGTAAGAATTATAGCTGTTTTGTACGAAGGACTTATCAGTCTTTTTATAAACTGGTCACATAATTGCCCAATAGCTCAGTTTGGGGTGGTACTTTGCACAAGAGAAATATATCTATAAATAGAGTTTTTCGCAATCACTCTGTAAATCATAAAATAGAAATCAGTCATAGAAAGACAAAAGGTCAAACACTTGCGCAAATGACGTACATGTCTGAATTGTCACGCTCCACGTGAACTCGAGAGCTTTGTTTTGGGCAGGCACTGCATGACTGCTCAAGAGAATGTATAAATAGAGTAGCTAGTAATTGTATACATGCAGGCATGAGTATGTTTTAAGGCAGAAAGACAAAGGGCCGTCAATAAGGAATGAATTGCTCAATGCTATGTTTGCTAACACAGCGTTGTTATGCACAACGATTGGATTGAGGGCTAATACTATAGTGGATTATAAACACATCAATGGTGTATGTGACATGACCTTGTCAGGTGACTAATGCATTGTGTAAGAGTACTTTGCTCTAAAATAACATGAGATGGCAGCTGTCATCTCAATGTTTTGTGGTCAAAATTAATGCTGCGTAGGATCAAACCACCTTTTGAAGACTATATGTGACCCTCCACCACGAAATGAGTCGCATGTCACCTTGCGCGGTTCTGCGCTAGGCTTAATAGAAGTCCGGGGGGACTGTGGTAAAAGTGTGAGGGTCACCTCAGTCACAGGCTTATAACTCGAAAAGTTTTCGCTCTTTTCTAAAACGGGTTTTACCACTGGATAGAGCATAAAACACTCATTAGGAAAATGTAAAAATATGAAAATCATGCAAAGATGACATGCGACTCATTCCGTGGTGGAGGGTCACATATTTACAAAACAACACAAAAAAACAACAACATCAAAAACAGAGAACTAGAAAGTGAGGTCTTGTAAAGGAGGGGGTATTACAATGGAGGTAAAGGTACAGATGTTATGAGCAAAAAAGTTGGAAAAGAAAAGTCTAACAAAGGGGTTGTCTGAAATTGGGGGTCCTTACATGTATTCATGGTGCTGGCTGGAAACACGCAAGTAAGTACTACGTGTAGCTGTGTATGCATTTAGTGCCCTTATACAGTTGAATCTGCCCAAATGACCATGCACCTCTCGATAACATGACCACCTTCCTACAACGAACCACCGGAAGGGTTCTCCAACAAGTGTTTTTGTCTATATTATATTCACCTTTCCATGGGGACCACCTGTCTTCAACCTCTTCGCTGCCAAACAAATATTTGTATACAAAACATAAATACATTCACCTAAATTGCCAACGTACATATATATATAGTGCCCTTGATGTATAATTGAGTAGTCACCACACATGCACACACTAGTGTTTGTTTGTTGTTGTTGTTCTTCTTCTTTCTTGTTAATTTTCAATCAATGGGACTATAAAGTTGGAAATATAATTAAAAATGAAATATTTGTAAGTACAGGATGGTGCTTGGGTGACGTTATCTCAAAACGGATTGTAATCATGTTTACACAAATTACAGAATGTCTTCGGAAGTGGAGATGGCAGAACAGGACTTGTCAGCTATTGTTGCCATGGAGAGGAGTCAGGACCAAGAGAAAGAAACAGTGAGAATGGCATCTGTGTTTTCAGACCTTTCTTCTACCTCTTCTTCTGCTGCATTCACGGGCTGAAATTCTTAGCTGAATGGGTTTTTACGTGCATGACCGTTTAAACCCTTTAAAAACCCACTCGCGTAAACATATCTGGCTAAACTTGCTTGTTTGTTTTTGTTTGTTTGTATGTTTTAGGAGGGAAGAAGTAAGTCTTTAGTCACTCCTCATTGCTTGCAAGCTATATATGCAGTCCCCTTTTACACACTGTGCGTGCCTGATGTTGCAGTGCAGGCCAAACCTTGAGAACTTTACAAACAGAAGTTGTAAATCTGATACTTAATATGGGCTTGTGCATCATTCGACCCATTATCATTAATTACTAGTTCTTGCCTCAAATGCTACTTCCCCCACTTTTAATGGACAGAATTCGAGAGATTATAGTGCCAGCACATGTTAAATCTTGAGAATAAAAAAATGTTTTTAGAAGAAATTGAAAGAGCTGTGGGTGCATGTTTTTTACTATGGATTTTACTTGTAACGTTGTGTCTGAACAGTTGATGCTGAAAGTGCTGGAGTACTTGCTGAGGAAGAAGGCAGACAAACGCTTGGTGACAGAAAACTTCTGTGAAAACTTTGTGAAAAAGACGGAACAAGACCTGCGAGACATGCGACATATGATTGACAGGGAGAAAGAAGAGGAAGAAGAGGTAATTAAATGATATCGACAGAAAATTATCTTTTTATTTGTCTGACGTTATGATTGCTTTCAAAATACATGTAAGTGTTTAGTTTTTGCCATACCCCCCGCGGGTTAGGGGGAAGAATTTACTCGATGCTCCCCAGCATGTCGTAAGAGGCGACTAACGGATTCTGTTTCTCCTTTTACCCTTGTTAAGTGTTTCTTGTATAGAATATAGTCAATTTTTGTAAAGATTTTAGTCAAGCAGTATGTAAGAAATGTTAAGTCCTTTGTACTGGAAACTTGCATTCTCCCAGTAAGGTAATATATTGTACTACGTTGCAAGCCCCTGGAGCAAATTTTTGATTAGTGCTTTTGTGAACAAGAAACAATTGACAAGTGGCTCTATCCCCTCTCCCCCCTTTCCCCGTCGCGATATAACCTTCGTGGTTGAAAACGACGTCAAACACCAAATAAAGAAAAGAAAAGAAAGTTTTTGCCATAGCAATGCCAACTGCAATCTTTAAGAACATGATGTCTAATAGTTATGCTATATTTTGTGAAAGCTTTCATTTTTCAATTAAAACTTGATCATGAAAGTTTCTGAGCGTGCGATATTGGTCAAATGACCCCTTATGTACTAGAAGTATCATTAGGCCATATGGAAGTGTCTGAGCATGAGATATTGGTCAAATGACCCCTCATGTACTAGAAGTATCATTAGGCCATGGAAGTCTCTAATGGCACATGAAGTGCTAGAAGTATGATCACTAATAGGGTCTGCATTTAAGAAATATGCCAAGAAAGAACACCATCCTTCATTTGCCATTAAGGGGATGGTGTCCATCCGTTTGCCATATCACTAGTAAAGCACCGGGAAAGCAAATGGTCATAATGCAATGTCAGTTAAGTTTCGCGGTTTGGAGACATTTGGTTTTTATGCTTTTTTTCACCCATGAGCCTGACGAAGTTGAAACAGCTTTTAGAGTGTTTTGTAGTTGACAGACATTTGAACACTTATTTCCTCTAATTTATCGGCAGTGCAACTTTAAAATGGTTGATTTTTAATATTCAGAAACTGAAGAATGACAACAAGCTGAGCAAAGACCCCCAGGCATTGGAAACAGAGCTGCAGGCACTACAGACCCGGTTCAACAACAAACAGGGAAAACTTCAGCGAGATTATAAAGAGAAGATTCGTACGGACCTCATCAAGTCTTCCGGCATGTCAGAAGAAGAGGTTGGTACTCATATGTGTATGTGTACATGTATTATGTATATTATAAATGTGTGTGTGTGTGTGTGTGTGTGTGTGTGTGTGCGTGCGTGCGTGCGTGCATGCTTGCGTGTGTGTGTGTGCGTGCGTGCGTGCGTGTGTGTGTGCATGCAGGTGTTTGTGTTTTGGAACCAGCTATAATACCAGCAAATACAGACAAGAAAGAAGCAAGAAGAAGAAGCAAGAATATGCTACACACACAAAAAAACCTGCTAAGAAATGTAAAGAAAGAAAATGAAATTGCACAAGCACATTTGAGAAGTATGACTTGCTAGATACGGGTGTTTATGGCATGTGTACAGGTGGAAAGTGTGATGGAAAAACTGACAGCACAAATGTCAAATCTAGAAGAAAAGCGTGGACAGGAGCAGGCGCGACAGCGGAGGGTGAGTCATTTATAGCACTAGTTTCACTGTCAAGATTCATTGTATCAC
>NC_090256.1:80384303-80424303 GCF_037325665.1 Littorina saxatilis | reverse complement strand
ACAGAGAGAGAGTGTGTGTGGTGTGTATTATTTGAGCATGAATGTGCACCTGTCAATGTGTCCATCTGTCTGCGTCTGCCTGTTTTTCTGTGTCTATCTCTAAGTTTGTGGGTATGTGTAGATGGGCTATTGTGTGTGTGTGTGTGTGTGTGTGTGTGTGTGTGTGTGTGTGTGTGTGTGTGTGTGTGTGTGTGTGTGTGTGTGTGTGTGTGTGTGTGTGTTTCAAAATGTCCATCTCTTCATCTTCTTTTCAATTGTCAGATTGAACGTCTGCTTGTTTATTTGTCGGTCTGCTAGTTTGTTTGGTTTGTAAGTTTAAATAACCCTTTCCTATGATTCAATTGCTTTTCAGAGCTAAGGACAAGATCTTGAAGCAGCATGAACAGAACATGCAGGCACTGTCGAACCAACTGCAGCGCAGCAAAATGAGACAACAGAAAAGGTGAATGGTCACACCTTGTCTGCTCGTTGCACCCTTGGGAATCATTTTCCTGCGATTTTGACCTTAAAAAGCTCAAAGGGACATTCACTGTACTGTGACTTGGACACTTCTGAAAAGGTTTACTCGAAAATGCTCCTTATAACTTCTTTGATTAATTAAATCAATGTGATTGATTGGTGGATGGGTGGATTAACAAATTGATTCATTGACTTGACTGACGGGCGCAGTGGCGTGGTGGTAAGACGTCGGCCCCCTAATCGGGAGGTCGTGAGTTCGAATCCCGGTCGCTGCTGCCTGGTGGGTTAAGAGTGGAAATTTTTCCGATCTCCCAGGTCAACTTATGTGCAGACCTGCTTGTGACTTAACCCCCTTCGTGTGTACAGGCAAGCACAAGACCAAGTGCGCACGGAAAAGATCCTGTAATCCATGTCAGAGTTCGGTGGGTTATAGAAACACGAAAATACCAGCATGCTTCCTCCGAAAGCGGCGTATGGCTGCCTAAATGGCGGGGTAAAAACGGTCATACACGTAAAATTCCATTCGTGCAAAAACACGAGTGTACGTGGGAGTTTCAGCCCACGAACGCAGAAGAAGAAGAAGAAGATTGGTAGTGGGGCTCGTATGTTGCAGACGCACTCATAAATCATTCACATCTTGCAACAAACATCATACTTTGTGGTATTGTTCCTTATAATTATTTAAGGGATTTCAGATACAGAGCCACTTCAGAAATCGTTTTTTTTTTGTCTTTGATAGGGAATAAAAGGCTGCATTTACAGCAGACGAAATTCGTACCAAAAGCGCTCAGCAGTAAATATTCCCAACTCAGCAAATGTAAAATTCAATGGTTTACCATGCACCAGAAGTTGTCTGTTGATAACACATGCATGACATAAATACTCTTATGGGTATTTTTGTGTTCTGGTATTTAATTTGATCGTTTTTAGAATTTTATATATCCGCAGCATGAAAATTCAAGATGGCGGCCTCCGCAACATTGCGTGTTTTGATTTGAGCGAAAACAACGTTTCTGAAGGTAAGTTTTCAAGAATACGCATCCATTCACCAATGTCACATCATTTTATTGTTTAATTCTCCCCTGGGGTCTGTTATTCATCGGGTGAAGCGCTGAAATGCAGAGTAATCTTGCAATAGCTCATCAGCTGGATTGTGATGCTGATAGATCTAGATCTATCTGTTGATTACAAGTAAGGAAATCATGATCGCCACGCTGGTGATTTTAAACAGATTAAACGAACTTTGAATAAAAGGCGAGGAGAAAGAGATTGTTCATGGTATGATAAATGATTAGTCCTGCCTACGTTAAGGACTTCCATAAGGTGGGGAGGGGTAGAGTCAAAAACTGAGTGAGGGTAGGCCAGATAGTAGGATGACCAGCTGGAGATAAAAACACTCCACTCCCCATGTCTTTACAGTGTTGTGATCAAACTTTCAAAGACGGTAGGTAACAGACAAAAGCATACAGTGTATGCTAATCAAATGAGATAAGTGGTTTTGAAAAATGAAGAGGTACCGCTCTTTGAGTTTTACAATTTTGGTTTGTTGCTTGTATCTCATCCTTTTGCTTATTTTAAGTTGACCGTGCATTGGTGTGAATTTTATTTTTACAGGATATATACAAGAGTTACACCACATGCCGGTTCCTGGGAACAAGCGTTCTGCATTTATTCCGGTGCCACAGAAGGGAGCCGATTTCACTAGTACTACTGTATCAAGGTTTGTTACCTAATACATCTTAACAGTAAGATTTTTTTATTTGTATTAATTGGAACATGTTTGCACATCATTTGTAAGCGACCTCTGTGAATTTGATGGGTTTAACGTACGAACCCTCACTATGGTCAACATTCTGTTAGCGACTGTTTGAAGCGAATAAATGTAGCGGTCAGAAAGATTCCAGAATCAGTTGGGTCATTGGAAACTGTGTTTGTTTGTTTTTTAACCTGAAACAGTAAGAATTATACGAATTCATGAAATACAATTTTCTTTCATTTTGGTCTGTTGTGTGAAGACTTGCTAACCCGGCTTTGACCGACTCTCTGAGATAGTAAACATTATTCAAATACATTCAAATAAAAATGTCACTTTTCATCTTTTGTGTGAAGGGTACCACAGGCTGATTTCCTGCACCATGGATGTAGAGGAGGCCAGACAGTCTGCTTCTCATTCCAGCTGTGTTGCGGTTTTTTTCTGCTCGTGAAGTGTATCACCACATTGCCAAAGCCATTGGCCAAGAGAAGTCACCCTGTCTGCCCATTTTGCATAGCCTTACAGGCTGTGACACTATGTCGTTCTTCAATGGTATTGGGGAATCAGAAGGCTTGGGAAGTATGGCAAGCATTTGAAGACGTCACTCAAACTTTCTTCAGGTTGTCTGCTCCTCTTTGTAAGCTGAGTACCACTGACAGGGCAGCACAAGAGCTTTTTGGTGTACATTTGTAGGACAAAACCAGCAACGTACTGGGTGTAAACAGTGCTAGACGGTACCTCTTCAGTAAAAAGAGCTGCCAAATTGACCATAATCCCCTTACAAGTGAGGTGCTGCTGCAGGACATGAGATTGAGAAGAGCCATCTACCTATTAGACTTCCAAACTCTGTGGGCTGGCAGTTCAAGGCTGGAAAGTGGGAGTCATTCTGGACGAGCTTTCAAGAGGTATCCAGCGTGTGCCGAGAACTCATGAGGTGTGCCTGCAAGAAGAGCTGTACAACAAAACACTGCAAATGCTGCTAAGAAGGACTGCAGAGCACAGCTCTCTGCAAATGTGCTTGCATGCCTGTGAAAACTGTCAGCATCTAAACTGTGCAAAAATATTATTGCACCCATTTTCATACCCCAACTCAAACTTTTATTCCTGTGTCATTTTATTCAAACTGTCTATGCCATTAAAGGCTCGCATCTTCGCTATCTGGCACATTTTTTTTTAACATCATCATTTACGCCGTCAAAATAAGGATACCCTTGACGTGACAAAGAGATGTGACAAAAACTTCGGGTACCTTTTAAAAAGCCGACGACAATTCCTGAGGCACAACTGGGTCACTGTTGTATACGAAGAGAAAGTCAACTTGATTATCCATCCAGAACAGGTTGTTTTATTTCGCCATCTTGCATATTTCTAGTGTTGTGCCATTGTACCTACTGATGTATGTGTCGATCTCACGGATGAGATGTTTATGTGTCAAATTTGAGGGATACCCAAGTCAACTAAAATCCATGTATTTTAGCAATGACCAAGTGGGTTGCGTTGAAACTTTCAGGAATGTGTGTCTACGCGCGAGGCGTAGTTCAACCGTTTGAGTACACTTTCAAATCTTCACGAAATAATATTTTAAAAACTGCCACAGGTTTGTTGACTTACATCCCACATATTTTTGACTTCGCATGTATGTATGACAGATGGTTGTTTCAAGTACTGCCAAAGTTTCTTTTGAGTATAGACACTTGCCGGAATGTGCTAGTTGTGTAAACACATGAGAACAAACAACGTTTTCGAAATACAGCGATTATGAATTTTAGTCGACTTTTGAGTTGATACATTACATTTTTATCAGTTTTATTTTGGGGGTACCCTTATTTGGGCGGCGGTCAAATAACCCATGTAAAGGCCACCTTTTATCTTAAAAGTGTTCCAGTTAGCCAAGTTGAGTGCCCTCAATAGCATACATTGAATATAACAGCACAGGAATGAATGTTTTCGTTTTGGTATGAAAATTGGTGCAATATATTTATTTTTGCACAGTTTAGGTAATCCACAAATTCTTCAACCCTGCCACCCACACCGTCCAATCATTCTCTGCACCAACAATACACCCCGCAGTGGGGCACTGCGGTTATGAAATTAAAGGCCCCTCCTGTTTTTGGAACCGCAGGAGCTTACTAGTTTGCTGTTAGGTAGATTTTTGGTTCCTCTTTCCTGTCATGCTCTCTTTTTCTTCATGAATTCTTTTCTTTTTTCTGCCTTCTTGCTCATTCACCTGTATTTTTTCCAAAAATCTCTTCTCTTGCCGCTTGTCTCGCGATTCATGTATAGTTTAATCTGTTAGTGTTCTGATGTAAGTCCAGCAGTAGATAGGTTAAGCCTATTTTAACATACTGGAAACTGGTAATCTTCCAGTAGGTATTAATTTAGTTTTACTAAAGCCTGCTGGGACACAAGTAATGGGTTAGTGCATTTGTAAACAGGAATCGCTTGACAAGTGGCCCCCTTCATCCCCCCCTTCCTCGTCCTGATATGGCTCTGCGTAGTCGGCTGGACGTTAAGCAACAAATAAACAAACAAACAAACCAACAATACATGTATTGTTTTGTTTAAAAATGTGTTTGTGTTAGTTTCTATTGCAAGAGAATGTCTTGTAGCATCAAAAATGCCTAAATACCCTTTTATTGGCGGCCATTTTGAAAATTGTAAAAAAACTACTGATTTCTTAATTTTTTCACGGTGGCTCTGTATCAGGTTTTGTTAAGCAAAAGCAAATGTCCATTTACGCCAAATTTGCTGTTAATCACATAAAGTGAAATATGCCTAACATACCCAACCGTTTACACTGGCGGCCATTTTGAAAAATTGTTTAAAAACTACCCATTTTTTTATTTTTCGCGATGGCTCTGTATCAGGTTTTGTTAAGCACATAAAACTCTTCATATTTGCTTAATTTGGTGTTTGTTGCATGATTTGAATGATTTTGCAACATAGGAGCCCCACTATGGTGGATGGGTGGATTGACAAATTGACTCATTGACTCATTGACTGCCTGACCGACTGATCAATGTGAGTACAGTGCTGCCACCCCCAATTACCCCTTTGCTTTACGGTTCCCTCAATATTAAGACCCTTTTTCCCTGATGGATTATTTCTCCTTCAATTTCTTACTATTTCTTACCTTCCCCCCCCCCCCCCCCCCCCCCCCACCAGATGAATTTATTGTTTCTCTTTTGTGCCCACCCCCTCCCCCCCCCATGTTGTATAGGCCTGTATTTGCGTGTTACAGCCTTGAGATGAAGCTCAACCAGCGACGAGCACGGCTGGTAGATCTACAGAAGAAACAAGAAGACTTGCAGAGAAGGAGTACACAGATGAACGAAAAAGATCATGAAAAACTGGAGATGGAGCTGGTATGTTTATTTTTAGCGACTCAAGTCTTTCATTTGAAAAGTTGTACAAGGATAGATAGGTATATAAATAGGTAAATGAATACAAATAATGAATGAACCAAATTATATTATTGAAATACTGGAGATGGGAAGTTTTGAACGGCCGTTGTTCTTGCCAGTGACATGGAAGATTTTCTAAGCTATGTTCATTCTCTGTATCGTAGGTGTTTGTCTGTCTGTTCACTTAAAAAATCTTTGGATCAAAGTACAGTCAATTCCGGTTAATCGGCCATCCGGATAATCTGCCAATTTTCCCTGGGACCGAATCTTTTCTTCATACGTAGTTATGTGTTAAAATGTTCGGTTAATCGGCCACTTTGGATAATCGGCCATAGTTCAGTCAGTCCCAAAAGTGGCCGATTAATAATGATTGATAATGTTTTGTTTTGTCATCAATTAAACGTTCCTGTCACTTGCCATTCTTGTGTTTTGATCTGAATTTTGGAACATTAAAATGAGCAGTCTATCTGGTTTTTTTATTTCTTGAACGGATTCTTTCATTGGAAGTTAGATAGTAAATAAAATACTAAAGGCAATACAGTGGTACGTGAAAGAATACTCTTGGAACCATGCAGCCACAAGCCATCCAACATTGCAGGTGGCAATATTGCACCACTATGCAGTTTTACCTGTACGCGTTTCCTTATACATTGGGGTTGGACGGCGCACAGTTGTCTAAGCAGAGCGTTTCAATCAATCAATGAGTCTTATATCGCGCATATTCCGTGGGTACAGTTCTAGGCACTCTGCAGTGATGCCGTGTGAGATGAAATTTTATACGGCCAGTAGATTGCAGCCATTTCGGCGCATATTTACCTTTCACGGCCTATTATTCCAAGTCACACGGGTATAGGTAGACAATTATTAACTGTGCCTAAGCAATTTTGCCAGGAAAGACCCTTTTGTCAATCGTGGGATCTTTAACGTGCACACCCAATGTAGTGTACACGGGGGGAGGTTCGGACACCGAAGAGAGTCTGCACACAAAGTTGACTCTGTGAAATAAATTTCCGCCGAACCTGGGATCGAACTCACGCTGACAGCGGGCAACTGAATACAAATCCAGCGCGCTACGGACTGAGCTATATCCCCGTTTGTCTTGTGTGTGCCTGTCTACAGGAGCGGCAGATAGCGGCAGAGTCACAGAAGCTGGAAGAGGCACGGCTAGCGGCAGTGGCGGAACTACGCAGGCAGATTGCTGCAGAGACGGCAGAAGCTCTTCGTGCCCAGGATGAGGAAATAGGACTGCTCATTGGGCGCT
Source organism: Littorina saxatilis (assembly GCF_037325665.1). Lineage (NCBI taxonomy): Eukaryota > Metazoa > Mollusca > Gastropoda > Littorinimorpha > Littorinidae > Littorina > Littorina saxatilis. Next base: position 80,417,426 of record NC_090256.1, on the reverse strand, counting down.
TACAGGTGATTTATTCATTGTTTCATTTTGTTCCAAGTGACTAACGACACTGTCCGACATCAACTTATCGAGTGTGGAAGAAAATTCTGTCACACAACAAAGCCTGAATAGCAGTTATGTCTCGCAGCTTCAATTCCGTATAGAACAAGCACATTTTGTGTGTACTCATGCTTTGACAAGTCTAACCACAGCTTTTCTTTTATGGAACTGACTAAACAAAAATAAATGATGTCTTAGTCTGTGTGAATGATGTCACAGTCTGTATTAATTTGTTAAGCATCGCACACTTTGTGACATCATTCTGTGTCAGCATGTTTGAATACCCTTACAGAAAAGAAAAGTCACAGCAAGGTTGCTGCTACAAATCGCAGAAGCAAGTTGACGTGTGCAGGTCGCGGCTTCCCACGATGTTGTCGCGAGCATCACGGGTTGCCTTGACTAGATCCTGTAGATGATGGACTTCACAGCTAGCTGTGACCTAGTCTCGGCAACAACACAAAAACTCTGGTGTTTGCTTTGGAGATCACGGCAAGATAACCGCAACAGCTGAGTAGTTTCTGGACAACACGGCTCGCTGTGACCTAGTCTCAGCAACAACACAAAAACTCTGGTGTTTGCTTTGGAGATCACGGCAAGATCACCGCAACAGCTGAGTAGTTTCTGGACAACACGGCTAGCTGTGACCTAGTCTCAGCAACAACACAAAAACTCTGGTGTTTGCTTTGGAGATCACGGCAAGATCACCGCAACAGCTGAGTAGTTCTTGGACAACACGGCCGGCTAGCTGTGACCTAGTCTCAGCAACAACACAACAACTCTGGTGTTTGCTTTGGAGATCACCGCAAGATCACCGCAACAGCTGAGTAGTTCCTGGACAACACGGCTAGCTGTGACCTAGTCTCAGCAACAACACAAAAACTCTGGTGTTTGCTTTGGAGATCACGGCAAGATCACCGCAACAGCTGAGTAGTTCCTGGACAACACGGCTAGCTGTGACCTAGTCTCAGCAACAACACAAAAACTCTGGTGTTTGCCTTGGAGATCACGGCAAGATCGCCGCAACAGCTGAGTAGTTCCTGGACAACACGGCTAGCTGTGACCTAGTCTCAGCAAAAACACAAAAACTCTGGTGTTTGCTTTGGAGATCACGGCAAGATCGCCGCAACAGCTGAGTAGTTCCTGGACAACACGGCTAGCTGTGACCTAGTCTCAGGAAAAACACAAAAACTCTGGTGTTTGCTTTGGAGATCACGGCAAGATCGCCGCAACAGCTGAGTAGTTCCTGGACAACACGGCTAGCTGTGACCAAGTCTCAGCAAAAACACAAAAACTCTGGTGTTTGCTTTGGAGATCACGGCAAGATCGCCGCAACAGCTGAGTAGTTCCTGGACAACACGGCTAGCTGTGACCTAGTCTCAGCAAAAACACAAAAACTCTGGTGTTTGCTTTGGAGATCACGGCAAGATCGCCGCAACAGCTGAGTAGTTTCTAGACAACACAGCTAGCTGTGACCTGATCAACAGCAAGATCAGAGAAGCTCCAGAGTGCTTTCTCAGGAGCTCACTGAAAGATCGTGGATAGCTGCGATGTTCTCAGGAACAAGAGCAGAATGATCACATGGATGATGGTTGAGAAATAATAGTGTGTCTTTCTGTTTTCTCTGTAAACAACTCTGTCCTGATCATTTCAGACTCATAGGCCTCACTTTTGTCTCTGTAAACAACTCTGTCCTGATCATTTCAGACTCATAGGCCTCACTTTTGAGTGGCAGCCAAACTTGTGTATAGAAATAACTTAGTCTTTTGGAATGCTGTTTGCACTATATATCCTCAATGTTGACAAATTTGTAAAGAGAAGAAACCAGTAATAGCAGGCAAAATGAAAGCAAAATGGAATGGAGGGACAATTGCGAGTTTGATTCCGTTCATGTCAAGAAAGCGTGATACATGGGTTCATAATTTTAGGTAAGCTTGGGGACATTTTAGATTCCTCAAAATACATACGTAATTTAATATTTGAAGTATGCTAGCTCCTGCCCTTACAGTGTAACTGTGAGGGTGAGTTTATAAGTGTTGTGAACATGGCAGATTCTGTTCTGTAATTTTGATTTTCAGAAACATTTCTGAGGATGTTGAAGCTGTACAGTTAAATATTTTTACCAAAATGTTCCAGGTGGGACAGGCAAGACGAAAAGCCATTCTGGAGCGACAGGACAAAACACTCAAAGAGCTTCAGGTAAGTCTGTTCGTGTGTGTGTGTGTGTGTGTGTGTGTGTGTGTGTGTGTGTGTGTGTGTGTGTGTGTGTGTGTGTGTGTGTGTGTGTGTGTGTGAGAGAGAGGGGGGGTAGAAGATTTGCATGCCTCGAATGTTAGGATAAGACAAGAGTAAAGACAGAGCAAAAATGGTGTTGTGTGTGTGTGTGTGTGTGTGTGTGTGGGGGGGGGGTGGAAGATTTGCATGCCTCGAATGTTAGGATAAGACAAGAGCAAAGACAGAGCAAAAATGGTGTTGTCTGTAGCGACAGAGTGAGCTCACGAGGTCAAAGGGAAATCATCCATCAGGCTCAGCTGCTGGAACATTCTCTGGCACTACACAGCGATTGGTCCATGTGCTACTCATTAATATGCATGAAGTTGCAGCAGGGGGATACCGATTTCCCATAAATCTCCTTGTTACTCACAAGACTTTTTAAACCCTGACAGTCCAAGTAGTGCTACAAGCAATTTTACCTCCCGGTTACTCTTTCTCTCTCCTACTTCCACTTTCTCAACTCCTCGCCTCTCTCCCTCTCTCTCTCGATCTCTCTCTATCACACTACACACACACACACACACACACACACACACACACACAAACACACACACACACACACACACACACACACACACACACACACACACACACACACACACACAACACACAGCTACACACACACACACACAGAGCACTCATTTTGCATTGTTCCTCCAAAGGATCAACTGGAAGATAAGGTAACGGCAAGCAGAGGACTGTCAGGGGGCGCAGCTGAACAAATACTGCAACAACACAACAACATCGTGGAACACCTCAACCAAAACATGCAGCGCAGCCGACAGACACAGAAGAGGCAGGTCTCAGAGAGGATCAAATTGATGAGGAAGCAGAAAGAACAGTGAGTAGGATGATTAGCCCTGTGTCCCAGCTTTTAACACTTTCTACCCCACCTATGTTGACCAAGTCTGTTTTACTTTCTACCCCACCTATGTTGACCAAGTCTTTTTTACTTTCTACCCCACCTATGTTGACCAAGTCTTTTTTACTTTCTACCCCACCTATGTTGACCAAGTCTGTTTTACTTTCTACCCCACCTATGTTGACCAAGTCTTTTTTAGCCGAGACCAGCTGTGCTGCTGCAGGTCACTCAGAATTGTAGTGACTGTGTAGTAACTGTGTATCAACACACTGGAATGCAGGCGTTAGGTAGACATTACAGGAATTAAGCGACTGAAGCTCACAGTCTGAGCAGATATATCTGTACCTGGTCAGATAGAGAGTGGGTACGGATATACCCGTACCTGGGAGACAATGAGTTAAAGGCCAACTCCGCCTCGTAAAAACAGTTCGCATCACTGTCTCAGATCTAGCCAGGCTTTAACAAACCATCAGAATAAGACTATCCCTCCACTTTAAGTTACATACCAAAACTCAACACCCTGACTTCCTGTGGTGAGTTGGAATTTTTAGATGAGTTAATTTCGAAAAAAGGCACTGGTCAGTGCGATTTAAGTAAATCATTTTTGAAGAAAATAGGACTGTGCACAGAGAGCACCCAGGATGTTCCTTTGTGGTATGTGACCAAGTGGAGGAATGGTCCTATCCCATGTAAAAGGTATGTGACCAAGTGGAGGAATGGTCCTATCCAATGTAAAAGGTATGTGACCAAGTGGAGGAATGGTCCTATCCAATGTAAAAGGTATGTGACCAAGTGGAGGAATGGTCCTATCCAATGTAAAAGGTATGTGACCAAGTGGAGGAATGGTCCTATCCCATGTAAAAGGTATGTGACCAAGTGGAGGAATGGTCCTATCCCATGTAAAAGGTATGTGACCAAGTGGAGGAATGGTCCTATCCCATGTAAAAGGTATGTGACCAAGTGGAGGGATGGTCCTATCCCATGTAAAAGGTATGTGACCAAGTGGAGGAATGGTCCTATCCCATGTAAAAGGTATGTGACCAAGTGGAGGAATGGTCCTATCCCATGTAAAAGGTATGTGACCAAGTGGAGGAATGGTCCTATCCCATGTAAAAGGTATGTGACCAAGTGGAGGAATGGTCCTATCCCATGTAAAAGGTATGTGACCAAGTGGAGGAATGGTCCTATCCCATGTAAAAGGTATGTGACCAAGTGGAGGAATGGTCCTATCCCATGTAAAAGGTATGTGACCAAGTGGAGGAATGGTCCTATCCCATGTAAAAGGTATGTGACCAAGTGGAGGAATGGTCCTATCCCATGTAAAAGGTATGTGACCAAGTGGAGGAATGGTCCTATCCCATGTAAAAGGTATGTGACCAAGTGGAGGGATGGTCCTATCCCATGTAAAAGCCTATCCAGATCGGAGACAGTGATGTGAAATGTTTCCACGAGTAAAAAGACATACCATGAGATACAACGGGTGCGATAGCCTTGTGGATAAAACATCAGCCTGCCATTTGGAAGTGTGTTCAAATCTTGGCCACGCCTGGTGGGTTAAGGATGGCGATTTTTCTTATCTCACAGGTCAACTTATGTGTAGACCTGATAGTGCCTTATTAAAATAAAATGAGATGCTTCTTTACTTCAACTGAAATCGTGTTTTTTCCCCCCAGGGAAATTGAGACACAGTTGGAGGAAGATGCTGAGGAGGATTACAATGAGCAGCAGCAGAAAGGAGCTGGGTGAGTGTTTCTGAAAATGCAGCGTGTATACTGTGTTGCAAGACAGTGGAACCTGTCTGTAATGAGAGAGATTGACCGCGAAAGGGACTGACCTAAAGTGGACGTTGTAGACAGGTGGTCGCTAAGGAAAGATGAATTATATCGAGAAAAAAACAAAAAAACATGTTTTTGGTTGGTTGTATTGGTCGGGTGGTCGTTGTCGGGAGGTGGTCGTACCAACAAAAATGCAGAGTTGCTGAGACATAATTAGTGTATAATTTCAGTTTTGCTGAAGAATGCGCAACAGATTTGCTGAGATAGTATTAGGTAAAAATACAAATGCAGTTTTTCTGAAATAATCAGACCTATAATCAAGTATGTTTTGGATGAACGCTTTGGTGTTGGTGAAGTTATTGATTAAAAACCAGATGCGAATGTCTTTCAGCAGAACAAAAATGTAGGGCCTGAGAAAAAAGTTAAATGAAAGTAATCTACTAGTCTACTTTTTAAATCCACTTCTGTATGTTCTAGCTGCCAGGGGAGGTCATCAAATTACGTTTAGAATGACTTGATTTTGTTTCCTGGGCTTTCCACCAGAGCTTTGCCCGTTGGCCCAGGCTGGGGCAGTCCCTGGACCCCGCCACTTTCCAGAGGCTTTTGTCTTCAGCTGTTCTCCAGCCTGAAGGATACCCATAAAAATAATGTTCTGTTGATGTCTTACAATATCACTGCCATGCAAATGCCAGACCGATTGTTCTTGTTCTTGTTCTTGCCATGCAAATGCCAGACCGATGCCAGAGCGCACCTTGACATTGATTGTTGTGCTGCTATACTAGCCGTCAAATGATTTTTGTGCTGGCTGTTGATCGCTGATTTATCTGTCAACACAGGTACGCCAGCTGAGCCTCAGTACGATTGTTTTCATTTGTTCTTTTCTTTCTTTCTTTCTTCCTTTGTTTTTATGGGGTCATGCCAATACGTCCCAGTACCATTGTGTCCCAGTACCATTGCGTCCCAAAAAAATGCCGTCTCATTGCGTCCCATTAAGCAATCCCATTGGGTCCCAATACCATTGGGTCCCAATGCCATTGCGTCCCGTACCATTGCGTCCCAACAAAATTGCGTGTCGATAGGTCCCAAGAAAATTGCATCTCGATACGTCCCATAAAGGAATCCCATTACGTCCCCGTACCATTACGTCCCAACACAATTGTTACTTGAGCAATGCTTGAACGCTGCGGTGGGCAGTGTGTGTGTGTGTGTGGGGGGGGGGGGTGAATGGGGAGGTGAGGTGGACACAGTGAGGTGTGGGCCGCGGAAGGGGGGACCCGCGGAAGGGGGGATGGGGTACGTGATCATCGTGGTCAGACTAGGGGAGAGAAGGGATGGGTGGGTGTGAACAGTGATTAAGGATGGAGAAGAGATAAATAAATAGACATACACACAATCTGTTAAACACATTGATTTATGAGATATTTCGTTGGTCAGACAATTTTTAATTCATTATATTTTATAATCTGATGAAAGATGACAGGTCCCTTTTTTAAGCAAGACCTTTAATTCAAGAGTCAAAATTTATTTAGATTTTAAGTGACACGTAGAAGATAACATATTGTAACAAGTATTATGACCCCTTTTTTTCCTTCATGATTTTTCATAAAGAAGAAATGTACTGTCTGATTGTGCAGTTTCCAATAATTATTCTGTGTTTGTCAATTATTGTTCTCCAGTCACACAGAGAGAGAGAGAGAGAGAGAGAGAGAGAGAGAGAGAGTGAGAGTGAGCGAGCGAGTGAGCAAGAGAGAGAGAGATAGAGAGTCACACACACACAAACACACACACACACACACACACACACACACACTGAAACACACACACGCACACACATACACAGACATACATATACACACACAAACCAGGAGTGAGAGCGAGAGAAAAAATGAGAAAGAGAGAGTCGTCAGTAAGTAGTGGTATTGACACGTAGCGATAATGACACGTAGCGCTAAAAGATGTAGTGCTGTCGACACGTTGTGATAATGAACGAATGATAGCGACGTATCGACAAATTATTTGTAGCACTAATTAACGTAGCGATAGCGGCACGTAGCACAAATGACACTCACGTAGGACAAATGACACGTAGCACAAATGACACGTTGCACTAGCGATACGCACCCGGAACCTATCGATAAATTGTTTTGGTCAATGTCTGTCCACATGTTTGTCCGACATCACCGGTACACATCTTTTTATTTTATTTTTATTTGTGAAATACTGCTATGTACCGACACGTTTTGTAATAAAAGTGCGTTTTGTAATAAATTTATTACAAATCGTGTTCGGCTTACACAATTTTTATTACAAATCGTGTTGAACGCGTTTTGTAATAAAAATTGTGTAATCCGAACACGATTTGTCAGTAATAAATTTATTACAAAACGCACTTTTATTACAAAACGTGTCGCTACACTGCTACAGTAACATCTCAGAAATTAAATTCACTAGTATTGGGACTTAATGGTACGGGGACGCAATGGCACGTAATTGTATTGGGACCTAATGGTACTGGGACGCAATGGTACTGGGACCCAATGGTATTGGGACGCAATGGTATTGGGACGCAATGGTATTGGGACGCAATGGTACTGCCCGGGACGCAATGGTACTGGGACGTAATGGTATTGGGACGTAATGGTATTGGGACGTATTGACATGTAGCCGTTTTTATTGGTGTTTGTGCTGACTATCGAATATTTGCATGTAAACACAGGTATGCCAGCCTAGCTCTGATGCAGTCGTTCCTGGAGCAGAGGCACCAGCGAGCCATGACAGAACTGGAGATCACGATGTCGGCGGAACTGGAGAAGGAGAAAGATGAGATCAACCGAAATATAGAAACAGAGCTGCAAAGAGAGCTGCAGGTAGGTGTGGCAGGAATACATGGTGCAGTGTTGTTCCCAGCCTCAGAGGGCGAAAGGTCAGCTAAACCTAGATTGAAAATACTTATACAGTGGAAGCCCCCTTTTAATATGACATTGCCGACGGGCGCTGTGGCGGGGTGGAAAGACGTCGGCCTCTTAATCGGAAGGTCGAGGGTTCGAATCCCGGCCGCGGCCGCCTAGTGGGTTAAGTGTGGAGATTTTTCCGATCTCCCAGGTCAACTTATGTGCAGACCTGCTAGTGGCTTATCCCCCTTCGTGTGTACACGCAAGCACAAGACCAAGTGCGCACATAAAAGATCCTGTAATCCATGTCAGAGTTCGGTGGGTTATAGAAACACGAAAATACCCAGCATGCTTCCTCCGAAAGCGGCGTATGGCTGCCTAAATGGCGGGGTAAAAACGGTCATACACGTAAAATTCCACTCGTGCAAAAACACGAGTGTACGTGGGAGTCTAAGCCCATGAACGAAGAAGAAGAAGAAGAATATGACAGTGCCCTGATCTCCAGTGAGTGATGCTGCCTGTTTTTGAGTGACATCTTAACCAAGAGCTGTTGGCTGTGTCTGCGTGGTCCCTTGTTTGCATTCGCCAAGAACAGTTGTAACCTTAACAGTGATTTCCTAAGTGAATCCTTTCAATATAACTGACCAAGGGTCAGTACATCCAAGTTACGTGCAACACAAATAGCAACTTCTGTTTAATGCTCTGCCCAAAAGCTATCCTTAATTGACCCTGAAGTTGACTTTGCAAAGATTTCGCAGATACCCCCCAAAGTCTTTTTACTGGAAATTCAGTGCCAAAGTCTTTTTACTGGAAATTCAGTGCCAAAGCTTTGTGCAGTGAGCTTCGCGAAGTAGACTGAGTGACGTCGACTTTACCCAATTAATGTCAGGCTTAAGAGATGTAAGAAAGGCTGAAGTTTAAAGGTGGTCGTCTACATTTTTGCTATTTTTCAATAATCTTATGGTTAGATTTCACTAAAATGTTATGTCAGATGATGAATGAACCATGGGAAAAAAAGTTATAGAAAAAAAAATATATGTAAAACATTTTTTTTTGGGGGGGGGGAAGTGTTAGAGTAACACTTCCAATGTTTTCTTTTCCATGTGCAGAGACCATGTGCTTTGCCTATAAATATCGACCAATCAAATTCATGTCACCATGCTGACAGCCACACCCACACACTCACAGCAACAGTTTGACACTGCATGGGTATTGAAGCGCTGTCCACACTTTTTTTTAAACAAACGAAATGCACGGTATTTGAGAGGAGTTTTGCCCTCAGCATTTTCCAAACAAGGATATCCTACTATAAGTACTACGCTGGAATACCACAATGAATTTTCAAGCGGCTACCCTGGCTTCGTCCTTCCTGATCGAAAGGGGGTGTATTGTTGATATGTGTAGGTAATAGACTCAGCATTTTAATGGTCAAATGTCAATTTCTGTATAAAAATGTAGACAAGGACCTATAATGTGATGTGTGATACAACCCTGTTTCAGGCCCAGAGACAGAGCCTGTTGACCAATCTGGCTGCTGTCAGCAACCTGTCGCACAAAGAGCTGGAAGATGCCGTGGATGCTGCTGTCACAGGTATGACTGTATGCTTATACTCATAGTCATCGTCATCATCATCACCATGCATTAAAGTTGTTTTCTTCATCATGCATCATCAGCGTATTCACTGTCATCATTATCAGCAGCGTCGTCGTCGTCATCATCATCAGCAGCGTCAGCGTCGTTGTCATCATCAGCGTCGTCATCGTCGTGGTGATCTCTGTCCTATTCCAGTTACCTGGCCTCAAAGGGGGTGCAGCAAGTTGCACATGAATGTAGGATCCATAACTTTCTCTTTTGCAGCCATACATGAAAAACAAAATGGCAAAGAGGTTTCATTTGATGAGTATGTACAGAAAAAACTAGCTCAAATTGTCCTTTTCTGCGTAAAATAGTCCATCTTGGCAAGACTGGGTTGTGAGGCTCATCGTCTCCCAGAGCTTGGAGTGTTCTGAATCTGACATCATTATTGGAACATTTTCTTGTGCATGCTTGTTGCAGGCAAGCACAGTGAGAAGCAAGCCAAGCGTCTAGCTAAAGACCTGAAGCAAGGCATTGAGAGGGCAAAGACGTCCATGAGTATGGAGTACGGTGCTGGAGACAGACAAGGTATGTGTACATACAGAGTTCTTAGGCATGGTACATTGAATACAGGAGTATACATTACGTTTCTGTGACTCTGTGTGTCTGTGTGTGTACTTGTGGTTGTGTGTGTGTGTGTGGTTTTGTGTATGGTTGTGCGTGAGTGTGTGCTTGCATGAATGAGTGCATGCTTGCGTGCCTGCCTTGCCTGCCTGCCTGCCTGTCTGTCTGTCTGTAAGTCTGTTTGCTGGTCTGTCTCTCTGTCTCTCTGTTATGTCTGTGAATTTCTCAAAAAATGTAGGTCCTACATGTCATACCTTTGAAAAAAATATCTTAAATTTATACACATTACTTTTTGTGTGTGTCAGGCCTGGACTTTCGTCGCACCAGAACTGACCTAGAAGAAGGGGATGTGGAACAGGGAGGAGCAGCACAACATGCCAGGAGGCCGGCATCTGGCAAGCGATTCATGAAAAAGAAACCTGCCTTCGCTATGGACATACACGAAAATGGAGATGATGACTTCTAGAAAGGCAGTTGATCAGCCTAAATGGAGATGATGACCTCTAGAAAGGCAGTTGATCAGCCTAAATGGAGATGATGACCTCTAGAAAGGCAGTTGATCAGCCTAAATGGAGATGATGACCTCTAGAAAGGCAGTTGATCAGCCTAAATGGAGATGATGACCTCTAGAAAGGCAGTTGATCAGCCTAAATGGAGATGATGACCTCTAGAAAGGCAGTTGATCAGCCTAAATGGAGATGATGACCTCTAGAAAGGCAGTTGATCAGCCTAAATGGAGATGATGACCTCTAGAAAGGCAGTTGATCAGCCTAAATGGAGATGATGACCTCTAGAAAGGCAGTTGATCAGCCTAAATGGAGATGATGACCTCTAGAAAGGCAGTTGATCAGCCTAAACGGAGATGATGACCTCTAGAAAGGCAGTTGATCAGCCTAAATGGAGATGATGACCTCTAGAAAGGCAGTTGATCAGCCTAAATGGAGATGATGACCTCTAGAAAGGCAGTTGATCAGCCTAAATGGAGATGATGACCTCTAGAAAGGCAGTTGATCAGCCTAAATGGAGATGATGACCTCTAGAAAGGCAGTTGATCAGCTTAAATGGAGATGATGACCTCTAGAAAGGCAGTTAATCAGCCTAAATGGAGATGATGACCTCTAGAAAGGCAGTTGATCAGCCTAAATGGAGATGATGACCTCTAGAAAGGCAGTTGATCAGCCTAAATGGAGATGATGACCTCTAGAAAGGCAGTTGATCAGCTTAAATGGAGATGATGACCTCTAGAAAGGCAGTTGATCAGCCTAAATGGAGATGATGACCTCTAGAAAGGCAGTTGATCAGCCTAAATGGAGATGATGACCTCTAGAAAGGCAGTTGATCAGCCTAATTGGAGATGATGACCTCTAGAAAGGCAGTTGATCAGCCTAATTGGAGATGATGACCTCTAGAAAGGCAGTTGATCAGCCTAAATAGAGATGATGACCTCTAGAAAGGCAGTTGATCAGCTTAAATGGAGATGATGACCTCTAGAAAGGCAGTTGATCAGCCTAAATGGAGATGATGACCTCTAGAAAGGCAGTTGATCAGCCTAAATGGAGATGATGACCTCTAGAAAGGCAGTTGATCAGCCTAAATGGAGATGATGACCTCTAGAAAGGCAGTTGATCAGCCTAAATGGAGATGATGACCTCTAGAAAGGCAGTTGATCAGCCTAAATGGAGATGATGACCTCTAGAAAGGCAGTTGATCAGCCTAAATGGAGATGATGACCTCTAGAAAGGCAGTTGATCAGCCTAAACGGAGATGATGACCTCTAGAAAGGCAGTTGATCAGCCTAAACGGAGATGATGACCTCTAGAAAGGCAGTTGATCAGCCTAAATGGAGAAAAAGCTCATTGTGCAGTCATTGTTATAAGTATATGAGAAGATGGTGATGATGACTTCTAGAATTACCATGGGATCTGTCTTTAGTCGTGGAGAAAAAGCTGCCATTGCTATGGCTAGCAAGAAAAATGATGATGGTGATTTCTAGATTTTTTTCCTAATCTGCTAATTATTAGACCTCTGTTTATTCTCTAATATACAAACTTTCAACTCATATCTCGCTGATTCGGCTCACAGCAAATCACTTAAAAGAGCAGCATAAACTCCAAAATACTGGAGGTGACTGCCTAACACGTGATATGAAGGAGAAGACAAATGAAAAGTCTGTGATATTTTGTGATAGTGTACAGTGATATTGATTTGTATTGAAATAGCTGCGATCGATATGGATATGCAGGTAATAGGATTTCTCTACAAAATGTTGTTAAGTGTACCGTACGAAGAAGAAAGTGTGACCACTACTATAATTTAAAAGACGGAGAAGGAAATAGTGATGTCTCGATGTTCATCTAATTAGCATTTTTTTCTGTGTGAAAGTTCCACGAGAATCGCGATCAGTTTCAGCTTAATCTCCCATCTGTGCTCAGGCAATATTGTATTTACCCAAATATTTAGTTATTTTTACATTTAACCTCTACAGTTTGCATTGCTTAATTGGTGCAGCTTGGATAATACTGAATGGCACACACAATAACCAACTTTGATTGTTTTGATGTATGTTAAGATACTGTTTTTGTGTATTTTTGAATGCATTTTATTAAGCAATTTTGTAAAGAACTGTGATGCATGTGACAGCCCTGTATGCATTTATCGTCACGCTCATAACAAAAATACTTAACTCAGTGTTAGGCATTTCTGCAGTGAGACTACAGGGGAAGCTACTGGGAGGGTACATGTCATGTGTTAGAGAGTACAAACTCTCAGACCATCGGAAACCATTGTCACGGTTACGTAAACAAAACTGCTGTTCTCGTTTTTGAGTTAGGCACTTTTTCGATTTCATACATAAAGACTTGTTTGGAGAATGTGAAGGTACACAAAAGCTTTTGGGGGGTTGTTATGCAGTTGTGCTAATACAAAATGTTGCTGTCAGCTCTTTATCTCACGCGTAAACCGCTGTTAATCGCTCGAGATAGGCAGTTTGCAACATATAACTAAAATCAGATAGGCGGATTGTTCAGAAACCAAAAAAGATTTTTGCGTTTTTCTCAAAACTAACAAAAATGACATAGGCAATCATCTTATGAGCGTGACGTTATGCTTTAATTTTATGTATATGACTTTGATTTTACAGTGATCACTTTCTATAACTTTTCTTCAGTTGTGGATGGCAGCATTTTGTGTCTGCCTTGGACGTCTGTTTTTAAGCCGTGTTGTTGTTGTTGTTGTTGTTATTTTGTGCTCACAAACATGTGAAGGGATCTTGACAAGATGTTGTAAGATTATTTTCTTTATTGTGGTCTGAGGCTTCTTTTTAATTCAGTGGAAAGAAAGTTTCCCTCTTAATGTACCTGTGATATTAATACTTTTCTTCGAACAATGAATAATGCTGTTATTGTGATATAAAGACACGTAAGTGTAGCCTATGCGATGCTAACTTTTGTCTGTCTGTGCGTATGTATGTATGTGGTAGAAACTCTAACATTTGAAGACGTCACATTACATTGACGTCACATTATGAGGTAAGAGGGTTTGACGTCACGCGAAGGAATTACTGAAAGTCTGGGTCATTGTTTTTTTGAGCGGGCCGAGACTAGTTGGCAGTCGTGTCCCTGTAAGTAGGCTACATGCAGACAGACAGATCTAGATCTAGTGTCTCGCTTTCTTGCACAGTTTCACCTATGCTCTTTCTCTGTGTGTGTGTGTGTGTGTGTGTGTGTGTGTGTGTGTGTGTGTGTGAGTATGTGTGTGTGTGTGTATGTGTGTGTGTATGTGTGTGAGTGTGTGTGTGTGACGGAGTGATTGAGTTTGTGTTACTGTTTGTCGATTTCTTACGTGAGCCTTGAAGGCTTCGCCTCTTGTTTTTCTTCTGTTTTAAGACTAAGAACACCAGTGTGTATTTGCAGGTCAAATACATGCTGAAGGAAGACCAAAAGACACTTCTTTCATGCTCACAAATGTCTCTTGTTTTGTGATCTCAGGGACTGTTCAGTGCCCACTGTTCAGTTATTCTTTTAGAATTTTGTGACTGTGTGGTGTTGTAAATCACCTGGAGACCGAGATTTTAAGAGCAGCTAACACATTTCTGTTGTTTTGTGATCTCAGGAACTGTTCAGTGTCCACTGTCCTTCCCAGTTTATCTGGATAGAATTTTTGTAATTGCATAATACTTTCTGCTTGAATCTTGAAATGACTTTTGGGAGCCAATTTTTTGAGAGGGGGACATATTTCCCACTTTTCCGCAAATGTTCAAATTTCAGAGAAATATAGAAGTGAGAAACTTAATCTTCTTCTTCTTCGTTCATGGGCTTAGACTCCCACGTACACTCGTGTTTTTGCACGAGTGGAATTTTACGTGTATGACCGTTTTTACCCCGCCATTTAGGCAGCCATATGCCGCTTTCGGAGGAAGAAACTTAATGAATGTGCTCAAACTTGCGCCAGACTGCACCATTTTGAATGTATTAATTTCAAATGACCCCACCCCTCAGAATATCAGGGATTTTTCCTTTGCTTCAGTGGGAGCCCTGCAGGAGTTGCTGCTGAAGGGGTCTTCTCATTGTAACAACGAATATTTTGATTCTGAAACCCTTTCCTCCCTTGGCATGGAAAGAAACTCTGTCAATTTCAAACTTTAAAAAAATCATAGCAAAGTTAAACCACTGTTAATTTTTCCAAAATCATAAACACTCAAACCACATGGAAAGCGGGTTGAAATGGAAACAGATGCCTCATAGGCAGCATTTTGTATCACGGGTGTTTATGGGAACTGCACATGGGAACTCAAGTGGGTGATTAGCCTGTTGGGAGGAAAAGAGATACATTCCGAGGTTATTGATAGACTAGTATGTCACTCAATGTGCTGTGAAATTTGATGCTAATAGCTCCAATGTCTTTTGTAATTACATCACATTGCTGTGCATAATTAGGCATAATGAGCCAAAAACTTTGCCAGAAAGTTCAGGTGTGCATGAGATTATCATGAAAAACAGATGTTTCCGTGTCAGCTAATCTGTTTTATTCTTAATAAATAGTTAATGTTTGTATATATATAAAAAAACAACCATTAAATTCAACAGGAAACATGACTGAAGTAAAATACTCCTCATGCTTCTGTGTGTGTTTGTTTGTGGATACAGATCTGCTTGCTTTGCGTGTGTGTGTGTGCTTTGTGTGTGTGTGTGTGTGTGTGCTTTGTGTGTGTGTGTGTGCTTTATGTGCTTTGTGTGCTTTGTGTGTGTGTGTGTGTGTGTGTGTGTGTGTGTGTGTGTGTGTGTGTGTGTGTGTGTGTGTGTGTGTGTGTGTGTGTGTGTAAGAAAAAAGGAAATAATGAAACTAATTTTTTCCTTGCACACAATCCCCCCCCCCCCCCCCCCCTAAAAAATAAAACAGCAGCAGCAACAACAACAGTGGGCCGAGTAGCAGGAACAACAACAATAAGACACACAATGCAAAGAAATGTACATCGAAAATGCCGCCTGCATTATATATATTCATTGCAGCAGTACATTTAAATGTGAGACAACCGAGAGAACAATATTTTGTGATGTACATTGTGGCCTAACAAGAACGGTAACACTGCCCTTCAGACGTTGCTCTGAAATGATACAGTTGTGTCCCTTATATCATGGCTTACGGAACATTCAGTGTAGCTTCTCTTATTGTGGCCCCTATTACTGGGTCTATCGTCCAGTGCCATATGCACAGAGATGTAGCATATGCCGTTAAAAGAAATATCCAAGCCCAATTCAGCTCAGTCCTGTATCTGGCTCTATCTGTGTGTGCGTCTGTGTGTGTGTGCACGTGCGCTTGCCGGCTCGTGTGCCAGTGTGCGCGTATATTAGCGCGGCTTAGGCATATTTAATCAGCCTCACTCCCTCATCCTACAATATACACTTCGAATGTGTGTGTGTGTGGGGGGGGGGGTGACGGTGTTTGTGTGTGTGCATGCGTGCATGTGCGTGCGTGCGTTTGTCTGTGTGTTTGCACGTGCGCTTGCTCGTGTAAGCGTGAATTATTGCTTAGGCATATGAATCTCACTCCCTAATCTTACAACATACACCTCGAAAATGTGTGTGTGTGTGTGTGTGTTCGCGCGTGTGCGTGCGTGTCAGTGTGTGTATGTGTGCATATGAGTGTGTGTGTGTGTGTGTGTGTGTTCGCGCGTGTGCGTGCGTGTCAGTGCGTGTGTGTGTGTGTGCGTATGCGTGTGTATGAGTGTGTGAGTTTGTGTGTGTGTGTGCGCGCGTGTGTGTGCGTGCGTGTGTGTATGAGTTTGTGTGTGTGTGTGTGTGAGACTGAGGTTTGTGTATTTGTGTACGTGAGTGCGCGCTCGTGTGCCAGGCGGGCGTGTGTGCGCGTGCGTTCGTCAGTGCGTGCGTGCATATGTGTCTGTTTCTCTGTCTGTTTCAGTCAAATCGTATCCGTCTGTATGATTGTGTGCATCTTCACTGTATCCATGCTCTGTTATATGCGTCCCCACTTTTTGCCTTTTTAGCGTTGTGACTGACAGGAAATGTCTTAACTCAACAGCGACAGGAAATCGATACAAGGAGGTCGAGAGTGGAACGAAGACACACACACACACAAAATGCGCTCTTCAATTTGATGCTGAAAATACTTCCATTAAGGTTGGTTTAGAAGTTTGGTCTGGCAAGACAGGGAAGGGGGGTATTGGGGGTACAGAGGGGTAGGGGGTGTTTAGAGAGAGAGAGAGAGAGAGAGAGAGAGAGAGAGAGAGAGAGACTGACACTGAAATATTTTATTGTGTCGGCCACAGACCCATTCACAAACAGGATGAAAAAGGTATAAACAGTCAGACAACCAAACACGCAAAACAAACAAGCACTTGGAACACACAGACAATCACACTCTCAAACAAACAAAAGTTGTTTAAAAAACAACAACCAGACTGAAAAGAATGTAATATACACGTACACCAGCATCGAAAACTTGAACAAAAGTTGCACTCAAACAGCATCATCGTCTCGACACAATTAGACACAGAGATAAAAATCAGTCCAAACGGTCTTCTCTCCTCTTGAATGCATAAACAATATATAAACATCACATCTTTTCGTATCCGCATCACGGTAAGGCTCCTTTAAAAAGTCTCAATGATCCCGTCTTGTGGTCAACATACCGTACTTCTTCTTAATATCCTCATAAACAGGACACTTATTCAAACCTAACTTGTGTTTTGTCTTCGAGGTGGTACGGGTAGAATGGGCAGCATTTACTTTCATTTACTTGATCATTTTTACCATGTTTGTTGCTACTTTCAACTTCAAGTCTCTAATTGCTGCCAGACTTTATTCCTGTCCGCACAGTGTGGAGCGAATTTACACAAGATGGTCATACGCATATGAAACTTCGGCAGTGCTTGTATTAATTATGTGTCTGTAGACATGCGAAGTCATGACATTGTTGGTGGTAAGTAAACAATCCTATGAAGGGTTTTAAAACTTTTTCCGGAACATTGCATGACATCTGAACAAATACCTGTATCAATCTGAAATCATACCAAGAGTAGGTCTAGTATGTAGGCATAATATCCTGAAAGTGCTTGTATTAATTATTTGTCTGTTGACATGCGAAGTCATGACATTGTTGGTGGTAAGTAAACAATCCTATAAAGGGTTTTAAACCTCTTTCCGGAACATTGCATTACATCTGAACAAATACCTGTATCAATCTGAAATCCTACCAAGAGTACGTCTAGTATGTAGGCATAATATCCTGAACGAAGTTTCGAAGCAATCCATCGGGGCATTGCTGAATTACAGTGCTTTTTGTCATGGACGCTCCAAATTTCTGTTTGAAGTTTGTCGACCTCCAGTATCCATCACTTTTGGTACCCCTCTGTAGCTGGAAGTGGATTGGGTGACAGCTAGGGGGTTTGCTGGTTGGGAAATGGCCTGTCGAACGCAGCAAAAGAAGAAGGAAGAAGAAGGATGACTAAGCCAGCAGAAGTAGAAGAAGACAAAGAACCCAGAGAAGCCGTGTCCGTCGCTTTCTCAAAAAATGTTCTTTTCCACAATCATTCATCTATTAGGGGATGCTAACATTTGCCCCCTTGAGCACTTGACTCCTTTTCCTGCTAATGCTTCCCTAAAACCAAAAATCTAGAAGACACGTTTGAAGCATTATCACCCGCAAAGCAAACGTTTACACGGTCAGACATCAACTCGTAAGAGCGTTTTCTTGTCTCAAGTGAGCGGACGACACTTTCTGCGCCTGCGCTGAGCGGAAGATCCGGTGATGAAGAAAAGTGATCGGCCTTGCAAAAGGTAAAAGATCTAACGCCTTCTGATCGGCGCCTATCGTGAGCTGGACCTCTTTCGGGCGATTAATGCCTGTCGGGGAAGAGGTTTGGGGGGCTTGCTGAAACGGAATCCATTATTAGGCTTTTTGCCTGTCCGTCTCCTTGCTGAAAGGGGAAAGGAATCGAGAGGATGGGGTTTTGGTTTCAAGTCTGGTCTAGTCGGTGCAGAGTTTCTTGCCACAATGTCTCAGTGGATAACCCAAGTCTGATGAGACCGCCGATTGAAGACACCAGTGATGGTGTACAAAATGGTGTATAACAGGAGAAAGAATGGTTCCGAGTTCGGGTTTGGAGACACTCGGATTCTTTGATAATGGGAGAGATTAACTACTGAACAGCTTACACGATCAGCAAACCAGTCTCAAACGCGTGTACTTGCGGCGAAGAAAGAGAGAGAGAGAGAGAGAGAGAGAGAGAGAGAGAGAGAGAGAGAGAGAGAGAGAGAGAGAGAGAGAGAGAGAGAGAGAGAGAGAGAGAGAGAGAGAGAGAGAGAGAGAGAGAGAGAGAGAGAGAGAAACAGCTGCATATATATGAAATGATAAGCTTAATAGAATACTTGACAATCATAACAGAAACAAGTCGCGTAAGGCGAAAATACAACATTTAGTCAAGCTCAGTCGAACTCACAGAATGAAACTGAACGCAAAGCATTTTTTCTGCAAGACCATACACTCGTAGCATCGTCTGTCCACCGCTCGTGGCAAAGGCGGTGAAATTAACAATACAGAAAAGCGCGGTAGCGGTTGCGCTGAGGAGGATAGCCCGCTTTTTTATATCTCTATTCTTTTTAACTCTCTGAACGTGTTTTTAATCCAAACATATCATATCTATATGTTTTTGGAATCAAGAACGGACAAGGAACAAAATGAAATTGTTTTTAAATCGATTTCGGAAATTTAATTTTAATCATAATTTTTATATTTTTAATTTTCAGAGCTTGTTTTTAATCCGAATATAACATAATTATATGTTTTTGGAATCAGAAAATGATGACAAATACGATAAACGTAATTTTGGATCGTTTTATAACAAAATAATTTTAATTACAATTTTCAGATTTTTAATGACCAAAGTCATTAATTGAATTTTAAGCCTCCAAGCTGAAATGCAATACCAAAGTCTGGCCTTCGTCGAAGATTGCTTTGCCAAACTTTTAATCAATTTTATTGAAAAATAAGGGTGTGACAGTGCCACCTCAACTCATTACAAAATGCCGGATATGACGTCATCAAAGACATTTATCAAAAGAATGAAAAACACGTCTGGGGATATCATACCCAGGAATCCTCATGAAAACATTCATACAGATCGGTGCAGTAGTTTACTCTGAATCGCTCTACACACACACACACACACACACACACACACACACACACACACACACACACACACACACACACACACACACACACACACACACACACACACACACACCACGACCCTCGTCTCGATTCCCCCCTCTATGTTAAAACATTTAATCAAAACTTGACTAAATGTAAAAAGATCGAACATGACAAATAAGCCATTCACGCATCAAGTGCGAAAATACCTGGCGCCTAAACTTGTAAACAGAAGTGGCATTTCGAATTTGTAGGGGTAATGAGTTCCAGAGAGACGTTCCTGATAAGAATGAAGAAGAAATAGAAGGAAGTCAATATGCAAGGATCGCGTAGGATTCCTTGTTAAAGTTAGGTTACCTATCGACCAATGTACCGTACCCTTCACTGAGACAATACACAGTGATACTTACTCAATAATTCATGATTATTCCTTTTATAAACTTGGGGAGGGGGGGGGGGGTGAGGGTGGAAAGTTGCATCTAGTTGTGTTATTTCCCAATGGAAACAATTACATCTGCTTCATTTTATTCAAACGTGTACTTGTCATGCTAAGAAACAGCTGAAGGGAGGGGGTTTGTCGTCCAAAGGGGTATCAGCTTCCCGGGATGATGCCCCTTGGGTGTGTTCTGTGGTGTGAGTGTCGGCTTGTCACGGTGCACATTTGTCAGACAAGTCTTTATGCAATGATCGCTTGGGATTCCTCGTTGAGGTCAGGTTACAAATCGACCATTGTAACGTACCCTTCATTGAGACAATATACAGTGATACTTAGTCCATCGTCCATGTTCTTTTCGTGTCTTCAACGTTCAAATAAATTGTGAAAAATATCTGGCATCCAGGTTAGTATTTTTGTGCTTATTTTTTAGAAGTTTTTTTTCTCAAAGAAAGAAATACACCTGCTTTATTTTATTCAAACGTGTTTTCATGCTGAGAATGTCTACTCTCACTTACCATAGGTGTCATTATGTAGAGTGCTTGATATTCTTTTGTTATTAAGCCTAGATCATGCTCATAAAGACCTTTTGGCAGTTTACCACACTTTTCGGATTGAGAGACATAGTGATCGTGTCAGCGTTTGTCTATAAAATGCATGATCTCACAGAAGCCAGTCACCATTCAAACCAAATCTTAAACACAATCACAGTGGTTATGGGGCGCACTGGCCTAGTGCTTATATAAGATGTCATCCTTCAGTGTGGAAGGTTTAGAGTTCGAATCCCAGCCGCCCGTGGTGGGTTAAGGGTGTAGAAAGTTCCGATCTCCCAGGTCAATTGCAGCTTATGTGTGCAGACCTGCTAGTGCCGTATCCCCCTTCAGGTGTACACGCAAGCAAAAGACAAAGTACCCACGGCAAAGATCCTGTAATTCATGTAAAAGTTCGATAGGTTATAAACTGTAGAAACACGAAAACACTCAGCACGCTCCTCCCCAAAACTGACGGAGTGATGCTGTCTGAATGTTGGGGGGAAAAACGCTCATACGAGTAAAAACGTGCTCGTGCAAAACACGAGTGTACGTGGGATTTCCAGCCCATGGACGCAGGAGAAGAAAAAGATTATTATGGGGGTTAAATTGTTAAGGGGAAAAGCTGGTAACTTGAATATCAACCAGTATGTGTGACCGGTTGCCGATTTAGTTTCCGATATTTTGTTATTTTTACAGCTAAAAAAAACAAAACAAATTCGCTATTGATGCACACGTAACTAGGTTCACGTAAAAATTTCTCGACTGAGAGTACCCCCAAAACCCCGACGGGTTGCACAAGAAACAACAACAACAACAACAACAACAACAACAACAACAAACAACAACAACAGTTTTTTGTTGAATGGATTCGGGTGGCTGGATTAACAATGATTCTTGAAAGGATATTAATCATCTATGGATGGGTGTCACTGAAGTTGACAAAATAATAATGTCTACAATGAAACAGTTGTATCGGTTGAATGACAATTTATTCAACAACAAAATTGAATAATATGTATGTGTATATAAACAAAAAGTGTATAAATATGATGCGCTTGCAAACTCAGTGCAGGTCAAGAGTTCAAACGTATCTGGGTGCTCCACAACTAAGTTCCGTTCCAGTAGTAGTTACAGTGAGAGAAAACAAATCCAACCGACAAGAAAAACTTAACTTCGCTATCAGTAGCCCTTTTGGTACAGCACCGCGTACAGTGGTAGAAGTCTTGGTGTCTAGAACGTGCATAAAAACGAGAGCGTTAAATCAAAAGGGGACGAAACCCTTTGGGTAGTGAGAGCATAAACACCGCGCTGGGTGGCTTTATGACAGGCAATTTGTGACAGAAATTGTGACGGATGGGACAGGAGGCCGAGCGAGCCAAACGTCAAAAATGTTTCTGCCCCATCAGCTGGGAAATGGTGCTATGTATTTTTTTCCCTCCACGTTGATGACTGTGATGATCGGGCAGAGTTCATAGGCACGTGAAACCTGTCGTAATGTATTGTCATCGCTCCATCGCTGTGAAGAAAAAACAGTGAGGAGATTTAGATTAAGGACAGTCACATTAACCTTGACAACACAATTTCTAAACTTCTCACAGTACAGAAATAATGTTGTGAAAACCACACGTATAGTTTTGGGAGTAATGAATAATGTTTATGACAATGAAAACATGTGTGGATATAAAGAAGAAAAAGACAACTCCGCTTGACAAATATTTCGAAAGAACAGATTCAAAAGGAAGGAATTCCAAACACTACAATGGCTGTACGAGCCTCAAACAGGATGAAAACGGATAGTGAGATTTTGCAATGAAAATGCGACACCAAAGACCTTAAATTAGGGCATCCGTGCAATTTTGGGGGTGGACTTCTCATCCAACAAATTGATTATTCTAAAACATTAGGTAACAAATACACACACACACATACACACACACACACACACACACGCACACACGCACGCACGCACTCACACACTGAAACAAGTTTTGAGATTTATATTTTCCTTCCAATTTCACCCCGTCCCTCAGCGACCATTGCAGAACGGAATGATATATCCGCTACCATCGAAGCGACCCAGTTTCGATCAACTTGCACCGGTCCCGCCGGATAGCCATGTTGGGACGTTAAAATCCTATTAACCAACCAGTCCCGGTCGGGTCACATTTTGTGTTTTCTTTTGGTCTTCTTTTTGTTTGTATGTTCGAAGACTGTTTCCGTGATCTTCGTGTGTAAGTGTCTAATAGGTAACTTGTTGTGCGTGAGCGGGAGAGTTTTTTTCTTCTTCTTGTTTCCCCTTCTGTATACATCTTCGTGTTTAAGTGGGTAGGCGTTTGGTTGTGTCTGAGGGAGAGATGTTTTTCTATCTTACATATTCGTGCGTAAGTGGAGCAGGTATGTGGTTGTGTCTGGGCGGTAGATGTTTTTCCCTTTTACATCTCGGCGTGTACATATATATGGGAATTGAGGGATGGCATGTGGTTGTATCCCAGTGGGTGCCGGGTGGAGCCAGGTACAGTGGAACGCCCCCTTTAAAGACCTCCAACAATCTGAGAAATCAGGCCTGAAAAGGAGGGAGTCTCTCTTCTTCTTCTTCTTCGTTCATGGGCTTAGACTCCCACGTTCACTCATGTTTTTAGCACGAGTGGATTTTTACGTGTATGACCGTTTTTACCCCGCCATTCAGGCAGCACACGCCGATTTCGGGGGAGGCATGCTGGGTATGTTCGTGTTTCTATAACCCACCGAACTCTGACATATATTACAGGATCTTTTCCGTGCGCACTTGGTTTTGTGCTTGCGTGTACACACGAAGGGGGTTAAGTCACTAGCAGGTCTGCACATAAGTTGACCTGGGATATCGGAAAAATCTCCACTCTTAACCCACCAGGCGGCAGCGACCGGGATTCGAATTCACGACCTCCCGATTAGGAGGCCGACGTCTTACCACCACGCCACTGCGCCCGTCGAGGGAGTCTTCAAATGGGGGTACATTTACAGAGGTTATGAACAAAAAGTCTGAGAAAACAGGTAGGAAGTCACACATTGGGGGGGGGGGGGGGGGGTCTTAAAAGGGGGTGTTCCCCTGTATTCCTGCTAGTAACTTCTATATATATATACGACTAGTGTCTGTCTGTCTGTCTGTCTGTCTGTCTGTCTGTCTGTCTGTCTGTTCGCGATGCACGGCCAAAGTTCTCGGTGGATCTTTTTCAAATTTGGACACCGTATTCAGCTACACCCCGGACACAACCTCATCGATGAGATATTTCAACACGTGCTCTCAGCGCGCAGCGTTGTACCGATTTTGTTGTTGTTGTTGTTGTTGTTGTCGGGATCCACTACCAGTAACTCTTCCTTATCTTCTCCAGTGTTTTCAGCCGCGATTATCTCCCTTCCTCCGTGTGGCGTCAATCCATATTCCCGTTACTACGTTACTATTTTTAGAAGGTCACTGCACGTTACTATTTTTAGAAGGTCTCCAGTGTTTTGCGCGTTTATCTCCTTTCCTTCGTGCGCCGGCAAAGCCGGCGTCCCAGGCGCAGCCTGGTATTCGGCTCTACTTCTTCCCGGCGAAGCGGGTAATCATCTAGTATATAATAAACGGTATAATCTTAAAACATTGGCAAACTTGAGTCAATTAACAAAAAAAGGGGAACAAATCTGTTCCAATTCAGCAATGTTATTATGAAGTCTTACATCGCGCGCGTATCTCCAGACTCGGACTCAAGGCGCAGGCCCATGTACAATATAATTATATGATTTAACCTTTTTCTTTTCATCAATCTATAGTTATCTAGGCCAATTTTTTTCAGCTTTTTTTTTATCGATCTTAAAGTAATCAGTTTCTGAGAGGAGAGGAACCTGCGTAGCTTACAGCATTTCTGTAATCCTTCAAGTTTTTCGCCCTCACGGCAAGAGCACTTTTCTACTTAGAGTCTTAATTTATCTGCCAAGCTAGCCTCAAGAAACGAGTGGGGAAGGAGGGGGGGGGGGGGGGTAAGTAAAGTGAAGACGTGGTCTGAGGTATTAAGGTACTAGAGGCAAGGGTAAAAGTGAAAAATAAATTCTTTTATTCTATTGGTCCTTTAATATTGGTTTTCACGGTTATTATGATTATTTGGGGGGGGGGGGGGGGGGGGGGGTCACCCTTGATAACGAAGCCGGTTGGTAACGATACTGGTTGAATTTGATTTTCAGGTAAATTCGCTTTTGTTGGTTGGCATATTTTCCGCCCCAGAAATTCAATTAAAATGTATCTCGTTGATGCATCGGCCCAGGTTCCCTTAGGTCCAAAAAGCAAGGCTAAAGCTTAATTTTCCGATTTTCAACAAAAATGTTTAGTGAATGGGGTTTCGTTACAATGACCTGTTAAATACCACTTTAAAGAGATGTGTTTCATGGACCAAAAGTGGAAAACAAAAATATCTTGTGCATAACTCAATTATCCTTCAAGGTCAAATTTTTGGATAAGAATCCCAAGGGAAGGACATTAAACACCTTTTTTGCTGCCAAGAAAACGAAGTTGACTGTAATTTCTATGGTCTGATGCACTGGACGGGAGAGAAGGTAAGTAATCGCACCCCTGACCATGTGTTATTAGTTATATAAATTGTTAAACTTTCATCAGACAAGAAAAATCGAAACACTCAGATCACAACGTTACCACGATCGTTTGAATGTTTCTATAATAATGGATATATCAGAAAACTACTGAGCCAAAAAAGAAAGCCAAATTGGCTAGGTTTCCATTCCCTTAGCCTGGTGATGTTATTGCACTATCGTCTTCAGGGTTTTAATTGGACGAAAGTCGGTCACACCGATGTCTGAACAAAATCGCCTTGAAGGCAAAAACATACTCAAGCAAATTAATAAAGAAATTGCAACGTAGTGGTCATTTGACTTTCTTTTCTTGAAACGATGTGACACTGATAAACTGTACGGGATTTATAAGATTACTTTTATGTGGTTAACTTTTTTATAATCATAGTGTGTGTGTGTGTGTGTGTGTGTGTGTGTGTGTGTGTGTGTGTGTGTGTGTGTTTATGGATGTGCGTACGTGTGTGTGTTTGTGCGTGCGTGCGTGTCTGTGTGTGTTTATTGACTGATGTGCCTGCGTTTGTGCGTGCGTGCGTGCGTGTGTGTGTGTGTGTGTGTGTGTGTGTGCCTCTCTGTGTCTGTGTGTATGATAACTGTACATGTATCTTACACCATTCAACCACACCTACCTCTTCCCCATCTACCCTACTCACAGACTGCCTTTGATTTTCAATCTTACAAAACCTTCCCTCTCTTCTTTTGAAAAGAAACATCAGTTCCCAGACAGATGGAGTGGGCGCTTCTTCTTCTTCTTCTTTGTCCATGGGCTTAGACTCCCACGTTCACTCATGTTTTTAGCACGAGTGGATTTTTACGTGTATAACCATTTTTACCCCGCCATTCGAACAGCATACGCCGATTTCGGGGGAGGCATGCTGGGTATTTTTGTGTTTCTTTTACCCACCGAACTCTGACATGGATTACAGGATCTTTTCCGTGCGCACTTGGTCTTGTGCTTGCGTGTACACACGAAGGGGGTTAAGTCACTAGCAGGTCTGCACATAAGGTGACCTGGGATATCGGAAAAATCTCCACTCTTAACCCACAGGCGGCAGCGACCGGGATTCGAACTCACGACCTTCTGATTAGGAGGCCGACGTCTTACCACCAAGCCACTGCGCCCGTCAGATGGAGTGGGCGCGACATGAGGGGGAAAGGGAGGGGAAGGGAATGTCAGGGGGAAGGAGGGTGATCAAATGTATGTTATTATAGGAATGCCTCGTGTGTGTTTATTATTATCATTAGTATCACTATTCGTATACCGAAGAAGCGGGGCGCTGCAGACAAGCAATGAAAAAAGATGTTTTTTTGTGAGTTTTTTGGGGGGTCTGTCTGCACATTTGATGGTCGTTTTGACGTAACATATCACATCAGTGACAATCATCCCGCCAGGCTACACATCAAGACTATATATACAATGAGAACAGGCCCTGAAGAATAAAAGTAAAGCGAAATATATGGCCTACATTATTTTGACAGAGTTTTTAAAATCAATTATTATATAAGGCAAACTTAAAAGTTTGCTTGGCCTACGCTCTAGTAACCTTCACACGGCGGACGCCAGACCGGGAGCAAGATTGCTCATTATCATTCCCTTTTCGTTCTCTTGAATTGTCTTCTTGCGTAGGTTTTTTCTTTCTTTTCTTGTGTTCTCAACATGTCCTGCAAGTCAAAGAAGTTCCTTTCTTTTCCAAATTACCCAGTAATTTTCGAATAGGAATATTCTTGGTCTGTATTGTTACGCGTCAAGGTCTGTTATTCCAGAATACCTCTTGATTATCCGAATTATGTAACAATTTGAGCAATTATTAGGTAATGTGTGTCACATAAACTATACGCCTATCATTACGTAGTTCTACTTAGTTCCTTTATCCGAGTTCACGGTAGAGAGAAAATGAGGGAAAATGCAGTGACTCATCAGAGCAAATCATCTACACTAAAATTGTCCATGCCTGTCAAACTGAAAGGGAGTGACATTTTATTTCCCTCGCCTCCAGTTGTCCCCCTTGAGGCTCTGAAGGTTTCAACACGTAACCATGGGATAAGCTTTGTGATTATGGCCCCTTGATGACAAGCCTTCGCCTGTAGGGGGCTCTGCTGACAGACTGTCACCAAGAGTTATTACTTCCACTTGATTTGGAAATTGAATTTTAAAAAAAAGGAGAAGAAAAGGTGTGACTTGGATGGTGGATATGGGTGGTTGGTATGGATGGTTGGTTGCCTGAAGACCGAGATTTTAAATTTAAGAAGGACAGATTCAAGAGGGAAAGAAATATCAGCAATTTTAGCAAAGGAGATGAGAGTAAAAAAAACAACAACAACAACAACAACACACACAAGCAAAAGAAAGGAAACAAATATTGTGAAACTCTGTGTTTCCTCGGGTAATTCTTTGAAATTAATAAGACGCCACAGGGCAGTCTGCTAGGAGAGAGCAAGATGGGATAAGTGTGTGTGTGTATGTGTGTGTATGTGTGTGTGTGTGTGTGTGTGCGTGTGTATGTGTGTGTGTGTGTGTGTGTGTGTGTGTGTGTGTGTGTGTGTGTGTGTGTGTGTGTGTGTGTCTACTGAGGGTGTGTGTGTAGCCGTATGTGCGTAGGTGTTCAAAAAAAAAGAAGTTTTTCCTGAGTGTAAGAAATGATTTGTGCGAAGCACAAGCAAGCAAGCAAACAAACCACACACACACACACACACAATGTATCCGAAAAAAACCTGTCTGCATTGTGTGTGGTCTTTAATCGACGAAGCATGGCATGGGGAGGGGAAATGCACATTTGTTGAGAAAGAGAAGGGTGTTTTATTGAGGTTCAGATAGCTCTCTACCCCTCCTCCCTCCTCCCCCTTTCCGAGTACCTTCTCTCTCGTTTACATTGCCCCCATAAACTTATCTCTCTAGTCTGCAGTGTCACGAAACATTTAGCCCAGCGTGCGAAGGAGCGCCAGCAGTGTTTTGTGCTCTTTTTGTGGTCTCAGTGTCTTTAGAACGCCCGCATAATCCACGGGGATGTCAATGAAAATGGGCTTTCACTTTTCTATCTCCGGCGCGCGAGAGCGTTCGCAGCCTCGTCTTCAAAGGGGAAACAGCAGTTCAAAACTTGCGTCGTTTGGCGCTTGAAAGGAACAGGTTTTCCGTGTTTTAAAGAACCAGCAGGGCTCTTCTGCGGATTCTCTCTTTCTTTTTATCAGGTGTAGATCTCCTCCTCAGGCTCCGGATTTATGGCTTAGCTTTAACTTCTCTCTCTCTACGTATACGTATTGTTTTCAAAGCGCAGCGCCGTCAGTATAAACAGAGACGTACATACATCTTCTATGTATAAACTGAATTCAAACACGACGCGGTTGCTTAGCTACCCGTGTAAGGGTTTCCATCAAAAGAAGAGATCTTTGAGATCACGTTACACTTCGGACCTTTAATTCATACAAGGATTTGCTGTGATCAACGATAGTATTCACAGTGTGCATGAAACGCAAATGATACTCTTCTAGGCACGTAGGGGAAGGGCTCCTAATATGGACCACTTTTTGTTTCATGCTGATAACTTGCTTGTTTTCTTGCGAAGAAGTTTCATTTGGTGGTTGAATTGGTAGTCCTTCTCTCTTGGGTTAACCGTTAGGCCAAATTAGAGTGAAATAGCTTTGATAGATATTCAGCAAAAAATAAATACAGAAAAAATCACAAAGGGTCCATATTAGGAGCCTGGGCGCCTAATATGGACCAGTGAAGCGGCCTTCACAAATCACTGTAAAAAGCCCCCTATACTTCAAAATAACATGATACAACTTTGTGTGCAGACTAATTCAAATATGCTTTAGATTTAGCTGTTTCGGGTTGATGAGAGCATTATGTGAAGCACACCAGAAAACTAAAGAAGCTTATCAAAAACAGAGTGAAAATAAGTGAAATTATCAACTTCCACGAAAATAAGACTATTTGTGATATTTTTTTTAAATCTCGAGGGCGAGTTATGGGTTATTTCCAGCAAGCTTCTTATGAATTAATGAAAATAGGCTTTAGCTTTTATTTTCTTCGATTTGTTGAAGGTGGTCCATATTAGGGGACTCACACATACTTTGAGATTTTGCTATTTTTTTTTTTTTTTTGCAGGAGAAACTCGGGGTCAAGACTGCTAAATTGTAACAAATACGGTCTTAGCTGTCATATAAAGCAATGTTTGTATTTTAAAAGCGTTGGCTGTGGACAGAAACGAGTCCGTTTCAGGCGGCAAATTTAGAGTGAACCATGCCAAAAGTGAAATAAAGAGAAAAAGCCTAACGGTTTTGAGGTTTGTGTTTCTGCAACTCTTTTGACATGTGCAAGTTGTCTAGAGAGGGTGAATACAGCCAATAAAAAAAATTTGAGCGCTCTAGCGCCGTTAGTTTGTCAGAACAGGAGGTGGTCCATATTAGGAGCCGGTCCATATTAGGAGCCCTTCCCCTACATCACTGCTCACTGAGTCCCGTAACCCGCCAGGAGGCTAATAATTCATAAGCAGTAAAATAATTGAGGTGGTGATAGCGGCTAGAACCTCTTTACGCTAAAGGGCTCTAAATTCCGATTTTAACTGGTATTCATGCGACCATTTTTGAACGCCTTTAGCTAACGAGGTTGTTACCTCGCTTCGTGGCTCTGTACGCATGCGCAAAATCACCGTCACTCGACGCTTCCCGACACTGTCTTGATGAGCGCTGCACCAGCTATAGCTGTCTCTGCCTCTGTCGACGCTTCCCTACACTGTCTTGATGAGCGCTGCACCAGCTATAGCTGTCTTTGCCTCTGTCGACGCTTCCATACACTGTCTTGATGAGCGCTGCACCAGCTATAGCTGTCTCTGCCTCTGTCGACGCTTCCCTACACTGTCTTGATGAGCGCTGCACCAGCTATAGCTGTCTCTGCCTCTGTCGACGCTTCCATACACTGTCTTGATGAGCGCTGCACCAGCTATAGCTGTCTCTGCCTCTGTCGACGCTTCCATACACTGTCTTGATGAGCGCTGCACCAGCTATAGCTGTCTCTGCCTCTGTCGACGCTTCCATACACTGTCTTGATGATGAGCGCTGCACCAGCTATAGCTGTCTCTGCCTCTGTCGACGCTTCCCGACACTGTATTGATGAGCGCTGCACCAGCTATAGCTGTCTCTGCCTCTGTCGACGCTTCCATACACTGTCTTGATGAGCGCTGCACCAGCTATAGCTGTCTCTGCCTCTGTCGACGCTTCCATACACTGTCTTGATGAGCGCTGCACCAGCTATAGCTGTCTCTGCCTCTGTCGACGCTTCCATACACTGTCTTGATGATGAGCGCTGCACCAGCTATAGCTGTCTCTGCCTCTGTCGACGCTTCCATACACTGTCTTGATGATGAGCGCTGCACCAGCTATAGCTGTCTCTGCCTCTGTCGACGTTTCCCTACACTGTCTTGATAATGAGCGCTGCACCAGCTATAGCTGTCTCTGCCTCAGTCGACGCTTCCCGACACTGTATTTATGAGCGGTGCACCAGCTATAGCTGTCTCTGCCTCTGTCGACGCTTCCATACACTGTCTTGATGAGCGCTGCACCAGCTATAGCTGTCTCTGCCTCTGTCGACGCTTCCATACACTGTCTTGATGATGAGCGCTGCACCAGCTATAGCTGTCTCTGCCTCTGTCGACGCTTCCCTACACTGTCTTGATGATGAGCGCTGCACCAGCTATAGCTGTCTCTGCCTCTGTCGACGCTTCCCTACACTGTCTTGATGATGAGCGCTGCACCTGCTATAGCTGTCTCTGCCTCTGTCGACGCTTCCCTACACTGTCTTGATGATGAGCGCTTCACCAGCTATAGCTGTCTCTGCCTCTGTCGACGCTTCCATACACTGTCTTGATGAGCGCTGCACCAGCTATAGCTGTCTCTGCCTCTGTCGACGCTTCCATACACTGTCTTGATGAGCGCTGCACCAGCTATAGCTGTCTCTGCCTCTGTCGACGCTTCCATACACTGTCTTGATGAGCGCTGCACCAGCTATAGCTGTCTCTGCCTCTGTCGACGCTTCCCTACACTGTCTTGATGAGCGCTGCACCAGCTTTAGCTGTCTCTGCCTCTGTCGACTTTTCCCTAAACTGTCTTGATGAGTGCTGCACCAGCTATAGCTGTCTCTGATTCTGTCGACGCTTCCCTACACTGTATTGATGAGCGCTGCACCAGCTATGGCTGTCTCTGCCTCTGTCGACGCTTCCCTACACTGTATTGATGAGCGCTGCACCAGCTATAGCTGTCTCTGCCTCTGTCGACGCTTCCCTACACTGTATTGATGAGCGCTGCACCAGCTATAGCTGTCTCTGCCTCTGTCGACGCTTCCCTACACTGTCTTGATGAGCGCTGCACCAGCTATAGCTGTCTCTGCCTCTGTCGACGCTTCCATACACTGTCTTGATGAGCGCTGCACCAGCTATAGCTGTCTCTGCCTCTGTCGACGCTTCCATACACTGTCTTGATGAGCGCTGCACCAGCTATAGCTGTCTCTGCCTCTGTCGACGCTTCCCTACACTGTCTTGATGAGCGCTGCACCAGCTTTAGCTGTCTCTGCCTCTGTCGACGCTTCCCTACACTGTCTTGATGAGCGCTGCACCAGCTATAGCTGTCTCTGCCTCTGTCGACGCTTCCCTACACTGTCTTGATGAGCGCTGCACCAGCTTTAGCTGTCTCTGCCTCTGTCGACGCTTCCATACACTGTCTTGATGAGCGCTGCACCAGCTACAGCTGTCACTGCCTCTGTCGACTCTTCCCAACACTGTCTTGATGAGCGCTGCACCAGCTATAGCTGTCTCTGCCTCTGTCGACGCTTCCCTACACTGTATTGATGAGCGCTGCACCAGCTACAGCTGTCACTGCCTCTGTCGACGCTTCCTTACACTGTATTGATGAGCGCTGCACCAGCTATAGCTGTCTCTGCCTCTGTCGACGCTTCCCTACACTGTATTGATGAGCGCTGCACCAGCTATAGCTGTCTCTGCCTCTGTCGACGCTTCCCTACACTGTCTTGATGAGCGCTGCACCAGCTATAGCTGTCTCTGTCTCTGTCGACGCTTCCATACACTGTATTGATGAGCGCTGCACCAGCTATAGCTGTCTCTGTCTCTGTCGACGCTTCCATACACTGTATTGATGAGCGCTGCACCAGCTATGGCTGTCTCTGCCTCTGTCGACGCTTCCCTACACTGTATTGATGAGCGCTGCACCAGCTATGGCCGGCTGTCACTGCCTCTGTCGACGCTTCCTTACACTGTATTGATGAGCGCTGCACCAGCTACAGCTGTCACTGCCTCTGTCGACGCTTCCCTACACTGTATTGATGAGCGCTGCACCAGCTACGGCTGTCACTGCCTCTGTCGACGCTTCCCTACACTGTATTGATGAGCGCTGCACCAGCCACAGCTGTCACTGCCTTTGTCGACGGGT
The DNA here is from genome assembly GCF_037325665.1 of Littorina saxatilis. Lineage (NCBI taxonomy): Eukaryota > Metazoa > Mollusca > Gastropoda > Littorinimorpha > Littorinidae > Littorina > Littorina saxatilis. Next base: position 80,384,720 of record NC_090256.1, on the reverse strand, counting down.
GTACGACGACCTAGCCGGTAAAGACTTCTCTGTGTTTTGCTCATCTTCATGCAGTGTTACTTGGGCACGAAAGCCCCCATCCCCTCTCCTGGACCTGGTACATCCATTACATGTTTAAAAAAAATAAAAATGATATAAAATATAAAAATAAAAAAATAATATAAAAACAAACTCGGCGCTCACAAGGTTAAATTTGGCCAGGCTTTGACATGAAATGAGATCTGCCCTCCATTTGGACATATATATATACCTAAAAGCAACAACCTGATGATTGGTTTTCTTCACAATCGATTGCACTCAGTGCCAAATGTCAGTTAAGAAATTAATTCATAGGGGAAAAAATCCCACCCGGCACAGACAGAAGCCAGTAAGTTGATTTTTAGTGCGTGTCCAAATGGAGGGATGATCTTATTTCAC
>NC_090256.1:80361803-80379303 GCF_037325665.1 Littorina saxatilis | reverse complement strand
AAGTGATGGCTTTTTCTCACTGTCATAATTATTATCTTCCTTTTAACATCCACACAGGTAGGAAAATAGGGGGAGAGAGGGGAGAGAGAGAGAGGAGACAAGACAAGACAAGACAAAATCTTTATTATCGAGGGTAATAGATAAGCAAGAATATTGCTTTTTTACATCCAGCCCTCGCCCTAATATAGGGTCAACAAGAACAGAAAACAATATAATCAAAGAACTATCACATCAAACTTAATACATTATAACTGTATATACAGATACAAATTTAAAAAATAAATTGTCATGCTGCATTTTAAGTACAATTTCCAAGTGTCAATTTTTAACATAACTTAATTTAGATCTGCATATTATTATAATTTTGTTTAACATGCACATACATTTTAAATGAATTGATGAACCATTCAGCACATGTTTAGTTGCATTATGTGCGACATATAATTTTTTTTGAAGCTGTTTGTGTTTGTTTTATGCTTAAGAAAAATAGGCAGTGAGTTCCATAGGACCGCACCTGAATAAAGAAGGCTTGATTTGAAAAGGTCAATACGTGGAGTCGGTGTTATGATTTTTAGTCTGTTATAGTTCAAAATAAAATTATCACGTAATGTCTCCGGTGCATATCCTGACATCACTTTATGCATCATAACACCTTTATTATACATTAATCTTTTTTGAAATGGTAATACTTGCAAATTTTTATAATCAGATTCTGAAAGAGTGTGATTTTTTAGCATTATAAGCTTAACTGCTCTTCTGTGAAGACTGGCTAAAGGTTTCAAAACATTAGCACTTGCACAATCCCATAGAGAGAGAGAGAGAGAGAGAGAGAGAGAGAGAGAGAGAGAGAGAGAGAGAGAGAGAGAGAGAGAGAGAGAGAGAGAGAGAGAGAGAGAGATTGATGCACACAGTGTCAGTGAGACAGACAGGGATAAGACTGGGTGGCCGAGTGGTAACGCACTTGCGCTCGGAAGCGAGAGGTTGCGAGTTCGACCCTGGGTCAGGGCGTTAGCAATTTTCTCCCCCCTTTCTTAACCTAGGTGGTGGGTTCAAGTGCTAGTCTTTCGGATGATACGAAAAACCGAGGTCCCTTCGTGTACACTACATTGTGGTGTGCACGTTAAAGATCCCACGATTGACAAAAGGGTCTTTCCTGGCAAAATTGTATAGGCATTGATAAAAAAAATTTCCACCAAAATACCCGTGTGACTTGGAATAATAGGCCGTGAAAAGTAGGATATGTGCCGAAATGGCTGCGATCTGCTGGTCGATGTGAATGCGTGATGTATTGTGTAAACAAATTCCATCTCACACGGCATAAATAGATCCCTGCGCATTGAGTCCGAGTCTGGAGATACGCGCGCGATATAAGACTTCATAATAATAAATTCCCGTTTTTTCTTAAATTTTCTCAAAGACCACGCTCCCTCCCTCCAAGACACTTATATCAGAACTTGACTCAACAGGACGACGTTCTCGTGCTAAAGGAAGGAAGGAAGGAAAGTAGGAAGGAAGGACGGAAGGATGGAAGGAAGGAAAGGAACAGTACTCTGTGATATAATCTCTTCAGCTGGACGCAATTATCATAATTATGAAAGAAAGAAATGAAGGAAGCTTAAAGGCACAGTAAGCCTCCCGTAAACCATCACAGATATTGTCAGGCTTTTACACACAGTATAAACACCATTTCATTTAAACACTCACCGCTTGAGAACATCCTAGGTGCCCTCCGTAAAGAGCGAGCAATTTTCAAAGAATTTATTTTTGCGTGGTTTATCTTACCCCTGAGCCATCGTGAACCCGTGTGATCCAGTTTCCTTTTTTCACAATGTAGTCGTCAGTTTGTGATTTCAATGCGACTCGCTGTAAGCTTATCTGCAATAGCACGTTATTATGTACCTCTGAATCTAAACGCAACAAACGGCTGCGATTCACACGAACTCTAGTGATGGCTTTTGACTGTTCAGAGGAACTGGCGATAGGCACAACCGTCGTCTGGTACGAGAACCACGACCTTGCGTGACCCTGCTTCCGGGCTTTTCTTTTTTCAAACTTTCAAAACTTCGAATTGTACTGATCTTGTCTTGATGAAAAAAGAATTCTTTTATGATTTAAGAATGTTTGTGTAACAAGCTGTCAATTTATTATTTAGATTTTAAAAGTTAGGTCTAGCGGCAAAACGCATCGTCCGATCGATTGTCTGACTCAGACAATCCCGTAGGGCACCTAGGATGTTCTCAAGCGGTGAGTGTTCAAACGAAAGGGTGTTTGTATTGTGTGAAAAAGCCTGACAGAATCTGTGATGGTTTAGGGGAGGCGTACTGTGCCTTTAAGGAAAGAAGGAACGTAGGAGAATGGAATAAAAGAATGGAAGGAAGGAATAAATGAATGACAAGAAGGATGGAAGTGCGGCACACAGGAAGGAAGGACGGAACAGAAGTGTGTGAAATAAAACCCTCAACAGGATACAGTTGTCACAACGAAGAAAGTCAGAAATAACGAGGAGAAAAGCTCATGAAATAAAACCCTAACACGATTATATTCATGCCAAATTGGATCTGAAGACATATGCACGGAAGGTAAGGCAGGACAAACCCATCCATCACATCGTCTCATTGGATTTTAACTTGAAAATGAATCGTATATTCCCGTGAAATAATCGTCTTTTTCTCATCGTCGCTGACAGATAGAAATGATCGACGAGACTGCCTACCGGCGAGAAAGCCCATGCAGTTTATATATCTCCTAGGCAATCTTGACACATGCAGAAATCCAAGGTATCGGTTCAATCACAACCGAGCTTATCATAGAAAATAATTATTAAAGGTATGAAATTAGCTCATTTAGACGACGTAATCACTCTGTCCCAGTGTGCACACCTTTTGGGTTTCTGTGCTTGTACGAAACAAATGAAAGGGCCGCTGCATTTGCCTCATGTGCCATCCTTTCCGATCTTGTTCTTCTGCGTTCGCCCAGACTCCGGCCCTCATGACAACAGCTGCTGTCCACCGGAGGGTCTCCACAACGCCGTAGAGCTTGTCCCTCACCGGTGTGTCAGCAGGCCAGATTTTTTCTCTCAGGTTCTGGTGGATTGAACAGTCCTGCAGGAAATGCTCTACTGTCACCATCGGTGCACCACACTGGTTCGCAGATGGCTCTCGGCCAATATCTTTTCGGATCAAGCACGGTTAACTACCAAAGCTAAGCCTTTGCACTCAAGGGTGTGTACAGAAAACATTTAAACAAAAAGAAGACACAGCTGTAACCAGGTTAGGTCTTTCTTTATCAATATTTGGGCAACGACAAACTGCCTTCTTCAGGATGGTAAGATGATGAAGGTACGGAATGACGGCCATTCTTACCGTCACAAAACGTTCATTTTGTCACGACAGAGACCCACTGCACATCAAGTCCAAAACAGTGTAGAGTCATTTGTTTATTTTTTCTCAAGGAAAATAATCATTACGAACAAATTAATTATGGACCGCCAGGTATGCACGACCCGGCGGTTGCTGATTTTATTTCCGGCAATTTTAGATTTTTACCGGTACAATTAACTCGAAAAGTTTCGGTTAACAGAAACATTGGGTAGTGATATCCCACTAGTGAGATGGGTCATAAAAACAAGAAACCAAGGCTAACGACAGAAAGAAAGAAAGAAAGAAAGTAAGAAAGAAAGTAAGAAAGAAAGAAAGAAAGAAAGAGAGACGGGGGATGAAAAAATAAAAATAAACTGAAATAAGGAGCCAGGTGAAGCCAGACCAGGGCGGGGGGGGGGGGGGGGAGGGGGGAGGGGAGGTTGCGCAAGGTTGGAAATGGAGAGGAGGAGGATGCATGGGAAGGGTGGAAAGAGATGTTGAAAAAACAAACCCACAACAACTAAAATGTTCTTCACGCGACAGTTTTGCAGCCTGGAGGTTGCGTGTTTATTTTCGTGCAGTTATGATAAAGCTCTGGCCCCACGGTGGCGAAAGGAGAGAAATGGATTAGGAGTAAATTAACCCAAGCCCCCCGTGTTTGCCGAAAGGTTATCAAAGACTCGGCAGAAATCTACAACATTGATTTTTTATATTTTTTTTGGCCTTTTGCTTTTCCCCTTCATCTTGACTCAGAAGTCTGTGTGAATTAGTTTGAGGGAGGTCGGAAGACGTATGGTGTTGGAATTTGTTTCAATGAACTTCAAGCTTAAATGCAACTGTGAGTTCGCAAGACAGACAGACAGAGAGACAGAGAGACAGACAGACAGACAGACAGACAGGCGGGCAGACGGACAGACAGATAACTCGACAGACAGACAGACAGACAAACAACTTAACGGACAGACAGACAGACAGACAGACAGACAACTTGACGGACATACACAGACAGACACACGGACAGAGAGACTGACTTACAGACACAGACAGAGACACACATAAATACACAGATACAGACAGAACACACACACACACACACACACACACACACACACACAAACGCAAGCACTTGCACGCACGCATGCACGTGGCTCTTTCACAGACAGACAGACAGACAGACAAACACACACACGCACGCACGCACGCACGCACACGCACGCACGTACGTACACACACAGACACACACACACACACACACACACGCACGCACACACACACACACACACACACACACACACACACATACACGAACGTACACATATGATGATTAATGCTCATACCTACGTGCGTGGTAGTGGAGACAGTCGTGTGGACTTTTTCACGCACCATACGTCGACCTTTTCGGGACAACACGACATCTTGAAGACGTTGCATTTGACATTTGATGAATGTAAAATGGTATTAAAATCAATATTTGAATATATGACGACAGTTCATTTGACATTTTACTTTTTTTGAAGGCTGCATGCAATGGTCTGAAGAGTATGCGTACAATACTATACTGTACTATACTAATATACTGAAAGGAATATACTTCCATACTCTGTTGCTAACATCTCACGCAATGCTTCGACAGACATCAACAATGACGAATGGGTAACGTTGAACTTTAGCATTGTAATTTCAAAGCTCAGAATCCAGTAGCATAAGCGAGAGAGGTCAACACTATAATTATGAAGAATGTAGCTTGCTTATGTGATGGAGTCAGACCTAAGACTTTAAAATTGGCAATCTAGTGGCTGCTCCGCCTGGCGTCTGGCATTATGGGGTTAGTGCTAGGACTGGTTGGTCCGGTGTCAGAATAATGTGACTGGGTGAGACATGAAGCCTGTGCTGCGACTTCTGTCTTGTGTGTGGCGCACGTTATATGTCAAAGCAGCACCGCCCTGATATGGCCCTTCGTGGTCGGCTGGGCGTTAAGCAAACAAACAAACAAACAAATGTGATGGAGAGATCTAAGAAAGGGAAGAAAGCGCTCGAAATACAGGCAACAACAGTAAGTCAAAGTTACGCTTAACCAGTATTCTGAGAGAAGTGTTATCTTTATACAAAATCGGATTTTCGCCGAAAGTTCATAACAATATTCCTCTTTTTCCAGTACTAGGATTTCTGACACTTGTGAAGAAAGACAACTACAATACCCAACCAATGAAAGAGGATGAAAGTCCATTTTCCCCGAGTACGCTAGTACTAGGGTCCAGCAGACTTTAATTGTCTGTGTGTGTGTGTCTCGACTTAACAGCTTATTGCTGGGAAACTACTGGGCGCAGTTCGTTCAAAAGTTGATACACTAACTTGATAATAGGTCCGATTGATCGTATTAAAACTTCATAATGTTACCTGGGACCTAAATGCGAAATAAACCACAAAAAAACGACTTGGCGGTGGGAGGAATTCGCGGAGCCACAGCCAGCCAGGCAGTCTGATAGAGCAGCCGAACTTGTCACACATTGACGAGGAATATAGCGTCATAAAAAGATTACGTCACGGTCAAAAGTCTTTGACGTCTTTTTCTCTCGCGCGGTGTGTGTGTGTGTGTGTGTGTGTTCATTTTGTGCACATGTGCTAGTGTTACTGTTTGTGTGTGTGTGTGTGTGTGTGTGTGTGTGCGTGTATGTGTGTATGTGTATGTGTGTGTTTGTGTGATTGTGTGTGTGTGTGTTTTGTGTGTGTGTGATTGTGTTTGTGTGTGTGTGTGTGTGTGTGTGCATGAGTCTGTACTCGTGTGTGTGTGTGTGCGTGCGTGAGTGAGTGAGTGTGTGTGTGTGTATGTGTGTGTGTGTGTGTGTGTAAGAGAGAGGGAGAGAGAGAGGGAGTGAGGGAGAGAGTGTGTGTGTGTGTGTGTGAATGTGTGTGTGCATTTTCACTGTGATCAAATAAAAGAGAAAGGCCAGTCACCACGCACATCCTCGGCTCGCATGCAATGTATTTAGGGGAAGGGCCCTAATATGGACCACTTTTTGTTTATTGCTGATAACTAGCTTGTTTTCGTGCAAAGAAGTTTCATTTTGTGTTTGGTAGTCCTTCTTTCTTAGGTGAACTGTTGGGCCTAATAAGAGTAAAATAGCTTTGATACACATTCAGCAAAAATTAAATACAGAAAAAATCACAAAGGGTCCATATTAGGAGCCTGGGCGCCTAATATGGACCAGTGAAGCGGCCTTCACGAATCACTGTAAAAAGCCCCCTATATTTCAAAATAACATGATACAAATTAGTGTACAAGTCAGCATAATTAAAATATGCTTTAGATTTATCTGTTTCGGGTTGATGAGAGCATTATTTGAAGCACACCAGGAAAGTAAAGAAGCTTATCAAAAACAGAGTGAAAATAAATGAAATTATCAACTTCCACGAAAAGAAGACTTTTCGTTGCATTTCTTTTAAATCTCGAGGGCTAGTTATAGGTTATTACCAGCAAGCTTCTTAATGAATTAATGAAAATAGCCTTTAGCTTTTATTTTCTTCGATTTGTTGAAGGTGGTCCATATTAGGGGACTCGCACATACTTTGAGATTTTGCTATTATTTTTTGTTTGCAGTAGAAACTCGGGGTCAACACTGCTAAAATGTAACAAATACGGTTTTAGCTGTCATATAGAGCCATTTCTGTTTGATAAAAGCTTTGGCTGTAGACAGAAACGAGTCCGTTTTAGGCGGCAAATTTAAAGTGAACGCTGCCAAAAGTGAAAACAGAGAAAAAGCCAAACGGTTTTGAGATTTGTGTTTCTGCAACTGTTTTGACATGTGCAAGTTATCCAAAGAGGGTGAATACAGCGAATAAAACTTTTTTGAGCGCTCTAGCGCCGTTAGTTGGTGGTGGTCCATATTAGGAGCCGGTCCATATTAGGAGCCCTTCCCCTATATAGCAAAGGGAATGCCTGTAATTCACACAGATCAATCACTTGGTCTTAAACGTGCACAAGACAAAAACTTTCATACTGGGGGAGCGAGCCAGTCTGAAGAGTACTCGGGTCCAGCGCGAGCGTTTTTTATAATGCTTGTTCATCTCCCAGGTGCCAGGAGATTGGTTGCGCACAACTCAGACTTACTCTTGTTGCACATGGCTGTATATCTTTAGAGCGCTCACGTCTCTTTGTTTCTCAGATTATACAAGAACCAACCAGGCAACCTTCATGATTAAATTAAGATTCGTATTTCACCCCCTGCTTCACGGAGATCGATTCCGCATCAATGACACCAACTAGGCTACTTTCTTAGCCCTCCTTCTGTTCTTCAACATCGTTCATGGGCTGAAACTCCCACGTTCACACAGTCATGTTTTTGCACGAGTGGGTTTTTACGTATACATATGAACGTTTTTACCCCGTCATTCCGGCATCCATACGCTGCATGCTGGGTATGTTCGTGTTTCTATAACCCACCAAACTCTGACGTGGATTACAGGATCTTTTCTGTGCGGACTTGGTCTTGTGCTTGCGTGTACACAAAAGGGGGATAAGGCGCTAGCAGGTCTGCAAATACATTGACCTGGGAGATCGGAAAAAATCTCCACTTTTAACCCACCAGGCACGGCCGGGATTTGAACTCACGACCTTCCGCTGGGAGGCCAGCGTCTTATCCATTCGGCCAATGCGCCCGTCAGTGACCGATACTCAGTGTAGATGGCGACAAACTCTGAATGGCTCCGAATAGAAAATGTGAAGCTTAAGTCTCGTAATTGAGCGAAGTCTACTTTACGAAGCTCGCTGCACGAAGCTTTAAAGGCACAGTCAGCCTCCCGTAAACCATCACAGACACTGTCAGGCTTTTACACACAGTACAAACACCCTTTCGTTTGAACACTCACCGCTTGAGAAAATCCTAGGTGCCCTACGTAAAGAGTGAGCAATTTTCAAAGAATTCATTTTTGCGTGGCCAGCCGGATTGTTCGGTACCACAATCGGACGCCTCGTTTTGGCGCTAGACCTAACGTTTAAAATCTAAATAATAAATTGACATCTTGTTACACAAACATTCTTAAATCACAAAAGAATTCTTTTTTCATCAAGACAACATCAGTACAATTCGAAGTTTTGAAAGTTTGAAAAAAGAAAAGCCCGGAAACGTGTCACGCAAAACGTGTTTCGCGTAGCAGACGATGGTTCTGCATAGCGCCAGTTCCTTTGAACGGTCAACCGCCACCGCTCAGTTCGTGTGACTCGCAGCCGTTTGTTGCGTTTTAGATTCAGAGGTACACAATAACGTGCTATTGCAGATAAGCTTACAGCGAGTCGCATTGAAATCACAAACTGACGACTAAATTGTGAAAAAAAAGGAAACTGGATCACACGGGTTCACGATGGCTCAGGGGTAAGATAAACCACGCAAAAATAAATTCTTTGAAAATTGCTCGCTCTTTACGGAGGGCACCTAGGATGTTCTCAAGCGGTGAGTGTTTAAATATATAAGAGGGTGTTTGTACTGTGTGTAAAAGCCTGACAGTATCTGTGATGGTTTACGGGAGGCTTACTGTGCCTTTAAGGCACATACGGGCCTCTAAACCTTTTGGGGACATTTATCTGGTGATTGGCTAAATGAAGGTACAAGTGATGACGAACGGAGGATAACGGGGAAGGGAGTGAACGATCACACTTTAAAATGTACATATGGTGCCTGGCATCAATATGCTTGTCCTATTTTGGCATATCTGCCTTTCTCTCTCTCTGGGAATAACCCTCACTTATTGTTCCTCCATTTTTGGATCCCTTTCGTCCCCTTCTTATCTGATCTCGTATAGGAGAACCGGTGTAACACGAAATTTTTACTCCACGAAAAATGTACTCCGGAGTAAAAATTTCGTACGAAATTCTTACTCCGAGTAAATTTTTCGTACGAGAAAAGAACTCCCCAAGGCACGAAAAAATTACTCCCTCCACGAAATGTTTACTCCCCATTTTTATATTTAGTCAAGTTTTGACTAAATATTTTAACATCGAGGGGGAATCGAAACGAGGGTCGTGGTGTATGTGCGTGTGTGCGTGTGTGCGTGTGTGTGTGTAGAGCGATTCAGACTAAACTACTGGACCGATCTTTATGAAATTTGACATGAGAGTTCCTGGGTATGAAATCCCCATACGTTTTTTTCATTTTTTTGATAAATGTCTTTGATGACGTCATATCCGGCTTTTCGTGAAAGTTGAGGCGGCACTGTCACGCCCTCATTTTTCAACCAAATTGATTGAAATTTTGGTCAAGCAATCTTCGACGAAGCCCGGACTTCGGTATTGCATTTCAGCTTGGTGGCTTAAAAATTAATTAATGACTTTGGTCATTAAAAATCTGAAAATTGTAAAAAAAAATAAAAATTTATAAAACGATCCAAATTTACGTTCATCTTATTCTCCATCATTTTCTGATTCCAAAAACATATAAATATGTTATATTTGGATTAAAAACAAGCTCTGAAAATTAAATATATAAAAATTATTATCAAAATTAAATTGTCGAAATCAATTTAAAAACACTTTCATCTTATTCCTTGTCGGTTCCTGATTCCAAAAACATATAGATATGATATGTTTGGATTAAAAACACGCTCAGAAAGTTAAAACAAAGAGAGGTACAGAAAAGCGTGCTATCCTTCTTAGCGCAACTACTACCCCGCTCTTCTTGTCAATTTCACTGCCTATGCCGTGAGCGGTGGACTACGAGTATACGGTCTTGCTGCGTTGCATTGCGTTCAGTTTCATTCTGTGAGTTCGACAGCTACTTGACTAAATATTGTATTTTCGCCTTACGCGACTTGTTTTACTTCCAGTAAAAAATCTCGTACGCGAAAATGGGATGCGGGCGAAGGGATAATGCCAATATGTGATCTCGCGGAAACGAATGTCGCGCTAGCCTCCCTCCACTCCTTCCACCACCAAGACTAACTGCAGGGGACAAGGGAGTCAAAATTTCGTACACCTGGCATGAGAAGTTAAATTGCTCGTGTTAGGGTGAAGTAATTTATTCGTTTTTACATTTAGTCAAGTTATGACTAAATGTTTTAACATCGAGGGGGGAATCGAGACGAGGGTCGTGGTGTATGTGCGTGTGTCTGTGTGTGTGTGTGTAGAGCGATTCAGACTAAACTACTGGACCGATCTTTATGAAATTTGACATGAGAGTTCCTGGGTATGAAATCCCCATACGTTTTTTTTCATTTTTTTGATAAATGTCTTTGATGACGTCATATCCGGCTTTTCGTGAAAGTTGAGGCGGCACTGTCACGCCCTCATTTTTCAACCAAATTGGTTGAAATTTTGGTCAAGTAATCTTCGACAAAGCCCGGACTTCGGTATTGCATTTCAGCTTGGTGGCTTAAAAATTAATTAATGACTTTGGTCATTAAAAATCGGAAAATTGTAAAAAAAAATAAAAATGTATAAAACGATCCAAATTTACGTTCATCTTATTCTCCATCATTTGCTGATTCCAAAAACATATAAATATGTTATATTTGGATTAAAAACAAGCTCTGAAAATTAAATATATAAAAATTATTATCAAAATTAAATTGTCAAAATCAATTTAAAAACACTTTCATCTTATTCCTTGTCGGTTCCTGATTCCAAAAACATATAGATATGATATGTTTAGATTAAAAACACGCTCAGAAAGTTAAAACAAAGAGAGGTACAGAAAAGCGTGCTATCCTTCTTAGCGCAACTACTACCCCGCTCTTCTTGTCAATTTCACTGCCTTTGCCATGAGCTGAGCGGTGGACTGACGATGCTACGAGTATACGGTCTTGCTGAAAAATGGCATTGCGTTCAGTTTCATTCTGTGAGTTCGACAGCTACTTGACTAAATGTATTTTCGCCTTACGCGACTTGTTTATTCTTCAGGGGAGTAACATTTGTGTACGAAATGTTAACTCGGAACTCACCTGTCGTGGGGAGTAATTTTCTCGTGTAATGGGGGAGTGCTTTTTTCGTAAAGGGAGTAACATTTTCGTACGAAATTTTTACTCCGGAGTAAAAATCTCGTGGGAGTAATTTTCTCGTGTTACACCGGCACTCTCTTGTCACAGGACCAAGTCGGAAGAGACGCCAGGTACTCGTCAGTATCTAGGAAGGAATGCACGGAAAAGCGCAGACGATCTGCTAATGCGAAACACATCGCTTCCAGTCGTTATGCTTCTTGTTGTGGTTCATAGCGAATGGCCTCACGGCATGTCTGCAGCATACCCACCCTGGGTCTTTAGCGTTGTGCCTGGGGTCATTGCAAGGGCAATAGGTAAGGGAGGCTAGTATTGATGCGCTTTCACTGAAGGTGATGTGCATGTTTTGTCAGCGGCTATGAGAGAGAGAGAGAGAGAGAGAGAGAGAGAGAGAGAGAGAGAGAGAGAGAGAGACAGACAGACAGACAGACAGACAGACAGAGGTAGAGACAGACAGACAGACAGAGAGGGGCAAAGTGCGAGAGGGAGCTAGTGCATGAGAGAGAAGAGAAAGACAGACTATTGACAGTGCGTGTGTGTGTGTGTGTGTGTGTGTGTGTTTTGTGTGTGCGTGCGTGCGTTTGTGTGTGCGTGTGTGCGTGCGTGCGTGTGTGCGTTCGTGTGTGTGTGTGTGTGTGAGTGTGTGTATTTGTGTGTGTGTGCGTGTGCGTGTGTGTGCAGTTGGTGCGTTTGTTAGTGTGGGTGTGTGTGTTTGCGTGTGTGCGTGTATACTTGCCAGTGTGTGTGCTCGAGTGTGTGTGTGTGTTTGTGTGCGTGTCACAGTGTGTGTGTGTGTTTGTTGGTCCAAGTACGATTCAGTTTTCCCAATGTCAGTGCAGAACATCTGCTCGAGAAAAGTAATGCATCGACAAACAGCAGTGACGAAAGCTGCGCTGTACCTCTTACTCTAAGGCTGTCCTTTCATACCCAGATCGGAGTCATGTCCGTAAAGTCAGTTTGAGTCGTCAACACATCATAGCACTTTATTAACAGCTCACTTTGATAACTTACATCTGTGTGGCATGCCGGACACCCTTTGACCTTCAGGCGATAATGTAAGAAAACTTCTAAATTCTAAATGGTTGAAATATTCACGATCCACGTCTAATAAAGTCGTCTGATTTAAATTATCAATGATACTTCTTTCATCATTTTTATTAATTAAATAATTAAATAATAATTAATTAATTAATTAATGTGTTTTAATTATTATTAGTCCTCAAAATGGCATCTTAAAATACACAATTTGTGTCAATAGAGACATCCTGCCTCCTGTGTGAATAATCATAGTTTCATCAAAGCTTTCACATGTTCCCTTCTCAGTAACTGAATATATACGACGCGTCAACTCGGTGGTTGCTTTTCGCGAGTGGATTTGTTTTAGTACCTTATTTTATTTTCATCAGTTCCACAAATGGAGATGATATTCAGGTTTCGTTGCCTTAAAACACACATATCCGTTTTCCTCCTGAAAACATGTTGGCTTCTTAGAATGTGGCGAACTTCTCCTGCATACACATTTTGATTTTACGACTGAAAGTTTGAAACACTAATCTTGGTAAAATATGCGACGTGACTCGGTCCGCAGAAGAAAGCGTCGTGCGACGCTCGGTCGGGATGATTCCGGTCGGGCTGTTTGGGGAGCGCTTAAACAATCTTCCACAAGCAGTGGAGAAACATCATGAAAGGAACATGTCTAGGGATCAAGTGGGATTATGCACCAGCACCACTCGCTTCAGCTTTCCCAGGTTTCCTCCCACGACTGCGAAGCGTGATTGATTCCCTCCAACTTTTCTTTCAAGAAGATGTTTCAGTTTAGAGTCACGCCTAGAGTCACTTGGTGCAACGGTGTTTGTGTCAGGTGGATGGGGAAGGGTGATGCATCGGGTGGAGGGGGGGAGGGGGTGTTGAAAAGGCCCGGTGACGTCGGTGGTTAATTTAAAGTAATTCCTGCGTATACGTCAGAGAAGCTGAAGAATAATTCTGGGATCGGTTTTATTTTTCTGTAGACGCCATTCTGTTGATTTGACAAACTGACATTCCTTTCATTTAACGAGAGCAGTCGTTGTATCCAAACAAAGTAAAGACAAACTTTTCTGTGTCAACGACCTGTTGTTGTCAATGATTATCGAAAAGGAAAAGGTGTCGGAACTATTGTGAAAACAAATCATAAATATCAAATTTCAAATTCACGTTCTGCAACTGCACTGGAGAAGGAAGTTAGGCCGTTGTAACACGAAAAAATTACTCTCACGAGATTTTTACTCCGGAGTCAAAATTTCGAACGAAAATGTTACTCCCTTTACGAAAAAAGTACTCCCCCATAACACGAAAAAATTACTCACACGAGATATTTACTCCGGAGTCAAAATGTACTCCCTTTACAAAAAAGTACTCCCCCATAACACAAGAAAATTACTCCCCACGACAGGTGTGTTCCGAGTAAAGATTTTGTACGATAATGTTACTCCCCTGACGAATAAATAACGATTAGATTACTCCACCCTAACACGAACAATATACTGCCCACGCCAGGTGTACGCAACTTTGACTCCCTTGTCCCCTGTTAGTCCTGGTGGTGGAAGGGGTGGAGGGAGGGTAGCGCGACATTCGTTTGCACGAGATCACATATTATCCCTTCGCCCGCATCCCATTTTCGCGTACGAGTTTTTGACTGGAAGTAAAAGTTTGGGGAGTAAAAGTTGTGTGGAGGGAGTAATTATTTCGTTCCTTGGGGAGTTCTTTTCTCGTACGACAGATGTACTCGGAGTAAACATTTGGTACGAAATGTTTACTCCGGAGTCAATTTTTCGGGGAGTAAAAATTTCGTGTTACACCGGGTTGGTGACTTAACAACAATGGGGTGAAACTAGGTCAAAAGCAAATCAAATCTGTGATGATTCATCCTAACCCACCAGTTAGTTAGTTAATTAGCTAGTTAGTTGGTTAGTTCGTTCGTTAGTTACCTATCTACTTACCTACCTATCTACTTACCTGCCTACTTACCTGCTTATCTATTTACTTATTAACAAACATACTTACTTACTGACTTACTGCATTTTCAATACGAGCCAGCAGTGGTCAACTAGGGTTAAAGTCCCTCCCAAAAGCGCGGGAGTGGTTGTGTTGCGTGTGGTGAACTTTGTAGCAAATCTTTCCGATATGCATGTGCTCGTGGTGGCGCTTTCTTTCTCATTATGCAAATTAGATTTGCAAAACTCCCAGAGGTGTTTGAAAGTCTGAAACACGTCACAACGTTATACACAGTAAGAATAAACAAAAAATACTCAGTTCAACTTTTCTGTCTCCGTCTATGTCTATATGTCCGTCTGTCTGTCTGTCTGTCAGTCTGTCTCTTTGTCGCTGTCTCTGTCTCTGTCTCTCGCTGTCTCTCTCTCTGAGAGGAACTTCTAGAATTATGTTGTGCATTGTAACCCCTTGTTTCAGTTTGTTGGGATATAATATTGTTTTATTGGAACTTTTGGTCGAGTTTTTGATGGTGATGCTTACATTTTTCGTTTGGTTCAGTGTCAGTGTCAGTGTCACTCTCTCTGTCTCTTTGTATCTGTCTCTCTCTCATGGAAACAAATGAAAAAGTAATCAGATAACTGGCACCGTATATTTATAACTAGATGAATACCCGCTTCGCCGGGTAGCCGGCTTCGCCGGGAAGAAGTAGAGCCGAATACCCGGCTTCGCCGGGTGAGTGGCGCACCGTACGCCGGCTTCACCGGGTGAGTGGCGCACCATACGCGATTGACGCCACACGAAGGAAGGGAGATAAACGCGCAAAACACTGGAGAAGATAAGGAGCGTTGTGGACAGTGACCTTCTAAAAATAGTAACGGGAATATGGATTGAGCATTGTGGACAATGACCTTCTAAAAATAGTAACGGGAATATGGATTGACGCCACACGAAGGAAGGGAAATAAACGCAAAACACTGGAGAAGATAAGGAAGAGTTACTGGGAATGGATCTGGGAAGATGAATAGAAAAACCAAAATCGGTTCAGCGCTGCGCGCTGAGAACACGTGTTGAAAATTCTCATCGACCAGGTTGTGTCCGGGGTCTACCTGAATATGCCCACCAAATTTGAAGCAGATCCATCGAGAACTTTGGCCGTGCATCGCGAACACACACACACACACACACACAGACAGACCGACACAAGTCGTATATATATATAGACTAGAGGAATACCCGGCTTCGCCGGGGTGAATCGCGAGACAGAGACAGACAGCGTGGCGGTTCACCACAATCACCTTTGAAGGCGAAGTCCTCTCAAACGGGATTGAGAATTTTAGAGCTTATTTCTAAGCCCTATATTAACTGTTATGGCTTCTCAAAGGCCAGAACATACAGACAGACAAAAGCCGCCAGACCCCATCACAAACCAGGGGCGGATCAGTTGCTTTGTAAGGGGGGGTGCACTTTGTATCGAAAGTGAATGTGATGGGCGCAAAGCGCCCGAATTTGCTAGGGGGGTCCGGGGGCATGCCCCTCCGGAAAATAATTTTGGTCCAAAGAAGCAAAATGGTGCCATCTGGTGCCATTTGAACTTAGAAATGGTCAGATAATCAGCTTTCCAATTTTATTATTTTTTTTTTTGCTGGAGGGGGGGGGGGTGCACCTGCACCCTGTGCACCCCCCCTCGTCCGCCCCTGCAAACAGAACTCTACAATCCACAGGTGTTGCCTCCACACACACACACACACACACACACACACACACACACACACACACACACACACACACACACACACACACACACACACACACACACACACAGAAGCCGTATATATCTATCTATATATATATATATATATATACGACTATTGTCTGTCTGTCTGTCTGTCTGTCTGTCTGTCTGTCTGTTCGCGATGCACGGCCAAAGTTCTCGGTGGATTTTTTTCAAATTTGGACACCGTATTCAGCTACACCCCGGACACAACCTCATCGATGTGATATTTAAACACGTGCTCTCAGCGCGCAGCGCTGTGCGCGCTGAACCGAACTGTGTGTGTGTGTGTGTGTGTGTGTGTGTGTGTGTGTGTGTGTGTGTGTGTGTGTGTGTGTGTGTGTGTGTGTGTGTGTGTGTCTGTGTAACACCTGTGGATTGTAGAGTTCTGTTTGTGATGTGGTCTGGCGGCTTTGGTGTGTCTGTATGTTTGGGCCTTCCTTTGAGAAGCCATAACAGTGAATCATTTTCGTGCTGTTCCCATTTCACCAACCTGGGAGGGACCTAAGCTTGCCGGTCCATGGTTCGGAACTTTGGGGACAAAGTTCATTCAAAGGGGGTCGAGTGTGACAGGGAGACTACCGTCGCCCTTCACAGCAGACTCTGCAGAGTTGTTCGCCTTAGAAGTTGTGGGCTTTCCTTGCATGTACCCGTAAGTTGTCCTCACTGTAAAAGTGCAAAGGTCGAATCTATTTATCGAAAAATCCACTGTCATCTATCTCTATATATTTATATACTAGATGATTACCCGCTTCGCCGGGTACCGGCTTCGCCGGGAAGAAGTAGAGCCGAATACCAGGCTGCGCCTGGGACCCGGCTTTGCCGGGTGTACGCCGGCTTCGCCGGCGCACGAAGGAAAGGAGATAAACGCGCAAAACACTGGAGACCTTCTAAAAATAGTAACGTGCAGTGACCTTCTAAAAATAGTAACGTAGTAACGGGAATATGGATTGACGCCACACGAAGGAAGGGAGATAATCGCCGCTGAAAACACTGGAGAAGATAAGGAAGAGGTACTGGTAGTGGATCCCGACCAAAAAAAAAAAAAACCCCAAAAAAATCGGTTCAGCGCGCACAGCGCTGCGCGCTGAGAGCACGTGTTGAAATATCTCATCGATGAGGTTGTGTCCGGGGTGTAGTTGAATACGGTGTCCAAATTTGAAAAAGATCCACCGAGAACTTTGGCCGTGCATCGCGAACAGACAGACAGACAGACAGACAGACAGACAGACACTAGTCGTATATATATATAGATATATATATATAGATAGATATATACGGCTTCTGTGTGTGTGCGTGTGTGTCTGTGTGTGTGTGTGTGTGCGTGTGTGTGTGAGTGTGTGTGTGTGTGTGTGTGTGGAGGCAACACCTGTGGATTGTAGAGTTCTGTTTGTGATGGGGTCTGGCGGCTTTTGTC
>NC_090256.1:80336803-80356803 GCF_037325665.1 Littorina saxatilis | reverse complement strand
GAGGAGACTGTGAAATGGTGGGTGCCTCAAGGGTCAGTGCTTGGGCCGATCTTGTTCTGTCTGTATATCAATGATCTGCCACTGCACATTTCTGATAGTAATGTAAGAAGTGATTTTTTTGCTGACGATTCTTCTCTTCATTCAAGTGGAAAGTCTGTTCCAGTAATAGAGTCCTCCCTTCAAATAGCTTTAAACGATGTAAATAACTAGTGTAGTGCCAATGCTATGCTTGTCCATCCAATAAAAACTAAAAGTATGGTAATTGCAACCAGACAAAAACACCAGACTTCTCCACTCAAACTAAATCTTACTATTGGTACGCAATTAATTGAACAAGTTCAACAGCATCGCGTTTTAGGGGTAATTATTGATTGTGAATTCAAGTGGCAGGCACAATTACAGCATATTTGCAAGAAAGTAGCCAAGAACGTTTTCCTCCTATCCAAGTTAAAGCAATTTACGGACAGAAGGACTCTGGAAATGTTCCACCATGCTCATGTAATGCCTCACATCAATTATGTTTCGACGCTCTGGGATGGCAGCAGTGATGTCCACTTGAAAAAGTTAGACTCTCTCTATCGTCGCTCGGCTAAACTCATCGTAAAGGATAATGCCCCAACAGATATGAAATTAAAAATGCTTAACTTTCTTCCACTGGAAAAGCATCTCAAGTTAAACAAAGCCATTTTCATGCATAAATTGTATTACGGTAAAGTGCCGATTTACATTACATTATTATTTAATAAAGCTACCGACAGATATGGGTCGGTCAACTTGATCCCACCGATTCCACGAATTGACCTTTATAAGACCAGTCTTGCTTTTTCGGGTACATCAGTTTGGAATTCACTTCCATCATCCTTTAAGAACTTAAGTCATTAAAAAGTTTTAAAAAATGTGTCAAAAAACACTTAATGTCTGAGTAGTTTAATGCGTTTTGATTTACCACACTTAGTATTACGCCAAAGATATACTGTGCATTGTATATTCTGAACATATTTTTGTTGTACTATTGCTACATGTTCGATTGCTACCAGCTTGTACTTATAATTACTTGCATAGTATGCATTTGATTTTATGAATAACCACATTTGTATGCCCTTCATGCCTCATCATTCTTCATCATCATCATCATCATCATCATCATCATCATCATCATCATCATCATCATCATCATCATCATCATCATCGTCATCTTTATCATCACGTGCTGAAGTTTTCTGACCTCCTTTTGTTGATAAACTTTTTAACTTTTTAATTTTTAATTTTTCAATTTTATCATTGTGTGTCTGTGCGTCCCAATGACAGATTGTAAGAAAAGGCGTAGCCTTAAATCTTAATCCTTGTTAAATAAAGTTCAATTCAATAAAGTTCAATTCTCTCTCTCTCTCTCTCTCTCTCTCTCTCTCTCTCTCTCTCTCTCTCTCTCTCTCTCTCTCTCATTCTCATTCTCCTTTCCATCTCTGTCTATCTCTGTCTCTGTCTGTCTGTCTGTCTGTCTGTCTGTCTGTCTCTGTCTCGCTCTCTCTCTCTCTCTCTCTTCATATCTCTAGTCCATGCACCCTTATCAAGAACTCAAGATTTGTTTTTCAAAAAATGCACCTCAAGTTTTCGTAACTTAACGAATAAGCGAATGAAAGAAGAAGGTCTGACATTCGCAGAGGATTGCAATGTTAAGAAAGCCAGTAGTGTGGTTATTAAAGTAGAAGTTCATTTCCTGAAACTAAATGGACCTGTCGAAAGCAGTATCGTTGGTTAAACATATTGGGCAGTAGAAAGAGAGAAAGAAAAATCACCACGAAGTCAAATGAAATTGGCATGTCAAGATCGATATGATACGAATGTGGGTCAGACGAGCACGCAGGTTGCTGCAGTTCTTATGTATTTACTTTTTTGTTTTATTCTTTCACATTAGTATTGCTATTTTTCCATATTTCGTCTGGGGAAGGTATAGACATCTTTTATGTAGGGTCATATCCATTTCGTTTGTTTGTAGGCTGTGTTTGTTTGTAGGCTGTGTTTGTTTGTAGGCTGTGTTTTTTTGTAGGCTGTGTTTGTTAGTAGGCTGTGTTTGTTTGTAGGCTGTGTGTTTTTGTAGGCTGTGTTTGTTTGTAGGCTGTGTTTGTGTGTTGGCTGTGTTTGTTTGAAGGCTGTGTTTGTGTGTTGGCTGTGTTTGTTTGTAGGCTGTGTTTGTTTGTAGGCTGTGTTTGTGTGTTGGCTGTGTTTGTTTGTAGGCTGTGTTTGTTTGTAGGCTGTGTTTGTTGGCTGTGTTTGTTTGTAGGCTGTGTTTGTTTGTAGGCTATGTTTGTTTGTAGGCTGTGTTTGTGTGACGGTATTCGGTACCTCTCGGGTCGTGTCGGTCGAACTCGGTCGGTCATGTGATGGGGCGCGCATGTGCAACGGTGCCTTTCCGCCCACTACTCGCTTCGCTCTCTGGCATGCACGCGGGACACTGATTAGGCATGGCTTACCGCATCGACCTTGTATTGTTGTCATCTGTAGCAGTTTGCTAGACAAGTAAACTAGATGAACGTACCTGATGTGAGTGTTGTTTATGTACGCTCGGAACACGACATGATGGCAGCGGTGGGATTCTTTACCCAACCGTGAGTTTTGAAATAGTCGAGCATAGTCGTACGGAGGAAGAAGAGCATGCCATTCAAACCGCCTGAACCACTCGACTTTGGGAGGCCCGACCAGTCGCTCACGTGGCGTAAGCGTTTCGAACGCTACAGGGTTGCTTCTAAACTAGACAAAGAACAATTTTCAGTCCAGGTCAGTTCCTTAATCTATGCTATGGGCATACAAGCCGAACAGATCTACGAACAGTTCGAATATGACGAGGACAATGACGAAGCAAAACTGGAGGACGTACTGAAGTTATTTGACACGCACTTCGTTCCACAAAAGAACGTCATACACGTTCGAGCCGTCTTTAACACCAGAAGCCAACACAGCGGCGAGCAAATCGAACCTTACGTCAGAGCCCTGTACGAACTTTCTGAGCACGCAGATTTTCATAACCGCGACGAAGCCATTCGCGACAGGTTCGTCCTTGGTGTGAACGACCGAGAACTCTCAGAAAAGTTACAAATGCAAGCAGACCTGAATTTGCAGGACGCCATTAAGCAAGCCAGGCAGTACGAGCAAGTCAAGAGACAGCTGTCTGAGCAACGTTCCAGTGTCGACGCCGTACACACCGGTACGCAGCGATTCAACAGACGCCCTCGCGGCGGTGCACGTGCAGCAGGTACCAGCTGTGACAGTGGCAGCAGCGGTCCAGCAACCAAGCACGCCGGTTCCAGGGGTGGATTTCGTCATCCGCGTGGTGGCGGTCGTCGCTTTCCTCAGGAGGGGAGAAGTGATGCATCATGTTCACGCTGCGGACGTGGACAACACAAGAAAGACAGTGACTGTCCAGCAAAAGGGAAGCAGTGTCACGGCTGTGGCAGGTACGGACATTTCTTTTCTTGTTGCCGTTCCAAGCAAGTCAACGCTGTTGACGCAGAAGAAGTGTACTACATGGGTGTCGTACACAAGCAGGGAGCTGAACCAGCATGGTACACTGACCTATCATTTGGACGTCACAAGATCAAGTTCAAGATCGACACAGGTGCAGATGTGACCATCATTTCCAAATCCCTCTACCTGACCCTTGTCCCGTGTCCCAAGCTTATCCCCACCTGTGCAGTCATGCACGGCGCAGGCGGACAGATATCCTGCATAGGATTCTTTAGGGACACTACCAACATCAACGGTCAAGAAATTCACCTGGATATCTATGTCGTCGACAGCAAGACAGAGAGCTTATTAAGCAGAGAAGCCTGTAAACGCATGGGACTTGTCCAACGTCTCGACAGCATACAGCCAGCGTTCGGTGAGTTGGACCAGCAACCAGTCAACTGCCCACCGGCAAAGATCGTCTTGAAAGAGAACAGCCAGCCCTACAGTCTGCACACAGCTCGGAGAGTACCCATACCTTTGATGAAGAAGGTAGAAGAAGAACTGGAAAGGATGAAGAAGGCCGGAATTATTGAGGAAATAACCGAGCCAACAGATTGGTGTTCTCCGATGGTGCCAGTTTTGAAGAAATCTGGAGCGGTCCGGATCTGCACGGACTTGAAAAAGCTGAACCTGTCAGTCAAGAGGGAGAGATACCCGATTCCGACTCTCGACGACATTTTGCATCGACTCAAAGGAGCGAAGATTTTCAGCAAGCTGGACGCAACGTCGGGGTTTTATCAAATTCCTCTCGACCCAGAAACTGCCAAGTACACAACCTTCATCACGCCATTCGGAAGGTACTACTACAAAAGACTTCCGTTCGGAATATCCTCCGCTCCCGAGATTTTCCAACGTACGATGGAGACGATCCTGAAGGGAGAAGAAAACACGATCTGTTTCTTCGACGACGTTCTCATCTACAGCAACTCAGATGAAGAACACGAGCAGCATCTTGAGAGCTCCATGAAGAAGATTGTCGAGGCCGGGCTCAAGCTCAACAAGGAAAAATGCAGCTTCAAGCAGTCAGAGATCGAGTTCCTTGGTCACGTGATCAACGCCGACGGAATCAGACCAGACAAGAAGAAGATTGATGCCATCATCAACATGCGTGACCCGACCAACGTCACAGAACTGGGAAGAATTCTGGGCATGATGAACTTTCCGGGACGATTTCTGCCAAACTTGTCGTCAGTCTTGAAGCCTGTCACCGAGTTGCTGGAGAAAGACAAGGCGTGGAACTGGGGACAGCCACAGACACTTGCGTTTTCAAAAGCGAAAGAGCTCCTGACAGCAGCTCCTACCCTCGCTTAATTCGACTTGACTAAGCCGACAACGGTCAGTGCCGACGCGAGCAGCTACGGTATTGGCGGCGTACTCCTGCAGCAGCATGGGGAGAAGATGAAGCCAGTCGCTTTCTGCTCAAGAACTCTGACATCAACGGAACAAGGGTATGCCCAGATTGAGAAGGAGTGTCTAGCTGCTGTGTGGGCGTGCGAAAAGTTCGAACGTTATCTGATCGGTCTGGAGAAATTTACGCTCGAAACCGACCACAAGCCGCTCATTCCTCTCATCAACACCAAAGATTTGGACGAAACGCCCATCAGATGTCAGCGGATGCTGATGAGACTGATGCGATTCAGCTTGACAGCAAGTTATTCACCAGGCAAGACGCTTGTGGTGGCTGACGCCTTGTCGAGAAGTCCTCAGTCGCCTGTCCAAGAGGGGAGAGAAGAGACATCGGAAGACAGAGCCGATGTTGCCACACTACTGGCGGAAGATGTGGAAGCTCACGTCGACGCTGTCCAATCTTCATGGCCGGTTTCAGACAAAAGACTAGACGAGATAGCAGCACTGAGTCAGCAAGATCCTGTCGTCAAAGCAGCTCTACACTACACGGCCAACGGTTGGCCCAGGTACGTCACTGACGTAGAGCCAGCTCTGAAAGACTACTACGCATTCAGAGGGGAGTTCAGCATACATCGAGGTCTTCTCGTCAGAGGCGTCCGGATCGTCATTCCGCAGGTCTTGAGAGAAGAAATGCTGAACCGGATTCACGAAGGCCATCTCGGGATAACCAAATGTCGAGAAAGAGCAAAGTCGACAGTTTGGTGGCCAGGCATCAATGAAAACATCAAGCAAAGAGTGTCAGCATGTCAACACTGCGAAGAGAAGCAGCCATCCCAAAGAAGTGAGCCACTTATGACAACAGAACTCCCAGACAGACCTTCCAGATGGTTGCTGCAGATTTGTGCGACTTCAAGGGACAGAGTTATCTTGTTCTGATTGACTATTATTCAAGATATCTTGAAATCGCTCATCTTCCGAGAGAGACATCTGAAGTCGTCATTGGACGGATGAAGAACATCTTCGCCCACCACGGAATACCAGATGTCGTCGTCACGGACAACGGTTCTCAGTTCACGTCAACAGAGTTCCAGAACTTCGCAGCAGCATGGAAGTTTACTCACTCGACTAGCAGTCCATACTTTCCTCAGTCGAATGGAGAAGCCGAGCGAGCAGTACAAGAGGCCAAGAAGATTCTCGCTCAAGAAGACCCGTTCTTAGCCCTACTCAGTCACCGGGCTACACCTACGACGCCAACAGGAACGAGTCCAGCGGAGCTAGCACTCGGAAGAAAGATGCGAACGACGCTCCCTACTCTCGCAAGCAATCTCATCCCAAAGACGGTCAGAAGGGATGCGATCAAGGCGCGGGACGAGCAAGCAAAGCTCAGAAACAAGAGTGACCACGACAGACGTCATGGGACAGAGACCCTGCCGCCACTGATACCAGGTGACACTGTTCTCCAGAAACTAGACCACGAAAAGTCCTGGGGAAAACCAGCAACAGTCCTGCGTCAATGTGCACCACGGTCCTACGAGATACGGTCAGAAAGGGGACAGTATCGTCGGAACAGACGACACCTCAGATTGTCTTCCCGACAAGTGTTAGACAGGCCTACCATGACCAACATCCCTGTCCTTTACCCTGTCCCAACCCAACAGAGTCCTGTTCCTGAAACGCCAAGCCAGCGCAATGCAGACCAGCCAGGTCTTCGTTCTCCGGAACCTCCACCGACGCCTGGGTCCCCGCGACGTCCTCCAGCGGCGCCTAACCCAGGCAGCAACCGTCGACTCCGGTCATCAAAACCCGCAGCGGACGAACTGTGAGACCACCGTCCCGCTTCGAAGAGTGAACCATCGACTCCGCAGATCAACAGCAAATAAACAATGACTGTTTCGGTTCCGGTCGAAAGATTCGTTACTGAAACCCCTATTGAACTTTAATTTTAAATGATAACGATAACGTTTCGTTTCATCAAGATCATTATATCTTTTTATTTGAAGGGGGGAGATGTGGCGGTATTCGGTACCTCTCGGGTCGTGTCGGTCGAACTCGGTCGGTCATGTGATGGGGCGCGCATGTGCAACGGTGCCTTTCCGCCCACTACTCGCTTCGCTCTCTGGCATGCACGCGGGACACTGATTAGGCATGGCTTACCGCATCGACCTTGTATTGTTGTCATCTGCAGCAGTTTGCTAGACAAGTAAACTAGATGAACGTACCTGATGTGAGTGTTGTTTATGTACGCTCGGAACACGACAGTTTGTAGGCTGTGTTTGTTTGTAGGCTGTGTTTGTTTGTAGGCTGTGTGTTTTTGTAGGCTGTGTTTGTTTGTAGGCTGTGTTTGTGTGTTGGCTGTGTTTGTTTGTAGGCTGTGTTTGTGTGTTGGCTGTGTTTGTTTGTAGGCTGTGTTTGTGTGTTGGCTGTGTTTGTTTGTAGGCTGTGTTTGTGTGTTGGCTGTGTTTGTTTGTAGGCTGTGTTTGTTAGTAGGCTGTTTGTAGGCTGTGTTTGTTTGTAGGCTGTGTTTGTGTGTTGGCTGTGTTTGTTTGTAGGCTGTGTTTGTTTGTTGGCTGTGTTTGTTTGTTGGCTGTGTTTGTTTGTAGGCTGTGTTTGTTTGTAGGCTGTGTTTGTTTGTTGGCTGTGTTTGTTTGTAGGCTGTGTTTGTTTGTAGGCTGTGTTTGTTGGCTGTGTTTGTTTGTAGGCTGTGTTTGTTTGTAGGCTATGTTTGTTTGTAGGCTGTGTTTGTAGGCTGTGTTTGTTTGTTGGCTGTGTTTGTTTGTAGACTGTGTTTGTAGGCTGTGTTTGTTTGTAGGCTGTGTTTGTAGGCTGTGTTTGTTTGTAGGCTGTGTTTGTTTGTAGGCTGTGTTTGTTTGTAGGCTGTGTTTGTTTGTAGGCTGTGTTTGTTTGTAGGCTGTGTTTGCTTGTAGGCTGTGTGTTTGCTTGTAGGCTGTGTTTGTTTGTTGGTTGGTTGGTGTGTACATTTCTCTGTTTGTTGGTTGGTTGGTTGGTTGGTTGGTGTGTACATTTCTCTGTTTGTTGGTTGGTTGGTTGGTTGGTTGGTTGGTGTGTACATTTCTCTGTTGGTTGGTTGGTTGGTTGGTGTGTACATTTCTCTGTTTGTTGGTTGGTTGGTTGGTTGGTTGGTGTGTACATTTCTCTGTTTGTTGGTTGGTTGGTTGGTTGGTGTGTACATTTCTCTGTTTGTTGGTTGGTTGGTTGGTTGGTTGGTGTGTACATTTCTCTGTTTGTTGGTTGGTTGGTTGGTTGGTTGGTTGGTGTGTACATTTCTCTGTTTGTTTGTTGGTTGGTTGGTTGGTTGGTTGGTGTGTACATTTCTCTGTTTGTTGGTTGGTTGGTTGGTTGGTTGGTTGGTGTGTACATTTCTCTGTTTGTTGGTACGTTGGTTGGTTGGTGTGTACATTTCTCTGTTTGTTGGTTGGTTGGTTGGTTGGTTGGTTGGTGTGTACATTTCTCTGTTTGTTGGTACGTTGGTTGGTTGGTGTGTACATTTCTCTGTTGGTTGGTTGGTTGGTTGGTTGGTTGGTGTGTACATTTCTCTGTTTGTTGGTTGGTTGGTTGGTTGGTTGGTTGGTGTGTACATTTCTCTGTTTGTTGGTACGTTGGTTGGTTGGTGTGTACATTTCTCTGTTTGTTGGTTGGTTGGTTGGTTGGTTGGTTGGTGTGTACATTTCTCTGTTTGTTGGTACGTTGGTTGGTTGGTGTGTACATTTCTCTGTTGGTTGGTTGGTTGGTTGGTTGGTTGGTGTGTACATTTCTCTGTTTGTTGGTTGGTTGGTTGGTTGGTTGGTTGGTGTGTACATTTCTCTGTTTGTTGGTTGGTTGGTTGGTTGGTTGGTTGGTGTGTACATTTCTCTGTTTGTTGGTTGGTTGGTTGGTTGGTTGGTTGGTGTGTACATTTCTCTGTTTGTTGGTACGTTGGTTGGTTGGTGTGTACATTTCTCTGTTGGTTGGTTGGTTGGTTGGTTGGTGTGTACATTTCTCTGTTTGTTGGTTGGTTGGTTGGTTGGTTGGTTGGTGTGTACATTTCTCTGTTTGTTGGTTGGTTGGTTGGTTGGTTGGTTGGTGTGTACATTTCTCTGTTTGTTGGTTGGTTGGTTGGTTGGTTGGTTGGTGTGTACATTTCTCTGTTTGTTGGTACGTTGGTTGGTTGGTGTGTACATTTCTCTGTTTGTTGGTTGGTTGGTTGGTTGGTTGGTTGGTGTGTACATTTCTCTGTTTGTTGGTTGGTTGGTTGGTTGGTGTGTACATTTCTCTGTTTGTTGGTTTTGTTCTTTCTTTCTTTTTCTTTCTTTTGTTCTGATTTTCTTTTATTTGTTCTTTCTTCTGTTCGTTCTTTCTTTCCTTGTGTGTTTTGTTCTTTTACTTTCTTTATCTCCTTCTTTCTTTCGCTCTTTTCCATCGAGCAGGCAGAAAGCAAGCACGCCGCAGGTGTGCAACCTTGAAGAAACAACAATAAACAAACAAACATCATTTTATTTTGCCTACATATTCGGCTGGGTTACACGTTCTTTGCACGAACTGTTGATAACCACAAGCCACACCCACGGGAGGGTCAGTTCAAATTAAATCAAAAAGGAGAAGATGTGGATTTAGGGTGTGGGGTGTGTGAGAGGGTTGGACTGAGGGGGGGGGGGGGGGAGCTACCGGTTACAAAAACAGGAGGGGGTGTCTGGAAGTCTTCCGCAGTGGAGCCACTGGGTCAATGCCCTTATTAGATGACCTGAAGGAAGAATGGAGTGAGTGAGGGGGGGGGGGGGGGGGGGGGAGTAGAGCAGGAAATCCCTTGAAGCTACCGCTACCCCTCTCTATCTCTGTCCTTTTCTTTGTCTATCAATTTACCAGGCTTTTGGAAGACTCTCGTTCTTACTTTCTGTCGTGCGGAGCATGCGTAGGTAGCGTCTCTCTTAATGGGCTTTTACCCTTGAGCATCTACTTTCCCTCTGTGTTTGGTTGCTCATAATGACAGGGGCACTGTGTCAGTTTACTCCAACTTCCAAGGTTCGATTACTTTTACTTTAAAATGCAATTTGAATCTTTTTTTTGAAATAATACTAGCGTAATAAAATTCATTGGCAGACACCCCCCCCCTCTCCCTCCTCCCGACCCTCCTCTTTCTCTTTTTGTCGCAGCATGTCATTTTGTTAAGAGTGAAAGACTATTGCATTTTGTTAGTCACGTTAGACGACAGCTGGGAGAGCTTTCTATTGTTTGAACCTTTTCTTTTTCTTCTTCGTTCATGGGCTGAAACTCCCACGTTCACTCATGCTTTTGCACGAATGGGTTTTTACGTGTATGACCGTTTGTACCCCGCCATTCAGGCAGCCCTGCGCCGCTTCAGAGGGCAGCAGCATGCTGGGTATTTTCGTGTTTCTATAAACCACTGAACTCTGACATGGATTACAGGATCTTTTCCATGCGCACTTGGTCTTGTGCTTGCGTGTACACACGAAGGGGGATAAGGCAATAGCAGGTCTGCACTTAAGTTGACCTGGGAGATCGGACAAATCTCCACCTTAACCCACCAGGCGGCAGCGGCCGGGATTTGAACTCACGACCTCCCGATTAGAAGGCCGATGTCTTACACACTTGGGCACTGCGCCCGTCGTTTGAACCAATGACAAAGCATCAACGAATGAATGAATGAATCAATCAATCAATCACTGAATCAATCAATCAATCAATCAATCGATCAATCGATCGATCGATTGATCAATCAAGCAATCGATCAATAAATCAATCAATCAAACATGCTATCAAGCAAGTATTCAAGCAAGCAAACAAACAAACAATAACTTTAGTCTTGTATGTGACTCACTAATACGAAATCTGTAAGGGCGATAATTAGTTTCGCCCGTAATTCTCTTCGGTTACTCCATTATAATAATAAATTGTTCTGATGTTCCATCTAGCAAGTTAATGTAATGTCTCCGTCACTTTTTTCTTCGTGTACACAAAAACAGAAGACGATAAAACCTGAGAGAAATTCAGAAAATACTATTGGTACTTCAACGAGTATTGAAAGCTTTCGTTTACGCACGAATGCTCATTCTGTGTCGTAATAATGATGATAAGAACTGGACATTTTTAAGTGCCTAACCTATGGCTCTAGGCCCTTTACAAAAGAACATATACAGAATAGAACAATTAAATGTACAACCTACATAAAACAATTAACCATACGGACAAAAATCACCACATGTACTGTTCACACAATATTCATATATATATGCTATACACACTATATATATACACACATACCCAGCAAACACTTTCAACAATCATGCCAACTTTGTGGGAGAGGAGTACGTGCAGAAATGGAATGGAAAAGACATTAGGCCGGGTTGATGTAGTATTGTGTGAAAAAGAAAGTTTTCAACTGTTGTTTGAAAGAGCTGAGTATGGGTCTGTCTGCTGTTGCATTGCCTTATGTATGGAAGGCGAAAAGGGTCAAATGATCGAGCAAAAGGATCGATCAAAAGGATCGATCCTTTTCGCGTTTGACCCTTTCCGCCCGACGCGCGGAAAGGGTCAAACGATCGAGCTAAAGTATCGTGCAAAAGGAGCGATCCTTTTACTCGATCATTTGACCCTTATCGCCTTCCATACTTATGCACCATTCCGTGTGACTGACACAGATTGCGTGACTTCAGGTCCGCAGCGGAAAAGAGATTTCATTACGCACAAAGTCTGTTTTAACGATCAAAGTAAACAGCCTGTGGACGATAAAAGTAAGAAGTCGCGTAAGGCGAAAATACAACATTTAGTCAAGCTCAGTCGAACTCACAGAATGAAACTGAACGCACTGCATTTTTTCCGCAAGACCGTACACTCGTAGCATCGTCTGTCCACCGCTCGTGGCAAAGGCAATGAAATTAACAATCCAGAAAAGCGCGGTAGCGGTTGCGCTGAGGAGGATAGCACGCTTTTCTGTATCTCTATTCTTTTTAACTTTCTGAGCTTGTTTTTAATCCAAACATATCATATAGATCTATATGTTTTTGGAATCAGGAACGGACAAGAAATAAGATGAAATTGTTTCTAAATCGATTTCGGACAATTAATTTTAATAATAATTTTCATGTTTAATTTTCAGAGCTTGTTTGTAATCCAAATATAACATATGTATATGTTTTTGGAATCAGAAAATGACGAAGAATAAGATGAAATTGTTTTTGGATCGTTTAATGAAAAAATAATTTTAATTACAAGTTTCTGATTTTTAATGACCAAACTCATTCATTTGTTTTTAAGCCACCAAGCTGAAATGCAATACCAAAGTCCGGCCTTCGTCGAAGATTGTTTTGCCAAAATTTCAATCAATTTGATTAAAAAATGAGGGTGTGACAGTGCCGCCTCAACCTTTACGTCTGTTTGTGAGCGCTTTGCGGACACACACACATGCTTTGCACTATTCTGTTTCTTGAATGTCTGTCCTAGTCTACGTCTGTTTGTGAGCGCTTTGCGGACACACACACATGCTTTGCACTATTCTGTTTCTTGAATGTCTGTCCTAGTCTACGTCTGTTTGTGAGCGCTTTGCGGACACACACACATGCTTTGCACTATTCTGTTTCTTGAATGTCTGTCCTAGTCTACGTCTGTTTGTGAGCGCTTTGCGGACACACACACATGCTTTGCACTATTCTGTTTCTTGAATGTCTGTCCTAGTCTACGTCTGTTTGTGAGCGCTTTGCGGACACACACACATGCTTTGCACTATTCTGTTTCTTGAATGTCTGTCCTAGTCTACGTCTGTTTGTGAGCGCTTTGCGGACACACACACATGCTTTGCACTATTCTGTTTCTATATCTTCTGCTGCAATGGCACACGTCATCCAGATGATGATAAGGCCAATACATGAGTTTTGTCTAATCAAACAGTGTGTTGTCAATGAAAGCCACACATAATAAGTCGTCTATTTTCTCTGTGCACACCATTAAATAACGAAATAACGAGCTGAACGATTTTTCTCTGAAAAAGTTAGCCTTTCTTCTTGTGAAAGAGCCACAAGCGTTATCTGGGGAAAAAGCACCGACTTCCGGTGAAGCTGTGCCTTGACGCCTGCGCTGTTCAGTCATCAAGTCACGTGGTTCCGGCCGCCGTGACTTCCGGCCCGATACGAGCGTGGAGAGATTACACTTGCAGATAACATTGACGTCACCCGAAGCCGATTTTAAATGCCGTATATCACGACAGCGTCATGCCCAACAGACAAGGTCGAAGAAAGTTTAGCTATAGCTTGTTTTAATGCTGCAACTTGAAACGTAGCCCCAAGATCAACAGTAAGTTATTGATAATTATACAAATCATTCATGCCATCCTATTACAGATAAGACAGACATTTTTAAATGTAAGTCACGCTATTAAGGATTTAAATTTTGCTAGTGGAAGAATCTGTTGTAATGTATGTTTGATGGTGTATGCTTTTAATCAAGCGTTGCTGACTATGAATGTAGATGTAAATGCTTGTATAACTGTGTTTGAATTTTAAATGTGTCAAGCGCAAAGAGCATAATTGTAAAGTTATGATGTTGCGCTATATAAATGCTCATTTATTATTATTATTATTAGTGTAACCGAGTGCCGAAACACTACGATCACCTCGGGAGGCGAAGTGCAATCAAACAGGATTGAAAATGTTAGGGCTAATTTCTTACCCCCGCTATAAAAACGGTTATGCTGTGAAAGGAGCGGTAGCCTCCCCTGTCACACTAGAATGTGTTTTTTAACGACATATTTGTTTAACGTTTCGGCAATTTTCGGCAGTCCTTGGTCTTACCTTTACCCCTTATAATATTCAGCAATTTTTGCCAAAATGACAGCACATTTTTAGCTGATTTGAAATAAATGTCTGCGTTTTGCTGACTGCCGACTACAAAGGACATCCCTGCGGTATAGTTCTTCGACTGATTAAGTCTACTACTAGACTTACACAACATGTACTGCTCTATGACACGATTGTCCAACTATCAGGAGTTAATCTTCTCTTCCTTGAAGTAGAGTACGCAGTGTCGTTCGAACACCGATTTCTGAACGACTTATGGGCGACTTTTGTCGGAGAATATCAGGTGAGAAATTACCGCCATTTCCGACCGCTCAACATCTCCGCAACGGCTGTATAACGAGCTCTGATCGTCTTTGGAAGAGAGGCGTTACACATTTAAACAAGAGAAAATGAACGATGGTTTCTGTTTCTGCATGTCTGAGCTAATCTCTCTCAGGGACGCCTTGTGGTGAGAGTGTTTCGTTCCACGCCTGTAGAACGTTGTTGTTGTTGTTGTTGTTGTTGTTGTTGTTGTTGTTGTGGTTCTTGTTGTTCTAGTTGTTTTTGTTTGTTTGTTTGATTTTCCAACCACCTGAGCAGCATGACGCTATTATGATCAGCGAGAAGATGCTCAGAAAATGGAAACATTGGCCGGAATATTCTACTGAGCGGCGGGCTGTTCAGATGGCAGTTTCTTGACGATTCGCATCATCGGCTTGTTGTCGCCTTTTCATAGACAAAAAGCCTCCACAATTAGACACCCAGCCCTCCGACCGTCCCCTTCGTTCTGCTGCTGACCCACTCCGCCTTCACATCCCTCGCTCGAAACTCGCATCTGCTGGTCAGCGTGCATTTCCCTCCGCGGGCCCCTCCGTCTGGAACTCCCTGCCGCTTGAGCTTCGCCAGAGCCCCTCTCTTGATGCGTTCAAGAGTAGGTTGAAGACTCAGTTCTTCCCGTAGCTGGCTGCGACTTTCATGTTCGACAGAGATGTGTTGTGCCCCAAAAGACATTCTTGTGCTGTGCTCTGTGAGAGGTGTTTTCTTTGTGTTTGATATTATTTTGTTTGGACCTAGCTATTGATGTGTACATTGTTGTTAAACAGTTGTTTGTTGTATGTTTATCAGGGTTTGCTAGTGTGTGATAGGGTGTGTGTCCGTCTGTAGATGTTAGTTTCTTTGTTAATCCTGTGTTGACAACTCTTCGACAAGCGCTTAGAACTGTACCCACGGAATACGCGCTATACAAGCTTCATATTGATTGATTGATTGATTGATAGACGCTAAAGACTTACGTGTGAACAGCAATCTACTTATCAATATTTGAAACGTATCATGCTAGTCCCTAGCCCTAGCTTCATTGGCCATGCAGCTGTGGATTCTTCGCCTAGTTGAACGTGTAGGAGTTACCTGATACAGAGCATGGCACGCAGGCAGAAACTAGGTCAACGTGTTTTTAACAGCAATTTTGAATAACACCACAAACTGAGTATATCCAAACAAGTCGCGTTAGGCGAAATTACTACATTTAGTCAAGCTGTGGAACTTACAGAATGAAACTGAACGCACTACATTTTTTCACAATGACCGTAGTCCGCCGCTTGTGCAAAACGGAGTGAAACGCGGTAGTGGTTTCGCTGTGCTGCATAGCACGCTTTTCTGTTTTAACTTTCTGAGCGTGTTTTTAATCCAAACATATCATATCTATATGTTTTTGGAATCAGGAACCGACAAGGCATAAGATGAAATTGTTTTTAAATCGATTTCGGAAATTTAATTTTGATCATAATTTTAATTTTTTTTTAATTTTCAGATATTGTTTTTAATCCAAATATAACATATTTATATGTTTTTGGAATCAGGAAATGATGTAGAATAAGATGAACGTAAATTTGGATCGTTTTATATAAAAAAAATTTTTAAAGTCATTAATTAATTTTTAAGCCACCAAGCTGAAATGCAACACCGAAGTCCGGCCTTCGTCGAAGATTGCTTTACAAAAATTTCAATCAATTGTGACCCTCCACCACGAAATGAGTCACATGTCACATTTGCATGATTTTCATATTTTTACATTTTCCTAAAGAGTTTTTTATGCTCTATCCAGTGGTGAAAAACGTTTTAGAAAAGAGCGAAAACTGTTTGAGTTATAAGCATGTGACTAAGTTGACCCTCACACTGTTACCAGACACTCCCCGGACTAATATTAAGCCTAGCGCAGAACCGCGCGAGGTGACATGCGACTCATTTCGTGGTGGAGGGTCACAATTTGATTGAAAAATGAGGGTGTGACAGTGCCGCCTCAACTTTTACAAAAAGCCGGATATGACGTCATCAAAGACATTTATCGAAAAAATGAAAAAAACGTCTGGGGATATCATACCCAGGAACTCTCATGTAAAATGTATATATATATATGAAGTCTTATATCGCGCGCGTATCTCCAGACTCGGACTCAAGGCGCAGGGATCTATTTATGCCGTGTGAGATGGAATTCAAGTTTTTACACAATACATCACGCATTCACATCCACCAGCAGATCGCAGCCATTTCGGCGCATATCCTACTTTTCACGGCCTATTATTCCAAGTCACACGGGTATTTTGGTGGACATTTTTTTTATCTATGCCTATACAATTTTGCCAGGAAAGACCCTTTTGTCAATCGTGGGATCTTTAACGTGCACACCCCAATGTAGTGTTCATAAAGATCGGTCTGGTAGTTTACTCTGAATCGCTACACACACACACACACACACACACACACACACACACACACACACACACACACACACACACACACACACACACACACACACACACACACACACATACACCACGACCCTCGTCTCGATTCGCCCTCTATGTTAAAACATTTAGTCAAAACTTGACTAAATGTAAAAATAAAAGAACACTAACTCTTGACTTCAAATTGACGGAGATGGCTCACGTTGTCGTTCACAATTGAAGACAGAAGTCACCTGACAGCCTGAAGACGGCAGAGAAAAACTGGGTCACGCTGCATGACGCACGTGCCTGCCTGTCACTCTGTCACCGCGCCTCGCTGACTCTGCCAACGTGAGCCAACCCAACCGTGTCCGTGTTACGCCTGGAATGAAGAGAAACAATGAAGGTCATGTGTGTAACGCATGTACCATTAGTGTTGGTTGCGATGACAGACAGAGAGTAGCTTGTCTGACTGGTGAGTTCTTCTTCTCCTTCTTCTGCGTTCGATGTTCATGATCATTATATCTTTAGCTCGGAGGCTGCCATGAAGTCCGCAGCCTTCTACAGTACGGCAGCGGGTCTCCAGAGCTTGGTGCCCAGGTTGGTGTCTCATGACCTGTAGTGCTGCCGTGATGTCTCCAGATGTGGGCAGGTCTGTAGAATGTGCTCAGGGGTTTGCTCCCCTGAGCCGCACTCACATTGGGCTGTGTCGCGGAGTCCCAGTCTCTTGGGGTGTTCAGTCCACAGTGACCAGTGCACAGACGAAGGATGGTGGTCTGGCTCCTCTTGTCCAGCGTGTTGATTTGGTCTTCCCGTGGGCTGTAGGTGTTGTTCCTAGTCTGGACTTGGATGTGAACATTCTGTCTGAAGCAGTATTCACTTGGAAGCTTTACCAACCTCAGATGTCGGTGTCCTGCGTACGTGCTAGCTATTTTTAAACCGTTTTTTTAATATTTTTGTTTACATGCACGAATCCTGGATTTCAATGAAACCGCATTATCTGTCACAGACTTCAACTGGTCAAAACCAATCGAAATAAACGCTATGGTCATTACATTCGGAATTCACTGATCAAGCACAATATAAACCGGTTCGTACGTATGGCCGGTTGCCGATTTTTATTTCCGGTAGGTTTTGGCTTCTGGTAAAATACCGGATATTTCAGATTATTGCGGTACCGTTGTGTCTCACATGCGTACTAACTCTTGAGTGCTGAAGGTGAAGCTTTAGAGGCCAAATACAAGATTTAGCTTTGTCGCATGCCACGCGCCTACAACTGTCGCATACAACAATTGCAAGCAACATTCTGGTCTTTATACATATGCGGTCGCTTTTAACTTCGCACGGAGTGCATATATCTTATTCATCCATCCTATGAGAGAACTTACTGGTCCCGTCTTATTTAAAGAGTGAATTCGCATAGCGCTGTGTGTAACGTCTTATGTTGCAAGCATGATCTATTGCGTTGTGAGATGTTTAAAATATTACTTACTGCTTTCAACAAAGCTGTATGGTGTACAGTTTTGTATCGCGTGTCGATCGTATAGAAAACCACATTCTTCCTACTGATTCTGGTTTCTGAAGAGCGCACTGGGAATTTAAACAGAAGATAGCAGGGATGCTGCTAGGATTCATTTCCTTCGGAAAATTGGCAAAGTTTTGATTTTTTTGTGAAGGTTTTGGTAGTCGTAGGCGTCAACGCTCCCTCCCCCCGACCCCCCCCCCCACCCCCTCCCCTTGTGTGGACGAATGCTCACACCCCCTGCAAAAACCGTGAGAGATCTATCGTGAGAGATCCACGAAAAGGTCTACTCAAGAAGAACCTATAAACTTTCAGCTGTATCTGACGTCTTCTAGGGGGAAAAAACACACCAAGTTAAAATCTGTGCTAAGTAGCAACATCTTATATTATGCAGGGGTCGCTTAGATAATAGCTTTAGCATTGCATAAAAAGATGACGAAAGTGGATTTTTAAATTTTTTTTTTAAATAGGTTGGTTGCTTTGATGTAACCACCAGATATCCTGGATTATACCTTACTCACCCATTCGTAAGGCTGCTCAAGAAAATTCAATTTGAGATCAAAGCGGTATTATTTCTACTTATTTTGTACGTGCTCATTACAAACTTTACTCGAAACCATTTTGATCTTGGCATATTTCAAAGCAAGAGGCATCTGTTTGAAGAAAGAAACACTAATACGAACTACTTTTTGCGCTGCCGTTGTCACCACCATGTCTCTGTGTCTGTCTCTTTCTGTCTGTCTCTTTCTTTGTTCCATTTTTAATCATTGACGAATCCAAGTTTTCTCTCTGTCTTTTTCAATCTATCTCTCCAGTTTTGCTCACCGATTAAAGAATCTCTCTCGCTCTATGTCTGTGTGTCTGTCTGTTTGTCCATTTCCATCTCTGTCTGGCTGTCCCTTTCTCTCACTCTCTCTCCACTATTATTCTGGAACAGCCCTCTCTCTTCCTCTGTTATTGTTCTAATTTGAGAATCTACCCCCCCTCCCCCCTCCCCTCCCCTCTCTTCCTCCACACCCTTTCCCCATTGTTTTTCTCTACTTGAAAATATCTGTCAGCCTGTCTATTTTCTCCCCTCCCCTCCCCCCCCCCCCCCCCCCCGCCCCCTCATCACTCTCTACACTATCCCCGTTATGTTTCTTTGACTGAAAGAATCTCTCCCTCGCTAACCCACCCACTCTCTCTCTCTCCCCCGCTCTCTCTCTCTCTCTCTCTCTCTCTCTCTCTCTCTCTCTCTCTCTCTCTCTCTCTCTCTCTCTCTCTCTAACTATGTCAATGTAATTTTGTAATTTTTGAGTTCTCCTTATGTAATTCCTTCAATGCACATTGTGTTGCATTCCATACAATGTATTTATGTATTTTATATGATTGAATTTATATTTTTAATGTGCGTCTGTCTTTATGTGTTGTATAAAGGACAGGTTGGAAGAACAGGCTTTGCCTAAAACCTTTATCCTTTTGTAATAAAGGTCTGAATCTGAGTCTCTCTCTCAAGGGTAAAAAGACTCTGATCTCTGTGCCCGTAGAAGTTCCACGAAAGGAACAGAGGAAGAAGAAGAAGAAGAGAATGATGTGGAGTGGGCTCAGGGTTAGAGAGATGGTCTAGCGACGCCAGAAGCTATGGAGGAATCGATGTGGCTCTGTGACATTTTCACCACATTTGTCGTTTTCTGGGTCATCTGTCTGTCGCTGCCAGCCGCTCAAAACGGATCATACGTGCTGTCAGCCGTGCCCCACCGAGATACTTACCTACATATTCCTCTTACTGCTTTGGGCATTTTATTTAGGGTGGGGGGTAGTGGGGTGGAAGGGGGGGGGGGGGTCGAGTTTGGAGGTACACGTAGAGGGAAACTATTTGAGACATCTAAAAAGCAGGAAAAGAAAGAAAGAAATATGCCTGCGACAGCGAGAGAATGAGGGGGTGGGTGGGGGGGGGGGTGGGGGCTAATAGTAGACATCACTTGCATGCATATACTTTTCTCCTCCGGGTAACTATTTTGGGGCGGGAGGGGGGGGGGGTATGATGGAGGGGGAGCAGGTAGACAGGAAAAGATACTGGTATTCCTGAGTCTTCGCTGTTTATGAATGTCTAGATGAAGAGAAGACGAAGGAACAGGAGGA
>NC_090256.1:80331803-80334303 GCF_037325665.1 Littorina saxatilis | reverse complement strand
ATGTGACTGGGAGGCGTTGACATGATGTGAGCGTTGACACGCAGACACTGTCCTCGGTAAATCGTGTGACGTCGATGAGTCAGCAGCTCTGGCAGGCGTTTGGCAGCAATTTGATAATTTCGTTCACATATGATTTGCTTTCGAGTCTAGTCGATCAGCCTGCGGGCTTCGGTGGTGGAGAAAAAAAGAGTTACTCGCTGGGCTTGTTTGTCTGTCTGTCTGTCTGTCTGTCTGTCTGTCTGTCTCTCTTTCTGCCTCTCGTCACGGTATTGCTGTATTGAAAATAACGTTCTATATTTGTGAAGCATTCGTGAAGTTTAACACATACTTATGGCCATGTTTGAACGAGTGTTATTTCTTACATAGAATGAAAGTAAGGACACTGAACGCAATCCATTCATTGATGTTAACACAAAAGGCACAACTTTTAGTAGCGCACTCAGTATATCCCGTGTATTTACAGTGATGCGAGCTTCATCGCTGATGATCATAAACAGTACATGTCCAAATGAAGCATTTTGTACCTCTGAACGTCCGGGGAATGATCTCCGGTGTCAACCATGCCAATCTGCAAACGCCAAGAAGAAGAAGAACCATGCCAATAGTTCTGAAACACAATTTGTTTTGTATGTGCGTGGTGCCTTCACACCGTGACTCAGTGTACGTGTTTGAAGTAGTATTAAAAGGTCAGTGGATGGTCAGATTGGGGTTATAAGCAATTGCCATAACCTGTAAATTGCATTTTGTACAATCCATGGCGTTATTTCGGTATTCGGCGAATTCATCCACAGCGCGTAAATGAAGCAAGACAATGTGACAAGAACTCAACAAATTGAAGGTATTCCTCGCAGGAATGCTTTCTCCCAAAGACAACAATATGTCTTAAACAAAATGGTAGAAATCGTTGTGTGGTTTTTCTTCTTTTTGTTGTGAACAGGCAAGTTTCTTTTTGTGTCGAGTGTACATGAAGACGTCTTTGTAAACAGTGCTTAAAACTGTTGTCACCCGACAGGAAGCCGCAGGTGTGCACCCCTGAAGAACTGACCTGAGGACAAGGACAGAGCCGGACACGGACCAAGGGGGGTCAGGGGAGGTCGGGTCAGTGAGGTTTGAGAGTATCGGTCAGTGTCCAGCGTAATGGACACGCTGTCGGACTGCTTCCTGTCCCACGGTGCAGCTCGGACACTGGTCACTCCGTCTCCCGCTGGACAACACGCGGCCCTGTCCAGCTCTCCGCCCCCTGGCTGCCGGACACAGTGCACGTGGTCACTTCCTACATCTGGGGTCCTCGCTGGACATCGCTCACACGTTTGTTTTGTCTTGTCGTTAGCTGAAATGGATAGTGTCCGCTCGTGGAAGTGCCTCTTTGGAGCAAAACGCTGGTTTAAATTTTGAAATACAGGGTGAAATGGATATAGTATCCGCTTGTTGACGTGGGATAAGATAGGCCACCATGTTCACAGAATAGTGGTCGGAATTTGCGTTATTCTTGACCCGTTATTTTGTCTAATTTCTAACCTTGTTTCCAAACCTCACGATTAATTTGTCTAAATATCACTATTTCAAGCATTTATTGTTAGTCCGAAAAATGAAAACATAGTTTCGATTTGCCGTTTGCGACGAATGAAACTTTCAGGGATGTCGTTAGGCGTCGGACATCGGACATAGACCGATTTAGAGGCTCAAATGTCCGATTCACATTACCGCATGGCGGTCAGATGTCCTATCGTTTTGAACTGAGCGCTGGCATTGTCCGATAAGAACTCAATTCCTTCGGACAGCGCGATATTCGTTAATGTTCCTTTCAAAATACACATTTTCAAAATGCGACCAAGCACTCTCGCGTACAGGTGCACTGAAGTTGTGCAATGCGGATCTTGCGTTTGGGTGACACCCGTCTGCAGCACATTAAAGTTAGGAGTATGGAAGACAACTCCAACTGACTTAGTCTTGCGTCTGCTTTTGCTTTCAGTTCGAGACATTTTGACGAAGCGCACTGAGTTATGCCACCGAACAATACGAATAAAGCCTGCCAAAGTTCAACCAAAAAAAAGGGTCAAAAACAGGGGGTAACTGACACGGCGAGCGTCATCTTGAAAATGAAACAATTCTGACGTCCTATTGAAATTTCTGAAAGCGGTCAAATGTCCTATTGATGCTGAAGAGCTAGGACATTTGTCCTACAGGTATGAATATGTAGCAACATTCCTGAACTTTAAACCTTGCGATGCTCGTTACTTCCAGTACGTGAAACTCTGGGCAAATTAAATACTATTATGTTTTTAAGGATGCCCGAAGAACAACAAGTCGCGTGAAGCGATATAAACACATTAATTTTAGTCAAGATAAACACCACAAACCAATCATCGCCGAGACTACATTCAGATAGTCTCGGCTAACCATACCAAACACCGAGACGGGTCACGCTCGCCGTCGTGAAGCACGCGTCCGTAGTCCTTTAAACCTATTTTCTTTCATTCTGAGCACATTTTTAGAGTAA
>NC_090256.1:80326803-80329303 GCF_037325665.1 Littorina saxatilis | reverse complement strand
ATTACAAGGAGAGGGCACTTCCTTAAACACATAAATACAATACAGAAATGTACGATTACAAGAGGGCACTTCTTTAAACACATAAATACAATACAGCACAGTACGATTACAGGGAGAGGGCACTTCCTTAAACACATAAATACAATACAGAAATGTACGATTACAAGAGGGCACTTCTTTAAACACATAAATACAATACAACACAGTACGATTACAGGGAGAGGGCACTTCCTTAAACACATAAATACAAGACAGCACTGAACGAGTACAGGGAGAGGGCACTTCCTTAAACACATAAATACAAGACAGCACTGAACGATTACAGGGAGAGGGCACTTCCTTAAACACATAAATACAAGACAGCACTGAACGAGTACAGGGAGAGGGCACTTCCTTAAACACATAAATACAATACAGATATGTACGATTACAAGAGGGCACTTCTTTAAACACATAAATACAATACAGAAATGTACGATTACAAGAGGGCACTTCTTTAAACACATAAATACAATACAGCACAGTACGATTACAGGGAGAGGGCACTTCCTTAAACACATAAATACAATACAGAAATGTACGATTACAAGAGGGCACTTCTTTAAACACATAAATACAATACAGCACAGTACGATTACAGGGAGAGGGCACTTCCTTAAACACATAAATACAAGACAGCACTGAACGAGTACAGGGAGAGGGCACTTCCTTAAACACATAAATACAAGACAGCACTGAACGAGTACAGGGAGAGGGCACTTCCTTAAACACATAAATACAATACAGATATGTACGATTACAAGAGGGCACTTCTTTAAACACATAAATACAATACAGAAATGTACGATTACAAGAGGGCACTTCTTTAAACACATAAATACAATACAGCACAGTACGATTACAGGGAGAGGGCACTTCCTTAAACACATAAATACAAGACAGCACTGAACGAGTACAGGGAGAGGGCACTTCCTTAAACACATAAATACAAGACAGCACTGAACGATTACAGGGATAGGGCACTTCCTTAAACACATAAATACAATACAGCATTGTACGGTTACAAGGAGAGGGCACTTCCTTAAACACATAAATACAAGACAGCACTGAACGATTCCAGGGAGAGGGCACTTCCTTAAACACATAAATACAAGACAGCACTGAAAGATTACAGAGAGAGGGCACTTCCTTAAACACATAAATACAAGACAGCGCAATACGATAATAAGGAGAGTTCAATGTCTTAGACACATAAACACAAGACATAACTATACGATTACAAGGAGAGCGCAATGCCTTGAATACAAATGCAAAACAGCGCAATACGAGTACAAGGAGAGGGCAATGCCTTGGATGCATAGAAAAAGACAGCCTTATACCGCTATATTGAGAGGGCAATGTCTTAGACACACAAATACAAGATACATGTAGCACTGTAAGGCAGACGAGGTCATTGTCACAAACACTCTAGACAGTACCATACGCCCATACGGAGAGAGAGAGAGAGAGAGAGAGAGAGAGAGAGAGAGAGAGAGAGAGAGAGAGAGAGAGAGAGAGAGAGAGAGAGAGAGAGAGAGAGAGAGAGACAATGACAATGACAATGACAATGACAATGACAAATCTTTATTTTTCGAGGGTGACAAGAATAAGCATAGATATGCTTTTTTGCATCTGGCCCTCGTCCTAAAGAGGGACTAAACTATTTTACTATAACTATGACTAGGAAAAAACCCAAAAAACAAACAAACAAGTTACATAAAAACATTAATGGTAGAACATAATTATAAGTTCATGTACATGAAGCGCATTATGTAGAAGCATTGTAGATCATAAGGTAGTGTTCAAAACTGGGTGTAAAGCAATGAAGATAAACGCAAAGTAAGCACACTTTGCAACAATACATTAGCTCAGCAAAACAATGTATTACAGAGCCAAATCTTCGTGATTTTGTCACAATAAACCATAATTCCGAAAATGAACAACTGTATTCAAAGAGAACATACCAATCAAGTTTATTTGTTCATAGAGTTAATTAAATGGAAGGAATATTTGGTTCTAAAAGAATCCGTATTGGTGGATTGCCGCAGGGCGTCCGGAAGAGCGTTCCAGAGGCTGCTTCCTGAATAAACAAGACTTGATTTAAATAGGTCTATCCTAGGAAGAGGAGTGTTTAGTTTTATAAAGTGGTGCGAATTCTTCAAAGAGAACTTTGAACAAATGGTTTCGGGTGCATTTTCTGTCATAATTTTATGCATCATTATTCCTTTGTTATAATTCATTCTTGACTTTAGGACCCATGTTGATGTAGTCTGAGTCGGTGAGAGTAGTCTGTTTGAGTAATTCTACTTTTAGCGCTCTTTTGTGTAATCTGATGAGTAGCTTTACGTAATTATCACTTGCTGAGTCCCATAGAGTGGATGCGAAATCAATAAGAGACTGAATAATTATGAGCAGTGAAAAATAACTTCCTGGCTTGACAATTAAGGAAGTGTTTAATTCT
>NC_090256.1:80271803-80316803 GCF_037325665.1 Littorina saxatilis | reverse complement strand
ATATCCTACTATGAGTACTACGCTGGAATACTACAATGAATTTTCAAACGGCTACACTGGCTTCGTCTTTCGTGATCGAAAGGGAGTGTATTGTTGATATTTGTAGATAATAGACTCTGCATTTTAATGGTAAAATGGCGATTTCAGTATAAAAATGTAGACAAGGACCTTTAATGCAAGATATTGGAATAATTTGATATTGTACGTCTGCAGAAGCTCTTCTTTTGGGCATAACACAACTGCGAAATGTCTGCGGAACAAGTCAGATGATAATTAATGCTCTTATGTCAGATGATAATTAATGCTCTTATGTCAGATGATAATTAATGCTCTTAAGTCAGATGATAATTAATGCTCTTATGTCAGATGATAATTAATGCTCTTATGTCAGAAATCTTTTCGATACATAATTCATTTCCTTTTCATTTTTTCATTTTCATTTTCATTACTTTATTGTCCCATCGCTGGGAAATTCGGGTCGCTTCCTCCCAGTGGAAAGCTAGCAGCAACGGAGTCGCGCTACCCAGGTGTCTGCGTGTTTAGGTGTATTCAGCCACCTGCACTTATGGCAGAATGACCAAGGTCTTTTACGTGCCATTGTGATGACACGGGGGTGGGACATGGCTTCCGTCTCTGGGTCTGCACATAAAGTTGACCCGTGTCCGTCCCGGCCCGAATTCGAACCTGCGACCTTCCGATCACAAGTCCAGTGCTCTACCAACTGAGCTACCGGGCTCACAATGCAAAATCAAATAGCAATAGACGTAGAGGTTACATGCCGAGTCTCAGTGATTATTAAAAATAATGGTCGAAGTTGGCGGATCATGAAAAATGCGAGCTTCAGCGAGCTTTTTCATGACCGCGAACTGAGACCATTATTTTTAATAATCACTGAGACGAGGTGTGTAACCTCTTTATTCCTCCTTTCTTCAGTTATTCAAAGAAAACAGGAGTTTTTGTGCGAAAGTTTGATCGAATCCGAATCACTCAACCAGTCAACCTGCGCAGGCGATCGATTAATGCGCGGTTGTATAGTTCCGTGCAAATCATTCCATTCTGTTAACACTTCTTGTCAGTTTCCCTGTTTTAGACTAAAATCAAGTACACAGATATGCTGTTATTCTGCTGTGGCGGTAAAAGCAGATATTGTGTGTTCTGTTTTT
The DNA here is from genome assembly GCF_037325665.1 of Littorina saxatilis. Taxonomy (NCBI): domain Eukaryota; kingdom Metazoa; phylum Mollusca; class Gastropoda; order Littorinimorpha; family Littorinidae; genus Littorina; species Littorina saxatilis. Next base: position 80,315,640 of record NC_090256.1, on the reverse strand, counting down.
GTTTTAGTATCGTTTAGGATAATGTTCTTTTGTCAAATGGGACTAGCAGACGAACTTTTGCACCCGTGTTCCAACGTTAATTACTGTATGAAGTTCAGTTTTCTGGGGAAAATAGTGTATGAAACCGCTTTATGTTGTTTAAATTGATGAGATGTGTGCATTTGGTTGCGTCTGATCTGTTTATAAAATGAAATATTGTTGAAAACTGACCGTCGGATTGCAGTCAGTGTTGTCGAAGAAACTGCGTTAAAAGAAGGGGAACTACTCTTGTCGGCAAGAGTATGAGTTACTTGCCTTGGGAATTTGCTTGTGATGAACGGTGTGTGCACGGCAGATCTAGATTCAGAAAACAACCTAACACATGGATTTTATATGGAGATTCATGTGTTCAGGCCTGTAGTTGTTAATTTAAATGCGGTATGTTTGTATTGTTTGCTCCAGAGATGTATATTTCGTACGTATAGAGCGTTCGGAACTTTTCAGTCGCAAAAGTAGTACCAAAACAGAACAGCTTCTCAACCCATTGCACTATCGAGGATTCAGGCTGTTGCTGGCTCGTTATTTGTTTGGTTGCTGGGTCATTATCGAAAAATAACTAGCTCTACAAGTTTACAGAGGTAAAGAAGCAGAGGGGGGAATAAATCGGAGTAAACTTATGCAATCTACACAGTTTTCAACACACATAATGCCAAGTCAAATAAGACACATCGAAGTAAACTTATGCAATCTACACAGTTTTCAACACACATAATGCCAAGTCAAATAAGACACATCGAAGTAAACTTATGCAATCTACACAGTTTTCAACACACATAATGCCAAGTCAAATAAGACACATCGAAGTAAACTTATGCAATCTACACAGTTTTCAACACACATAATGCCAAGTCAAATAAGACACATCGAAGTAAACTTATGCAATCTACACAGTTTTCAACACACATAATGCCAAGTTAAATAAGACACATCGAAGTAAACTTATGCAATCTACACAGTTTTCAACACACATAATGCCAAGTCAAATAAGACACATCGAAGTAAACTAATACAATTTACAAAGTTTTCAATACACATATATAAACTACTTAAAATCTAAATATTATTTGGAAATACGTTTGTCAAAAATCATGTTGCACCACTTTAAATCTGAGCATGTGAAAACACGTGTCATACTTTTTAAAGCCTAACGGTCACGTGCACAGCAGATAACGACAATCGATATAACTTTATGTAAGAAGTTGGAAATATAATCCCACCAGACTCCCGTGACACTACTTCAATCCAAAGTCCAATACAGTATTTGAAAGAAACGCCTCACAGTTTTCGAGTCGATTGCTTGCTTTCAATTCTTCTTGTGGTAACCACTCTGCGGAAAATAGCGCTTCAAAGCCTAACGGTCACGTGCAAATGCAGGTAACGACGATCGATATAACGTTATGTAAGTATTTGGTAATACATTTCCAACCAGACTCCCTTTAACCCTTCTTTAACCCAAAGTCCAATATTTGAAAGTACGCGTCACAGACACAGTTTTCGAGTCGATTGCTTTCGCTAGTGCGTATTCCTTCTTCTTGTGGTAACCACTCTGCGGAAAACAGCGCTTTAAAGCCAAACCGTTGCGTGCACTGCAGATAACGTCAATCGATTCTCGCGGCACGTTGCATGTCGCCGTTCTTTTCTGCTGGCGGCCTTGTGGCGGGAAATTAGGGAAAGCGGCAAGCTGGGACACTGCCTAATTACACACATTACGGCCACACAATGGCCTGATAAAGAGGTAACGCTCAACAACCTCGAACCCGCGCCTTTAACTTTTTTTCTCTTTTTTGGGGGGATGAAGAGTGCCGCGCGCTTGGCGCGTGGGGTGGGGATGGGGTGTGAGATGATGGAGGTGTGGGTAGGGTAGGAGGGTAGGATTGTGGTGGAGTAGGGGGTGGGTGCAAGGGTAGGGATAGGTGTTGGAGTGAGTTTAGGATGTAGGGGGGTTGGGGGTATTAATCGGAAGGGTTAGGGGGAGGGGGTTAAACAAGTTTGCGATTTGTTTGGCATCAGTTTTGTTTCATCGTCATGTTGCACTTTTGTCTGTCACCCATTCTGAAGTCTCTGATGACATTGAAATACACGCAATAATAATTCAGTGGCAGCAGAGGTCAATAAGGAGGAACGTAAGGTGAAGATACGCTTCAAAGATTCTGACAATAATGCCTTGTAACATAGTTGTGACAGCGTTCAAGTCGAACAATACACTTTCGAACAATACTCTTTCAAAATTGCCGCTGAAAACAGTCGGCAGGTGAAAAGTTAAGCTTATGCTTGTGTTTATATTTTGAGCTTTTAAGGCACTGATCTGTGTACGGACCAAATGTCTTGTTTGCAACATTGAAGATTGTTTTGCTTACAACCCTGCATTTATGTCATCAAGTTTTGTGAATCAGTGCAGTACAATTGATTTCAATTTTCAGAAACCCGATTTCTGGTGGAGGTCTTTGTCTCTCGTTATAGTCTTCATTATGGTGTTTTCCCCCAATTACTACAACTATCACATTAATGGAAATCTCAACCTAGTATTCCTGTTACAGCAAAGGCGTATCAGTATCGGTCACGTTATACGTCTGTTTCTTAGGCCTAAAAAAAAAATAGGTGTGGTTACGGTAACCCGACCTACCCTATTTTTAGGGGCCGACCCTATAACTTTTTATTACATTTGTCAAAACAAATAAAACAAAAACAACAAAAAAACGAGTGCAGAAAACATAATGAAAGCAAAATCGCCCGAGTCGCACACTTATTTCTCTGTCAAGTAGGTTTAATTTGTACACATTAGAAAAAAAAAAGTGATTGCCTACCTTCCTACCCTATTTTTTTTGGCTATGTTACCGTAACCACACCTATTTTATTTTTTTTGCCTTAGCTGGGGTAAACTCGGAGGTGCGAGCAAGAGGACAATCGGTTTTCTTCGGCTCATTACTCGACGTTGATCAGTGATTAACGATTAATAGAGCCACTCATGGTCAAACCAAGACTCGCCACACAGCCGATATTTAACGATCGGTCAAGGAGCTGACTTTAAAGGAGCGGGGATTGGAAGCAGTGAAAGTTCGGATGATTAATTAAGCCACTCGCGTTTTCGGTCTTCCGAGTCTCACTAGGCTGTCGATTATTTGTACGGATCGGGCACACAAATCGCGACTACAAGACACTAAGTAGGGAAAGACTGAGATAAAGGGGGGGGGGGGGGGGGGGGGGTGAAATGAGAGGGGCGTGGATAGGGAAAGGAGAGAGAGAGAGACTGAGGGAGAGAGAGAGAGAGGAGAGAGAGAGAGAGAGAGAGAGAGATGGAGGGAGAGAGAGAGGGAGAGAGAGAGGTGGAGAGGGAGACAGGAGACAGAAAGAAAGAGAGAGAGTGAGAGAGTCTGGAAGAGTCTGAGAGAGAGAGAGAGGAAAAGAGACAGAAAGTTAAGCAGAGGCAAGGAGAGGGAGACAGGAGACAGAGACTGAGAGACACAGAGAGAGGACAGAGAGAAGAAAGAGAGAGGTGGAGACAGAGGGAAAGGGAGACAGAGATGGTATGGTTCGCCCTTCGGACAGTGGTTAATAGGAGGACTGGAAACAAAACAGAAGGGTGTTCAGATGGACAAGCAGTGACCCTTTGTTGTTGACCAGTGTACATCAGCCGTCACTAGTTACACCTACATCTGACGTCACACACCTTTTGCAGGAGTTTGTCTAAGTCACCTGCGTTTTGTCTGTGGTAACCTCTGTGTGTGCGAGCGTGTGTGCGTCAGTGCGCGTGTCTGTGTGTCTATTTGCGTGTGTTTGTGCTGCCAGTCTGTCAGACTGTCTTTCAGCACTGAATAGCGCTCGCTCTATCTGTCTCCCTCTGTCTCTGCCCCCCCCCCCCCCCCCCATCTCTCTCTCTCCTTGTCTGTCACACACACACACACACACACACACGCACACAAACAAACACACACACGCATGCACGCACACACACACACGCACATACACACACACACACGCGCGCACGCACGCACACACACACACACGCACACACACACACACACACCGTACACACACACACACACACACACACACACACACTCATACACAAGCCTTCTTTTTGCTACCACTTCACCACTCGCCTTTTTATATTTAGTCAAGTTTTGACTAAATGTTTTAACGTAGAGGGGGGAATCGAGACGAGGGTCGTGGTGTATGTGCGTGTGTGTGTCTGTCTGTCTGTGTGTGTGTGTGTGTGTGTAGAGCGATTCAGACTAAACTACTGGACCGATCTTTATGAAATTTGACATGAGAGTTCCTGGGTATGAAATCCCCGAACGTTTTTTTCATTTTTTTGATAAATGTCTTTGATGACGTCATATCCGGCTTTTCGTGAAAGTTGAGGCGGCACTGTCACGCCCTCATTTTTCAACCAAATTGGTTGAAATTTTGGTCAAGTAATCTTCGACGAAGCCCGGACTTCGGTATTGCATTTCAGCTTGGTGGCTTAAAAATTAATTAATGACTTTGGTCATTAAAAATCGGAAAATTGTAAAAAAAAATAAAAATTTATAAAACGATCCAAATTTACGTTCATCTTATTTTCCATCATTTGCTGATTCCAAAAACATATAAATATGTTATATTTGGATTAAAAACAAGCTCTGAAAATTAAATATATAAAAATTATTATCAAAATTAAATTGTCGAAATCAATTTAAAAACACTTTCATCTTATTCCTTGTCGGTTCCTGATTCCAAAAACATATAGATATGATATGTTTGGATTAAAAACACGCTCAGAAAGTTAAAACAAAGAGAGGTACAGAAAAGCGTGCTATCCTTCTTAGCGCAACTACTACCCCGCTCTTCTTGTCAATTTCACTGCCTTTGCCATGAGCGGTGGACTGACGATGCTACGAGTATACGGTCTTGCTGAAAAATGGCATTGCGTTCAGTTTCATTCTGTGAGTTCGACAGCTACTTGACTAAATGTTGTATTTTCGCCTTACGCGACTTGTTGTTCTCTCTCTTTCTCTCGACACACAACTCTTCGTAAAATAAATGTGGTCGCAAGGCTAAAAACAAAGTTTAGGCAGAATGAGACCTCACACAATTTTTATTCTTAGAGTCAGTTTGACCCACCTTTACCCTCTCCCGCTTGTCTGCTGAGACAGTTTGATTACAAGTGACATTCCATTACCATGTCGTGCAGCATTGTATTTACATAATGCATTGCATGCCATGGTAAATACATCAGTTAATATTAATCTTGACACACATTGTTCGGCCGAACCCAGACCCTTGCGACATTGGACATAATTATTGGACTGCATGCAGGAATGGTGTTCGTTTACGTGTCCAACCGTTGAGTTCACTGGGGAGGGGGGTTGGTGTGTTAGATATTGAGAGAGAGAGAGAGAGAGAGAGAGAGAGAGAGAGAGAGAGAGAGAGAGAGAGAGAGAGAGAGAGAGAGGAGGGGGGGGGGGGGGAGGAGAGAGACAGAGATAGAGAGAAAGATGCGGAAAGAGCCAGAAAAAAAGAGAGTTGCTAATAAATGGGAAAGCTTGCTGCATTTGAGTCACACGACAGTTTTGACAGAATGATTTGCAATTTCCCGCAAGCAGTTATGTAATCCAATACAACGGTCAAAAATCGCCTTTTGTCGTGACGTCAGTTTTAATCCATTTCCGGTGTGCCCCCGTCGTACTAAGATTTGACTAAATGTTTTAACATAGACGGGGAATCGAGACGAGGTTCATGGTGTGTGTGTGTGTGTGTGTGTGTGTTTGCGTGCGTGTGTGTCTGTGTGTGTGTGTGCGTGTGTGTGTGTGTGTGTGTGTGTGTGTGTGTGTGTGTGAGTAGAGCGATTCAGACACATTTACTGAACCGATCTTCATGAAAATTGACATGAAAGTTCCTGGGTATAATATCCCCACACGGTTTTCTCATTTTATCCCAAAATGTCTTTGATGACGTCATATCCGACTTATTGTCATTGTTGAGGCGGTACAGTCACGCCCTCATTTTTAGTTTTTACCAAATTTTGGTCAAGCAATGTTTGACTCAGTCCGGACTTTGGTATTGCATTTTAGCTCAGAATCTTAAAAATTATGTAATTACTTTGCTCATTAAAGTTGTCATTATAAACGATTTTTCACTTACAGATTTAAAAATCATTGCATTGTATTCCTCGTTTTATCCTGAAATCCTGAGTTATTTATTTTCTTTATTTGGTGTTTAACGTCGTTTTCAACTACGAAGGTTATATCGCGACGGGAATCCTGAGTTCAAAAATATATAGATATGTTATGTTTACTTGAAAAACGCGCTCAGAATTAAAGAAAATAGGTCGAGTATTATGTTTGCATGCTTCGCGGAGACGAGCGTGACCCGTCTCGGTCTTCGGGGAAGTTTAGCCGAGACTATCTGAACGGTAGTCTCGGCGATGACTGGTTTTGGGTGTTGATCTTTTAGTTTGATGCCTGCAGATTGACTAAATGTTTTTATATCGCTTCACGCGACTTGTTGTTGCAGGAACGGTTCTTTCCGACCTCGCCCCGCACTCCCCCTTCACCCACCTGCCAACAAACATGGATGCCAGGCAAAATGGGAAACCCCAACCCATTCTCCACACAGACAGGCACACATTCTTTCAACTGAATAATAAACCCGACAGAGCTCCCAATGACCATTTTCCAGACCAACATTTTCTTCAATCACAATAATAATAATAATAATCAAACAATAAATAAAAACTGAATACCTTTTTGTCTCACAGAAACCCGTCTGTGTGTCGTGGTAAGCAGAAGCGACCTAACTAATTAAAGCAAGCTAGTACTGTACAATTCATTTCTCATATTGAGATAATAAAGTATTATTGTATTGTATTGTATTGTATTGTATTGTATTGTATTGTATTGTATTGTATTGTATTGTATGGTGTGGGGTGGGGTGGGGTGGGGTGGGGAGGGATGGGTTGGATTGGATTGGATTGGATTGGATTGGATTGGATTGGATTGTAGTTTTAAACTGTATTTCCAAGTAAACATTTGGCAGATTGCAACAAACTGTTAGTCCTGACTGGGTGTCATTTTTGTTTCTTCGGAATACTTAATCAGGTTTCATTCGGTAAAATACATAGAAATGGACAGAAAGACGATCTTTGATCGTGTTCGCTGTCGTGGGGCTCTCGTGTTGGACAGTCAGGATACTGGACATTGGTCTGGAGTATACGTAGGAAGGCAGGGAGGAACGAAGGGAAAAGAAGGAAGAAAAGTAGGAAAGAAGGAAAGGGAACAAAAAGAATGAAAGACGGATGCTAAAAAGAAGGAAGAAAGGGAAAGAATGAAGGAAGAAAAACCCTTCTGCCCCCCCCCCCCCCCACACACACACAGATGATCACACACACACACACACACACACACACACACACACACACGTACACACACGCCCACACACACACAGACAGACAGATACACACACACACAGACAGATACACACACATCCCTATTCACCCACCCACACACACCTCCCTCCAACGAGCAACAGCCCCCCACCCCCCCTATGCATTCCTTTCTCTCTCCACCCAGTTCTTGTGGCCTATAAAAACGACTTGGACGAAGTCTGAGGAGTCTAACCTAAGACTTGAAGGAAGGGGAGAGAAAAATACTTGATATCCAAAGAGTTACCGCAGTAAAGGGAGGTAAGTATTGCTGTGTCACGTCTTTCACCAGAGGGCCAACTTCCCCTGGCCGCTAATTGGAAGCTGATTGAGTCGTCCGCCCCTGATGCCAGACTTTCTGGAACCACGGATTGCAGAACTTTCCCCCCGCCTCCTTTATCCATTGTCAACATTTTGCTTGTTGAATTTCGTTCAGGCACAGGTACTTGGACTGATTTTTTTTTTAAAAAGAAAGCTTAGTTTTTCTCACATTTAGTTCAAAGTTATTATATAACGATGGAAAGAAACAATGAAAGAAAGAAAGAAAAAAGAAAAAAGAAAGAAAAATCAAAACTTGACTAAATGTAAAAAGAAAACAAGTCGCGTAAGGCGAAAATACAATATTTAGTCAAGTAGCTGCCATTTTTCAGCAAGACCGTATACTCGTAGCATCGTCAGTCCACCGCTCATGGAAGCCAAAGGCAGTGAAATTGACAAGAAGAGCGGGGTAGTAGTTGCGCTAAGAAGGATAGCACGCTTTTCTGTACCTCTCTTTGTTTTAACTTTCTGAGCGTGTTTTTAATCCAAACATATCATATCTATATGTTTTTGGAATCAGGAACCGACAAGGAATAAGATGAAAGTGTTTTTAAATTGATTTCGACAATTTAATTTTGATAATAATTTTTATATATTTAATTTTCAGAGCTTGTTTTTAATCCGAATATAACATATTTATATGTTTTTGGAATCAGCAAATGATGGAGAATAAGATAAACGTAAATTTGGATCGTTTTATAAATTTTTATTTTTTTTTACAATTTTCAGATTTTTAATGACCAAAGTCATTAATTAATTTTTAAGCCACCAAGCTGAAATGCAATACCGAAGTCCGGGCTTCGTCGAAGATTACTTGACCAAAATTTCAACCAATTTGGTTGAAAAATGAGGGCGTGACAGTGCCGCCTCAACTTTCACGAAAAGCCGGATATGACGTCATCAAAGACATTTATCAAAAAAATGAGAAAAACGTTCGGGGATTTCATACCCAGGAACTCTCATGTCAAATTTCATAAAGATCGGTCCAGTAGTTTAGTCTGAATCGCTCTACACACACACACACGCACAGACAGACAGACAGACACACATACACCACGACCCTCGTTTCGATTCCCCCTCGATGTTAAAATATTTAGTCAAAACTTGACTAAATGTAAAAAGAAAGAAAGAAAGAAAGTAATGATGCCATTTTTACTCGCTTAATCGCAAAATAAAATCTTATTTATGTCATACACGATACACGTCTAGTTAAAATCCGACACATAAATACATCGATCCAGCCTTGTATATTTCCACTGTCTCAAAGTCAAAGTACCTGCATATACCGAGAGAGAAAACAAAGAAAGACAGAAAGGTCATCATTCACACGCATACAGAAGTGAGAGAGAGAGAGAGAGAGAGAGAGAGAGAGAGAGAGAGAGAGAGAGAGAGAGAGAGAGAGAGAGAGAGAGAGAGAGAGAGAGACAGAGAGAGAGAGAGAGAGAGAGAGAGAGAGACACAGAGAGAGAGAGAGAGAGAGAGAGAGAGAGAGAGAGAGAGAGAGAGAGAGAGAGAGAGGTGACACCGTCTGCCGCCAAAAAGAAAGTAGCCAAGCCGCGATCGATTAGAACAGCCGAGAGTTAGCCGAGTCTCTTTTACGCCACACAGTTTCTGCACTGCCGGCAGTCTGCTTTCGCTTTTACTGCTGCTGATTCCTTCCAGAAACCCTTCAGCTCCTCTGACTAAACAGTAACGGCTCGGTCATTTCCCTCACACACAGGTGGTAAGTAAGCGGAGCCTGCGAGAGAGTGACACACAGAAAATGTCGCACTAGGCTACGAGTTTCACCCCGCCATGTGCTTCCTCGCTTTGACCCCGACACAGTCAACACAAATGACCTCGACCTTTCCCCGCCAGCCAATCAAAGGCGACCTACATGTTGCCGCTACATCGAAGTGTGGCGATATCCGAAACACAATGTGTACGGCTTTTGTTTTTCCTTTCCGTGGTCTTCTGCTTGCCTGATATTCCACTTACAAGTTGGTGAATGTGTGAATGAGCGGTGGCCTCCCCGTCATTCAAGTTTGACTGCGTTGTGTGGTAACATACAGCTGTGAAAGGAGAGCCGATTTCCAATGGCGGTCAGCGCTTGAAAGGTAGCTGGAATCAGGAAAGATCGTGTGAATCTCCAAGACATCTGGTTGGAATTACTTCTCCGGAACACTGGCGACCTCTTCGACAGGTAAGACCAATCTTTCATCATTTCTGTCTGCGTGTTGTGTGACGATCGTCCCCACCGTTCCCGAGTTAAGCGCCATCGATCAGCCGCAATCAGACTCGAGAACGCGGACACGCACACTCCTACTCCAACACACTCTGTGTACTCGGTACGGGTCGCGGGGCGGTATTTTTAGCACTGCCTTACTCGCATGTCATAACGCAGCGGGAAAGCTTGTTACTGGTGTGAGGGCAGGCATGTCAGTCGGTCGGCCGTTGTATCATAACCACTGACACTGTAAGACACACGCGGGCCTGGTCTTGCTTCATTACGTCACGGAGGGCTTTTTTTGGGGTTGTGATGAATGTCAGAGATAGTGTCAACAGTGTCAGGGGAGTTCACGAAGCTATGGGGTTTGGGGTCCGAAGCCGACGGACCGTGCTCCTGTTGCGTGGTGGAGGGAGGGAGCCGTAATCGACTGTTATGCGGAGGGCCAGTACCGCAGCGGTCGTTTTATTTTCCCCATTGAGGACACAATCCATGCCGGATCGATCCCTGAAAACATGAACACGGCAGTCAGCTGTCAGTGCAGCCATTTATTATTTTATTGTCACCGCGGTACACTTCACGCCGCGGCGTTAGAAACCTCTGCTGGCGTGTTGTGTCACAGCCTTGTCAGGGCTGACTACACGTGACTTTCGTGCACTTGAAGGGATCGAGACTATGATTTACTTTTTCAGTGTCCGCGTAAAATCGTGACTGAGACATGCGTTCGGCGTTTCTGTCCAAAAGGGAAGTAGAGATTCGGAGGAGCGGTGGTGGTGGTGGTTAAAGCAAATAATGCGTTGACTGTAAGGCAAGCACGTGGTAGACAGACACACAAACACAGCGAACAGACAGACATACATACACACATTGCCCCCCCCCCCCCCAGTAATGGCACCGCGTACACAGTGTGATCATTGTCGGGGACACACGTACGCAGCATACTATAGACACACCGACAGACACCCCCCCAAAACAAACACACAGACAGCAGACGCACAAACACATCTACACACACACACACACACACACACACACACACACACACACACACACACACACACACACACATGTATAATGTCACGAAAGTGTTTACATTATAATATAATTATATCTCATATCGCTTTTATACAGACACCGACTTGACAACTGTTTTTTCATTGAAGTAGAAAAGTGTTATCGGATCTTCCGGGCCCTATTTGTTTTGTTGGTTTGAAGCTGCAGCTATAAGCCAGCCGTTTTCTTATTGTGATTAATTTTCAATTATACATCAAACAACTTGCCACACCCTGTACATAAATACATGCATGTACGTACGTACGATGAAACAAGTCGCGTAAGGCGAAAATACAACATTTAGTCAAGTAGCTGTCGAACTCACAGAATGAAACTGAACGCAACGCAACGCATCAAGCCCGTATACTCGTAGCATCGTCACTCCACCGCCCGTGGCAAAGGCAGTGCCAGTGGAATTGACAAGAAGAGCGGGGTAGCAGTTGCGCTGAGAAGGATAGCACGCTTTTCTGTACCTCTCTTCGTTTTAACTTTCTGAGCGTGTTTTTAATCCAAACATATCATATCTATATGTTTTTGGAATCAGGAACCGACAAGGAATAAGATGAAAGTGTTTTTAAATTGATTTCGAAAAAAAAAAGTTGATAATAATGTTTATATATTTAATTTTCAGAGCTTGTTGATAATCCCAATATAACATATTTATATGTTTTTGGAATCAGCAAATGATGGAGAATAAGATGAACGTAAATTTGTATCGTTTTATAAAAAAAATATTTTTTTTACAATTTTCAGATTTTTAATGACCAAAGTCATTAATTAATTTTTAAGCCACCAAGCTGAAATGCAATACCGAAGTCCGGGCTTCGTCGAAGATTACTTGACCAAAATTTCAACCAATTTGGTTGAAAAATGAGGGCGTGACAGTGCCGCCTCAACTTTCACGAAAAGCCGGATATGACGTCATCAAAGACATTTATCAAAAAAATGAAAAAAATGTGTGAGGATACCATACCCAGGAACTCTCATGTCAAATTTCATAAACTAAAGTCCAGTAGTTTAGTCTGAACCGCTCTACACACACACACACACAGACACACACACACACATACACCATGACCCTCGTCTCGATTCCCCCCTCTGCGTTAAAACATTTAGTCAAAACTTGACTAAATGTAAAAAGACGCATTCAACAGTGATACCCTGCTGTCTGTCTTTTTAGCGTTATTGATTTTATCATTACATTTATGCACTATAGTGGAAATGGACACAGCTTGTGTTTTTTTTATTGACAGGTATAATTTATGACGTTTGAAGAGCGGAATTTTTATGGGATAATTGCACCACCGGATTGGCAGATGAATTAGGTCTTCACTTAGAGGCAATACGAATTATTATTGGAACAGTTCGAGGAACAAGTCACCAAAAATTATATCAAGAATCTGGTTTTACTACACTCTCTGAACGACGCAAACGCCAGAAATTAATATTATTTCATAAAATTGTTCATAACAAAGTTCCACCATACTTAAGTGCTGAACTTCCACCTCTTCTATCTGCAGAAAATCCGTATCACGGGAGACGCCCATTAGAACGCAAGATTCCATCGTATAAAACAGAATTGTATAAATCATCGTTTTTTCCCATCAACAACACATCTGGAATGCCTTGCCTGATGAAATCAAACTCAGTGAATCCATAAGCCAGTTTAAAAGATATTTAATTATTAACGATCCAGTTGTTCCACCGTATTTTTATATTGGAGAACGACACGTCCAAGTGATTCACAGTAAATTAAGGTTAGGCATGACTGATTTAAACAAGCACCAAGTCGACAGGCATTTGAATAATAATCCAGCGTGTGCCTGTGGCCACGCATCGGAAGACATTTTCTTTTAGATTGCCCTCAATACGATAGAGACCGAACCAGAACAATAAGTACCCTCCCCACTGATCGTATTACGCTATCAACACTCTTATTTGGTGATGCAAGTTTGTCAAAGGAATTAAATGAATTTGTTTTTGATAAGGTCCAGGAATATATTATTTCAACTGGCCGACTTGGGGCAAAACGAATTTGAGTGCAATATGCCCCACTCATTATAGATAATTTAAGTCTAAATTTAATTATGAAGTTATTACGATTGTTAATGGTATATGCAATTGTGATGTATACTTATGTACTCCCCCTCTCTCTCTCTCTCCCTTCCTCTCCCTCTTTCCCTTTTATATTCTTTGTCCATTCTATTGTCGTGTCCTGTCTCCATGATACCTTTGCTTTTTGTCAAATATGTATAGTTTATATTTATGTTTGCATATTTTGTTTGTTTCTTGTTTGTTTTGGTTTAAAAAAGTAGTTGTCAAAGTCTTGTCGCAAGATATTGTAATCCGAATGTTAAATTCTCCTGTTAGGGTCACCACCATAAGCTTGAGCTTGTTGTTGATCTTTAACATGTATTATGTTAAATTACCTATGAATTGTTGAATAAACACTGTTTAAACCAGATAGTTGTGTAGTGTCAGAGAGTTTTACAGAGTTTTGACAGGAGAATGGTCTCTGAACACAGTTTTAAAAGTTCTCGGTTTTTAGTTTATGCTTATTGTAAAAAGGCTAGATTAGTGTTCCTACGGGGACCAGTGGATCGAAATAGGACTTTGACAACTTTGATGGCTTAACTCGCAGAAGAGTGGTCACAAACACGTGAATGTGACGGTTAGCAGGGACTTTGTCTGATGATTTACAAACACAGTGGAACAGCAGACGTCTTAAGAAAGTAAATGAATTTTTTTCTTCCGTATCTTACCCTGATTTGTGGGCGTCAGGATGAATACATTTGATTTAGTGAAGACAGATGTGCATATCCGGTTCGGTATATTTACAGGGATACAACGGACATTTTCGGGGTTTTATTTGTAAAAATCTGAAAATACCGGAAATGAAATCGGCAATCGGACATGCCCACTGATCAATATTTCCTTTCACAATTTTTTCACGTAATTATCGTTATAATGTGACTGGATAGTTAAAATTAGTATTTTAAAGATACCGGTTTTGTGAGATCATGGACTCAGATTTGCTTCTTCTTCTTCTTCTTGGCGTTCGCAGAGGTTACACAATCAGTCCAGCACTGGTGATAAATGTTGTCGTTTTCTCCAACTCCTGTCGACTGCCGTATAGTTTGGTCTGCAAGGGAGTTGGTGACGGCCACACTTCTTTTCGTTCCTCATCTAGTAAGGGACATCGCTGTAAGATGTGTTCCGCTGTTTGGTCTTCTTGACCGCAGGCACAGGTTGGTGATGGCGCCAGCTTGAACTTTCGGTTCATGTGAGCATTGAGCCTGTTGTGGCCAGTACGCAGCCTGATGAGGTTGACTTGCTGCTCTCTGGACATTGTGTGGTAGTCATCTCTGTTTGTCCTTGGCCTCATCAATGCCTTGATGATTGTCTTCTGCTCACTAAAGCTGACACTGTTTTCAGGTTGGTCTTCCACGGCTCCTTCTTTCGCCAGCTCATCTGCCCTTTCATTTCCTGGTATCCCACAGTGTGCTGGTATCCACTGGAGGACAACTCTTCTGGTTTGTCTGACCATCTGTAATGCTTTGGCCAGCTGTGGGAGTTTGTCGTTCTCTAGGGCCTGAAGGACTGAAAGGGCGTCCGAGAGGAAGACAACTTGGTAGCAAGGGTCTGCGGAGTCCTGAACCAAGGAGGCGGCCTGCATGAGAGCTTCTGCTTCTGCTTTATAGTTTGTGCAGTGTTTGCCAGTGGCAACGCTGGATGTAGAGCTCTGTATGTCCCCCAGGGAACTGGATGAGAATGCCTGCACCTCCATTGAGCACGGCGTTAGTTGCTGATCCATCGGTGTATACATGGATCCACGCCTCTTTTGGGTACTGTTCGTCGATCAGGGCTAAGGTGAGTGCCTGTCGAGCTGTGTCATTCTGATCTTCTCCTGAGGTAACATGTGGAACACTGGTGCAGATCTGGATGCCTGGTTTCTCTGTTGCCTTGGGGGTTTCCTCTTCTTCTTGAGTCAGAGGTAGAGTGTTCTGTGGGAGGACTTCCCTGTACTGTCGAGAAAGTCTCTTGCTCTCGTGTACAAAACTGCTCCGTTTGAGCCGGTTCTTGGTGAGGTTGCTCAGTCTGTGCTTCATGGGGTGGTCGGGTAGGCACTTGAGCTTCTCGGCCTGTACCATAGTCTTGGCTTCTCTTCTCTGACAGAGGGGTTGGATGGTGGTAAGCTTCTCCATTTCCTTGATGGGCGTGGATTTCATTGCACCAGTGATGAGTCGGAGGGCCTGGTTTTGCACACGGTCAAGGGTCTGCAAGTTTGTCTTAGCTGAGGTTGACCACGCTGTGGAGCCGTACTCGAGGTGGGGTCTGATTGTTCCCTGGTATACTGTCTTCAGTATCTTCTCGTTCGCTCCCCAGGTGGTACCTGCCAGCTTCCTGAGTATGGCTAGCTTGCGCCGGGCCTTCGTCTCTGCCTGTGCAATGTGTGGTTTCCAGGTCTGCCGTCTATCAAAGGTGACACCAAGGTACGTTGCTTCTTCATCCTCTCTCAGAGGAGTTCCACCAAGCCTAATGGTTCCGGCTTTCTGCTTTGGCGACAGTGTGAATAGGGTGGTGGAGGATTTCTCCTTGTTGATGGAGACGCACCAATCTTCTGCCCATGCGTTCAGCCTATCTGCCGCTTGCTGCATTCTGTAGGTGGCAGTACTTGCGTGCTCCTCCTTGCACCAGATCACAAGGTCGTCTGCGTAGAGAGCAGCTTTGATCCTCTTGGGCATCTCAGACACCAGATCGTCGATGAAGAGAAGGAAGAGTGTGGGGGAGAGGACTCCGCCCTGAGGGACGCCATGACGAAGGAGGAACTTCTTGCCTTTGGTCTGGTCGACGTTAACTCTTGCCCTGCGGTTATAGAGGTAAGAGCGAATCCACTGGTACATGTTGCTGGACACGCCTTTCCTCAGCAGTTTTACAAGGAGTCCATCTTTCCAGACCTTGTCAAAGGCCTTCTGAAGATCTATCCAGGTGACGAAGACCAGCTTCTGTTCCTGAAAGGCATCTTCAACTTCTTGCGCCAGGTAAGTGACCTGATCTTCAGTGCTGCGGAACTGTCGGAATCCAGCTTGTTCAGGGGCGAGGAGGTTCCTGGATTCCAGGTACCACCTGAGGCGCTCGTTCACAATTCTCTCCAGGGTCTTCACAACACAGCTGGTGAGGCTGATTGGGCGATAGCTGGTGGCCTTCTTTGGATCCTTCCCTTTTTTTAAGATGGGGATCATGATCGCTTCTCGCCAGAGTTGTGGTAGCGATCCTTCTTGCCAGCTGCTGTTGAAGACCTCGAGTAGCTTGTTCTCTGCTGCACTACCAAGGTGGGTTAGCATCTCGTTGGTGATGCCGTCTGGGCCAGGGGACTTCTTCGCCTTTGACTTTTTCAGAGCTGAGTGCAGCTCGTGGAGTGTGAGTGGTTGACTCATGGCGTCCACTGTCGACTGTCTGGCAGGTCTCTCTCTTTTCTCTCTTCTTGCTTCTCTCTGTTTCTCGGGGCTAACATGGAGGTTGCTCTCAGCTGCATAGCTTTCAGCAAATTGGTTGGCAGCATGCTTTCCAGTTAGCACCTTCTCGTTCTCTTCTAATGTGATCTTTCCTCTGCTGGTGTTCTCATCATTCAACTGCTTGGTGAGCCTCCAGAGCTTTCTGCCATCCTTCTCAAGGTTCAGAGAGCTTGTTTTCTCTTGCCAGCTTCTCCGTCTTGCCTGTAGCTTCTTTTTGAGAAATTTGGCTTTGGCTTCCTGGAGGCGGATGTTGTTGTTTTGTGACGGGTTGACTTCTGCTTCCCTTCTGGCGTCTGCCAGATCATCATCCAGTTCCTGCAATTCATTGCTCCAGTAGGGCTTATAGTCTCTCCTGGCACCCCTGGGAATGGACTCACGCGCTGCTCTGAGGATGCTCATGTTGAAGTCCTTCGCCACCATGTTGATGTCTCGACCCTCGACTCTGATGTCTTTGGTGAGTTCGCTGGTGCGGTGTCTAAAGAGGAACCAGTTCGCTCTTTTGTAGTTCCACCGTGGGAAGGAAGCTTCAGTGCAGGACTCCATGCCCAGGGTCAAAAAGACTGGCCGATGGTCACTTCCACCTAGCTGTTTTCCGACCTCTCTGCTGGTTAGCTGGTGCATGTCTTCCGTGCAGAAGGCTAGGTCAGGAGTTGATGTAGTGTGCCATCTTCTGGAGTAGAATGTAGGGCAGTCAAAGGGACTGTTCAAAAGGATGAGACCTTTGTCGTCCTGCCAGTTCTCCACCTCTTTTCCTCTCCGATCCAGGTGGTCATATCCCCAACTCTGTGAATGACTGTTGAAGTCACCCACCACGATGAAGTTGGAGGCCTTTGAGGGGATCGTGTCAAGGGCGAGGTGTCTATCATTGGGGCAGTAGAAGTTGACAAGATGGAATTCTGATGTCTTCGTCTGGATTCGAATCACCTGATATTCGGAGTCCTCCATGTGCGTTTCTATCAAACAGGCATTGATGTTGTTCCTGATGAGGGTCAGGATTCCTCCTTTGCTTCGGTCTGTTCTGTCGGTCCTAAGGCATTGGTAGCCTCTCACTTTGAAGGACTTTTGGGGTGTCAGGTGCGTCTCCTGAATACAGCAGATGTTGATGTTCTTCTCATGCAGGATATGCTCCAACTCTGTCTTCTTGTTCAGGATACTTTCTGCGTTCCAGTGCATGACCTGAAAAGGTCGCTGCTGACTGGGTTTCTTCCTGGTTGTGGTGGTGCCAGTCACTTTCCTCCCGCGTCCCCTGGCGTGACAAGACGGACGGGAGGGACCTCCAGTAGTTGGGGCTGGGTCCCTTTGAGGCATGGGACCCGACGCTGCTCCACCCTGGGGGGTCCTCAATGGGCGAGCGCCATTTCCATCTGTGCTGGTTGATTGTGTCATCATTTGCGTAAGTGCGTGTACCCGTGGTTTGTTAGAATGCGCCGTGCGGCCCGGGTCCTCCGTCTTCAGCATTCGGGGTTTTCTGTCGGGGTTACCTCACCCTTAGCTCATGGCCCGTACGTCCTACCCTGAGAGCACAGGGGGGAGGATTTGCCGGGATCCCACCCGGAGCCAGTTTGGTCCGCGGCCGCAAGCGGCTGATCTCCATATCTGAAGACCGTTCCCCTATCCGCCACCCGGGGACGCGCTGGGTTGGGGGTGGTCGCCCCACTAAAAATCCCACACTGGGTTAAGAAAGATCAGCCTGTCCCAGACTCAGATTTGCGAAGAGATACCTCTTTAGAAAAAGGCTAGTGCGAACTGAGATCAAGGGTTCGCTGTTTAGTCCTGTTCTTATACGGGATCAGCTCGTTACTCCCCGGTATCGCTACTCCCCCGGCTCGATACTCCCCCGGCTCGTTACTCCCCCGGCTCGTTACTCCCCCGTACACAGAAAATGACTGGATAACCCTGTGATAGTAAGTTGGCATGAGATATTGTCCCCCCCCCCCCCCCTGTCCAGCTGTTTTGTTTGTTTCTTTATTTGTTTATCTAGACAATTTCTCCGGAAAAACAATATTTCATGCTAACTTACTATCACAGGGTTATCCAGTCATTTTCTGTGTACGGGGACGTAACGAGCCGGGGGAGTAGCGATACGGGGGAGTAACGAGCCGGGGGAGTATCGAGCCTGGGGAGTAGCGATACAGGGGAGTAACGAGCTGAGCATCTCGTTACTCCCCCGTATCTCTTCTGCTTAAAATATATACTTTTTTTCAAAGATGTACTGTTCACGAATGTACAGGCAGATCTGACAGTTGTAAGTTCTTTAAACATGCTCTCTCTCTCTCTCTCTCTCTCTCTCTCTCTCTCTCTCTCTCTCTCTCTCTCTCTCTCTCTCTCTCTCTCTCTCCCGATCTCGCTCTCTCTCTCTCTCTCTCTCTCTCTCTCTCCCTCTCTCTCTCTTGAAAATTCAATTAAGTAATAACTGCATTACTTAAGTGTAATAAAAAGGCACGGGGGAGTAACGAGCCGGGGGAGTAACGAGCCGGGGGAGTACGATACGGGGGAGTAACGAGCCGGGGGAGTAACGATACGGGGGAGTAACGAGATGCTCCCTTCTTATACTTACATCATTAACGTTTACTGTACATGTAAAAGTTAAAACCAAGATTAAAAACCTAACTTTTGTTAAAAAAAACCGCGACTGAAGGAAGTGTTGAAATTGACTTCAAAACAGATACTAACCTAATTAATTAATAGGCATTGACTTGTAGGGCCAAAGAAACGAGAAAAATCTGCCCGACACGAAACGCTGCTACATCATCGATAAAATCATTCAAGCAACCGGATGTGATCACCTAATTAACCGAGATCAAAGAAAAGATAATTAAACCTCGTCACGAAGGAATGTGACAGAGAGACAATAAAGGCAACACGCCAGATCAATACAGATATTTATAGTCTCTATATATAATATACAATTCAATGGTTAGGTCACATTCTTTGAAAGAAGAGAGAGATGCACGTCATGATGTAGGTCACATCCGGTTTCAAAATAAAAAAAATTGTGTATTGAATCATTCCATACAGATTCCGAATAACTCGAAATGCGAGGGGCGGGGGGGGGGGGGGGGGTAGGGGGGGGGCGGGGGGAGAGACCCATACAGACAGAACTACAGGGTTGCCTTAAACTTTCGTAATTTGCCGAAACTTTTATTGACATTTCAGCAAGTTTTAATTTAAATCTTAGCAACATTCACGTTTTGTGGCAATACATACTGCTTTGTGTGTTGGAGAATTTGATTAGTTGCCAGCCAGTGTAACACGAAATTTTGACTCCACGAAAAATGTACTCCAGAGTAAAAATTTCGTACGAAATTCTTACTCCGATTACACCTTTCGTACGAGAAAAGAACTCCCCAAGGTACGAAAAAATAACTCCCTCCACGAAATTTTGACTCCCCAAATTTTTACTTCCAGTAAAAATCTCGTACGCGAAAATGGGATGCGGGCGAATGCCAATATGTGATCTCGCGCAAACAAATGTCGCTCTACCCTCCCTCCATCCACCCCTTCCACCCCCAAGACTAACAGAGGACAGAGAGTAAAAGTTTGCGTACACCTGGCGTGGGCAGTAAATTGCTCGTGTTAGAATGTATTCGTTATTTATTCGTCAGGCGAGTAACATTTTTGACCGAAATGTTGACTCAGAACACACCTGTCGTTGGAAGTTATTTTCTCGTGTTTTGGGGGAGTAGTTTTTTCGTAAAGGGAGTAAAATTTTCGTACGAATTTTTTTACTCCGGAGTAACGAAAGTGACATAGCCCGCTGCGCTGTCGGCGGGGAGTTCCGGTTTTGTTTTGTTTACGTCCAAAATGGCTGAACGAGAGAAAAAAGATTAGTGGTGGAGGGAAACCTTACTGTGTCTGCTGTTCAAACTACGCGGGTAAAGCAGTTCGGAAGGGCGGATTGTCATGCGGTTCCATTTTGCAAACACAAAACGGAACTACCTGCCGTTCCAGGGACGCAACTCTGTCCGACTATCGCGTTAGTTACGAGACAGTGCTATAGCGTTGTAATATATATAGCGTTCATTAACTGTCCTCCGTCATCGTTTTTTTCTGTGTTTGTGTTGGGGGAGGAGGGGAGGGTGTGCTTGCGTGTGTGTGTGTGTTTGTGTGTGTTTTGTTAACGATTGTTTTTGCCAGTGAGCATGAGCAGCTCTGAATCGCTAAAAACGTCGTGTAAGTGAAATAATAAGTAGAGGTTACATGCCGAGTCTCAGTGATTATTAAAAATAATGGTCGAAGTTAGCGGATCATGAAAAATGCGAGCTTTAGCGAGCTTTTTCATGACCGCGAACTGAGACCATTATTTTTTATAATCACTGAGACGAGGTGTGTAACCTCTTTATTCCTCCTTTCTTCGGTTATTCAAAGAAAAGAGGAGTTTTTTTGCGAAAGTTTGATCGAATCCTATTCACTCAACCAGTCAACCTGCGCAGGCGATCGATTAATGCGCGGTTGTATAGTTCCGTGCAAATCATTCCATTCTGTTAACACTTCTTGTCAGTTTTCCTATTTTGGACTAAAATCAAGTACACAGATATGCTGTTATTCTGCTGTGGCGGCAAAGGCAGATATGTAGAGGTTACATGCCGAGTCTCAGTGATTATCAAAAATAATGGTCGAAGTTAGCGGATCATGAAAAATGCGAGCTTCAGCGAGCTTTTTCATGACCGCGAACTGAGACCATTATTTTTGATAATCACTGAGACGAGGTATGTAACCTCTTTATCCCTCCTTTCTTCAGTTATTCAAAGAAAAGAGGAGTTTTTGTGCGAAAGTTTGATCAAATCATATTCACCCAACCAGTCTACCTGCGCAGGCGATCGATTAATGCGCGGTTGTATAGTTCCGTGCAAATCATTCAAATTTGTTCACACTTCTTGTCAGTTTCCATGTTTTGAACTAAAATCAAGTACACAGTTATGTTGTCACTCTGCTGTGGCGGTAAAGGCAGATAGTGTGTGTTCTGTACATGTTTTGGTATCGCTCAGGAAATGTTCTTTCCTCGAATGTGACTAGCAGACGAAGTTTTACACCCGTGTTCCAACGCTAAAAACTGTATGAAGTTTAGTTTTCTGGGGCAAAATAGTGTATGAAACCGCTGCATGTTCTTCAAGTTGATTAATGTTTGCAATTGATTGCGTGTGATCTGTTTATAAAATGAAATATTGTTGAAAACTGACCGTCGGATTGCAGTCTTGTCACGATGCAGCCGAAATCTGGAAGGGGAACTACTCGTGTCGCTAGACAAAGTATGAGAGTTACTTTTCCTTGGAATCTTGCTAGCGATAAACGATTGTGCACGGCAGATCTGAATTCAGAAAACAACCAAACTCATGGATTTTATATTGAGATTCATGTGTTCAAGCCTGTAGTTGCTGGTTTAAATGCGGTATGGTTGTATTGTTTGCTCCAGAAATGTATATTTTGTACGTTAGAGTGTTCTGAACTTTTGAGTCGCAAAAAGTAGATCCACAATGTGTACAGTCTCTACCCATGAGCTATCGAGGATTCAGGCCCGTTGTTGGGTAAGTGATTTTGGTTGTTGAGTAAGTTACCGAAAAATAACTGGCCCTACAAGTTTACAGAGAGAAAGAAGCAGAGGGGGGGGAATAATGTGTGTTCTGTATATGTTTTGGTATCGCTTAGGATAATGTTCTTTCGTCAAATGGGACTAGCAGACGAACTTTTGCACCCGTGTTCCAACGTTAAAAACTGTATGAAGTTCAGTTTTCTGGGGAAAATAGTGTATGAAACCGCTTTATGTTGTTTAAATTGATGAGATGTGTGCATTTGGTTGCGTGTGATCTGTTTATTAAATGAAATATTGTTGAAAACCGACCGTCGGATTGCAGTCTGTTGTCGAAGAAACTGAGTGAAAAGAAATTTGAAAGGGGAACTACTCTTGTCGCTGGACAAAGTATGAGAGTTACTTGCCTTGGGAATTTGCTTTTAATGAACGTTTGTGCACAGCAGACCTAGATTCAGAAAACAACCAAACTCATGGATTTTATATGGAGATTCATGTGTTCAAGCCTGTAGTTGTTAATTTAAATGCGGTATGTTTGTATTGTTTGCTCCAGAGATGTATACTTCGTACAATAGAGCGTTCGGAACTTTTCAGTCGCAAAAGTAGTACCGACGCAGAACAGCTTCTCAACCCATTGCGCTATCGAGGATTCAGGCTGTTGCTGGGTCGTTATTTGTTTGGTTGCTGGGTGTTTATCGAAAAATAACTAGCTCTACAAGTTTACAGAGGTAAAGAAGCAGAGGGGGGAATAAGATGAAATAAACGCTCTATGTCTGTGAGCGATCACGATTCATATGGTTCAAACAGGTTGAAATAAACCTGTTGCACAGCAGGAAAAATCAACTGTATACTGTATATAAGAAAAAGTGATTGGAAGATACTTCTTATGAAAAACAAGAAATTCCTCCGAGGTAGGAAAAACACCCCCGTTGGTCAAAGGGAAATAACCATTCTCACTGCCACCAACTGAGAAGGTTATTTCCCTTTGACCATTAATATGTCCCGCTATAAGTCCTTGTAGAATCTTAATCCACCAATAACTCCCTAACCGTGTGTTTGACTGGTCCCAATTTTTGTAAGGACCGTCTCAGGAATGTATAGAACCTGTTCACCAAGTTTGGTGACGATCGGTCCGTTCATTCTTGAGATCTATATGCGAACACAAACACACACCCAAACAAACAAACACATCGAGCGAAACCTATACACACCCCTATACCGGGGGTGTAATAAGGAATAACGTACCGTTGAAAGTTTGGCATTGTAGACTGAAAGCAGTGGCTCAAACGAGTTATGGAAGAAAAGAGGTATTTAGTTTTCAACTCTGAGAAATTTCTATTTAATGTGTGACTGATATAACGATCATGATTATTTTAAAATCCTTATTTAAACGTCACTCCGTAAAAAAACATAGTCGACATTATACAATAAATCCAAAAACAAAGAGACTGCCAACGTTCCAAAATTCAGAATAAAAAAACCAAGAAAAGTAAGTTGTTGGAAGTCAGGAACGTTTGTTATTGACAAAAATATACCATGAAAAATATCATATTCATTCGCTTGGGACTTTCCAACAAGCGGCCGAACATTCCATCATGTTACTCATTGTTTGTCTGTGCACTGTAAGGCCTAAAAAAAAAATAGGTGTGGTTACGGTAACCCGACCTACCCTATTTTTTGGGGCCGACCCTATAACTTTTTATTACATTTGTCAAAAAAATACAAAAAAAACCCAAGTAAACGAGTGCAGAAAACGCAATGAAAGCGAAAGCGCCCGAGTCGCACACTTATTTCCCTGTCAAGTAGGTTTAATTTGTACACATTAGAAAAAAAAGTAAAAACAAAAAAAAAAGTGATTGCCTACCTACCTACCCTATTTTTTTTGGCTATGTTACCGTAACCACACCTATTATTTTTTTTGGCCTAAAGACCGTTGGGTCGATATATTTGGGACTGCAACGTATTGTTTTGTCAATAACAAACGTTCCAACAACTTACCTTTCTTGTTTTTTGATTCATTACTGTCGACATTAATTAGTCGTGCTCTTGTGTAACATGTGAAAATTGTCTGCATGGAAGTTTTGCATCACTGTTGACATTGTTCCTTCACGATACATGTTTTTTTTTAATTTACAAACAAACAAACAAACACAAGTTTTAGCAAAACAAGAAATTCCTCCGAGGTAGGAAAAACACCCCCGTTGGTCAAAGGGAAATAACCATTCTCACTGCCACCAACTGAGAAGGTTATTTCCCTTTGACCATTAATATGTCCCTCTATAAGTCCTTGTAGAATCTTAATCCAGCAATAACTCCCTAACCGTGTGTTTGACTGGTCCCAATTTTTGTAAGGACCGTCTCAGGAATGTATAGAACCTGTTCACCAAGTTTGGTGACGATTGGTCCGTTCATTCTTGAGATCTATATGCGAACACAAACACACACACAAACAAACAAACACATCGACCGAATCCTATACACACCCCTATACCGGGGGTGTAATAACTATATCGGCGTTGAAAGTAAGCATGAAATTTGTGACATTCTCTGTCTGTCTGTGTATGTCTCAAGCTGTCTCTGTTTCTGTCTGTCTGTCAGTCTTTGACTCGGTCCGAACTATAGGATTGCATTTTAGTTATGAGGCTGAAAAAAAATGTTCATTAAAATTCTAAACATTCTCATTAAAATCAAAATGATTGCACTGTATTCTCTTTCATTTTTTTTGAATCGACAATTATAAAGATATGTTAAGTTTACGTTGAAAACTTGCTCAAAATAAACGAAAATCGGTCAGAAGTTTCCATGCTTCGCGGAGACTAGCGCGACACATCTCGGTCTTCGGGTTTCGGCTAGCCAATCCTTACTAGTCTCAGTGATCACTGCATGATCTCGCGTGTTCAGGGTTGATCTTCTAGTTTCACGCCGACAGATTGAATTTTTTGTTTTTGATGCATTGCTTCACGCAACTTGTTGCTGTTGTGATGTTTTGGCTAATCGCCGTCTCCCTTGTTTGGGACAGACCGACATTTGATTATGTGGGTGTGCCAGTGAGTGTGTGTGTGTGTGTGTGTGTGTGTGTGTGTGTGTGTGTGTGTGTGTGTGTGTGTGTGTGTGTGTGTGTGTTGTGTGTTGGCGTGCAGTTGGCGCGACGTGGCACGCGTGTTCATGTGTGTTTTCACAGAAAACAGTTCAAGTTTACTTTCCGCCAGCTATCGCTATTTATCGCTGCTGTCAATCTTCATTACATGACCTATCGTCATTGAGGAGTTTCCGCCGCGGCGGCAAAGATTAGCATGCATTGAGGCCTGACCTATATCTTAAGAAACTCACAGCACACACACACACGCGCACGCACGCACGTACACACACATACGCTCGCATCCACCCCCCTTCACATGCACACACGCACACACACCACTTACACACACTGGGGTTTGGGCCTTCTGTCACGGCCGTGTTTAATCTTTACCTGCCGTAACTCCCCCCCCTACCTGAGTTTACCCCGACTTCCATAACAGCCTCCCTCTCCTCCCATACCTGAGTCTCTCCCACCGCCCTCTCTCACGTTTACATAATTATATTTCACTTTCAAGGCGTCTAGCTTTAGCCCCCCCCCCCCCCCTCCCCAAACTCTTTCCCCGCCCTTCCCCAATACAACTTCCAACCCCGGCTTCGTCTGTGGAACCCGAACCCTCCACCTCCAGCCCCGGTGTCACGATTTCATCTTTCGCCTGTGTACATATTTCCCCCTCGACATCTACTCAAGACTGAAATGTTGTTTCCTGGTAAAATTAAGAAGTGAAATTATTTATGAACGAAAAGCATGTCAGTTTCTTGCATGTGAAGAAAATTGGTGGTAAAATTTAATAGATTTCACCCCCAAAATCGAATTCTTCGAAAACGTGTACTGAGTGGTTACGTCCCTTGAGTAAGAAGGAAAACATTTTAGGATGAATCAAATTTCTAAGTTAAATAAAACAAATTGGTTGGACAAATTTGGCCCCATGAATGTAAGGTACACAAGGTCGCTCATCAGTTCTATCGAAGGGTGTTTTTTTGTTCAGTGTAGAGTTTATACTAGATCAACGAGGCCGAGAAGCGAAATATCAACACGGCGAAAGATGAAAACGTCACACCGGAACTGCTATTTTATTCCTTCCTCTGTGCATTCTCCTGTCAGCCTCAGCCACCCCCTCCCACCCCCTCCCACCCCTCCCCGTCATCCCAGGTAAGCCAACTCTTGCGTTACTGATAAAGCTTTTTAGTCGAGGTGAAGGTGGGGGAGGGGGGGGGGTGTGTCTTAAAATCAATGAAGGTGCTTGGAAAGGGAAATACCGACAAGAGAAGAAGGGGGTGGAGGGATATATGGTGTAATCTTACCACGAGTTGCTGGCATAGCCATAGGTTGGAGAGAGAGACACACGAACTTGTGACTGAGCTTACAAACGGTTGTTGGGTACACTGAAAAGATGTTGGTATTTTGTAAGTGTTACAGCTGGTCTGCTTTGTGTGTTGCGGAACCAGCCTGAATTTACTGACGGCTTGGTGTAACTCGGGGGTCCAGCGAAGGAGTGGAAAGTAGAGCTAACCCTTCACAGCAAGTGTACAACAAAGCGGTTGCGTTTCTTCTAGACTGTATGTATGTGACGACTGACTTCTGTGTTTAGAGCGTAGACATGTTCAGTGTGACTGTGCGTGGACACCACTTTGAAACCTGCGCACAGCAAAGTCGTCATGCGTTTGTTTTGGTTTATTTCTTTTTGTTCTGCTTTACCCACAAGTTGTTTTAACCTGGGAAGAGAGAGAAGCGTGTGAACACAAGTTTACTACAACTACTAGTGTACAGCAAGGTGCCCGTGCGTTCTTTGATGGTTGTTATTTCTTGTTTTTAGAATTTGCTGTGTTTTCTTAGTTTTTTTGTTTGTTCGTTTGTTTGTTTGACATTTTGCTTTACTAACTGCATGCAATTTGGGATTAGATTGAAGGGGTACTTGCTGACTCATTACCAGTTTATAATTAGCGTAAACAAAAAAAAGGCCTCGCGGTTTTTTTTTCTTTCTTGTTTTCTTTGTTTCCTTAGTTTGTTTGACTTTACTTATAGCTTCATGTAGGTTTTGTTATATGAAATAAAAGAAAAACAACACCCAAATGCTACGTGGGCTTCAACCTAAAATGTCTTGAAGACACGAGCAGATCGGAGTTTAGGCCAACAAAAAAAAAGTTGTATGTTTCTGGTCACCCGACCCTACCTAGTTTTTTTTCGCCGACCGTAGACTTTTTTTTTTATTGCATTTGAAGAAAAAAAGCGTCAAAACGAAAGTAAGACGACACAAGGGGGATAACCCTGCATCCCTTTTGTCTCATTTGTTTTGTAATGTGTTGTCTTTCTCTTTGTATAGTAAGTCCAGTCTCTTTGCGTCACTGTATAGTTATTATCTACCCTGACCAAAACAAAAAAAAATAATAATCTCTACCTACCTACCATATTTTTTGTAGCCATGTTACCAGAAACATACAACTTTTTTTTTGGCCTTATAGATCATTCAGTTTAGGAGAAGAGCGAAGGATCGAGTGCTTGGGGAGTAAACACCGTTTCACAACCAGTGTACGACAAGTTTGTCCTCAGTATCTTTGATGACGTCATATCCGGCTTTTAGTGAAAGTCGAGGCCGCACTGTCACACCCTCATTTTTCAACCAAATTGATTGATATTTTGGTCAAGCAATTTTTGACGAAGTCCGGACTATGGGATTGCATTTCAGCTCGGAAACTTAAAAATTAGTTAATCAGTTTGCTCATTAAAGTTGTCATTTAAATCGAATTTTTAGTTACAGAGTAAAACAATGATCGCATTGTATCCCTAATTCTCTCCTGAATTCAAAAATATATAGATATGTCATGTTTACTCTAAAAATGTGCTCAGAATGGAAGAAAATAGGTCCAGTAAGTACCCCGGTCGCTTGCATCGCCTCGGTCTTCAGGTTAGCCCAGACTATCTGAAGGTAGTCCCGACGATGACTGTTTTTTTTGGTTATTGATCTGTATAGTTTGTTCACGGTTCACTAAAGGTATTTATATCGCTTCGCGCGACTTGTTCTACTTTACTCACAGGTTGCTTTAAGTTGAGATTAGAGCGCAGCAGTATAGACCAGACACAACCGTGTACGTAACAAGCAGTGTACAACAAGGTGCTCGTGTTTTCCAAGCTGATAAAGTCTCCCTTGTCAAGCTGAGCGACCCTGGGATGAAAAGTTTTATCTCTCTCCCTCTCTCCCTGGCCCCTGATTGTTCAACTTGTCGTCGTCCCGTTCGGTCACAAGTCTTTCCCCGCTCGCTTTTTTATGGCCGTGTCGCTCTAAACTGCACGGAAAGAAGATTGAGATTGTGTCACCGTGTTTGTGTTTTTTAACCAGCCCCCGAAGAAGAAACAAAATCGCGGTAGTGAGTCGAAGTTTTACTACTCAGGACTTCTTGGGAAAATTACGCACGCTTGTGCAGTGAGTAGTGAGTTTGGGTGAGGACTTCTTGGGAAAATCACGCCACTGACTCACTGAGTTGACATGTGCTTAGGGGAAATTCGCATTTGTGCAGTCGCGCTAGCTCAGTGAGTAAGTTTTACTGAGGACTTCTTGGAAATCACCCAAGCACAGTGCGTGAGTTAGACTGAGGATTTCTTTGGAACATCACGCTAGTCAGTGCAGTGAGCGAGTTTTGTTGAGGACTTTTGGGAAAATCACGCAAGTTTAGTGAGTGAGTTTTGCAGAAGACTTCTCGGGAAAATCCCACTAACTTCGTTTTACTTACTCAGTGAAGACTTTTGTAAACAATCACGCTAGTCCGTCGATCTAGCTGAATACCGACTGCTAGAAAGAAATAGCGGCGGTTAGTTTCAGTGAAGACTTTTGAGGACAAGGTGTTTTAGGGAAGAAGCTTTTGTACTGAGCTTTTTGTGGGTCTTCTTCCTCGACTTGTGTAGGGCTCATGCGGACACGAGCACCAGAGAGAGAAAGGGAGGTCACCCACTCGCGGCAACTTGGCTTGTGAAAGCTGGACTGTCTCCTGTCCTTTCAAATTAATTCAGACTACGATGTTGCTATGATTTGCATGTTTCACAGAGTTGCTGTCACTAAAAAACAATAGTAGCTTGGAGAAGCTGGACTGTTTGCTGTTCTTTTATGTTAATTCAGACTGCGATGTTGTACTATGATTTGCATTCTTTATAGACTTTCTGCCTCTGTTAAAACAACACACTCTGACCTTTTTCGATGTGTAGTAACAACACCACTTGCTGATAAGATGAACACCAACAGATAGCAAAGAGCCGCTTAAATCTGCACCAACAAACTCGACTCACGGGCTTCATCTTGCGAAAGCCTACATTTCCGTGTACCATCAGTCATAATAACTAACCGACCTACCATTATTGAAGAACGCTGCAGTTTTTTTTGATGGGCGATTATTGAGTGTCAGTGACGCAATGAAACTGACAGACACTCATAAAGAGAGCTTTATTAATAATAGCCTGATGATGACAGATGTGGATGACAGATAGCCTGGTGTCGCGCAGTTTGGATACTATACTTGGACTGCCTGTTGAAAGTGAAAGAATTGGATATCTACCTCGCTGCTTTGCGACTAAACAGTAGGAAGTAAACTTACAGGATATTTGGAGGACCCACCCGTTGAGAGTAAAAGACATTGGATACAGGTCCAACTAGCTGTTTTGAAAGTACGCCATTGGGCTGTTTTTGATATACCATTGTGACAACCTTGGCGACAGTTGACCAAGTTGTGAATACCCGTTGAGCTGTCCTTGGACCGTAGCTGGAAGTGAAGATACTGAGAAAAAATGTTCTGAATGAAATGACTAGATATTTACCTTTTGGGTTACACCACGACTACCAGGGATTGTAAACTGTGCTTCAAGTGGATTATCCACAGGCTCTGCTATTACTTGAACTAAAAAGTGGATTATCTACAGGCTCTGCTATTACTTGAACTAAAAAGTGGATTATCTACAGGCTCTGCTATTACTTGAACTAAAAAGTGGATTATCTACAGGCTCTGCTATTACTTGAACTAAAAAGTGGATTATCTACAGGCTCTGCTATTACTTGAACTAAAAAGTGGATTATCTACAGGCTCTGCTATTACTTGAACTAAAAAGTGGATTATCTACAGGCTCTG
Source organism: Littorina saxatilis (assembly GCF_037325665.1). Classification (NCBI taxonomy): domain Eukaryota; kingdom Metazoa; phylum Mollusca; class Gastropoda; order Littorinimorpha; family Littorinidae; genus Littorina; species Littorina saxatilis. The sequence continues at coordinate 80,285,392 of NC_090256.1, read as the reverse complement.
CTATTACTTGAACTAAAAAGTGGATTATCTACAGGCTCTGCTATTACTTGAACTAAAAAGTGGATTATCTACAGGCTCTGCTATTACTTGAACTAAAAAGTGGATTATCTACAGGCTCTGCTATTACTTGAACTAAAAAGTGGATTATCTACAGGCTCTGCTATTACTTGAACTAAAAAGTGGATTATCTACAGGCTCTGCTATTACTTGAACTAAAAAGTGGATTATCTACAGGCTCTGCTATTACTTGAACTAAAAAGTGATTTGAAGTGCCTCGATTGGATACCATCCAATTTCTGCGTGTGTTAGTCACCAGCGCTGGATATACCAACCCCCAAGCATGCAGGAGCCCCAAAACTGCGATCCAGGTAAGATTGAGAAAAAACAAATTGAGGCACACTCCCGACTTAGGCACACAAAAAAAAATATAGGTGTGGTTACGGTAACATAGCCCAAAAAAATAGGGTAGGAAGGTAGGCAATCACTTTTTTTTTTTTTAACTTTTTTTCTAATGTGTACAAATTAAACCTACTTGACAGGGAAATAAGTGTGCGATTCGGGCGATTTTGCTTTCATTGCGTTTTCTGCACTCGTTTGTTTGGTTTTTTTGGTTTTTTTTTGACAAATGTAATAAAAAGTTATAGGGTCGGCCCCTAAAAATAGGGTAGGTCGGGTTACCGTAACCACACCTATTTTTTTTTTTAGGCCTTAGCACCGTGCTGCGTCGTCACATTGAGATTTTAATCATTCTCGAAAAAATTCAACATTCTTTGGACGTGACGTCACTTCCACGTCGCTAAATCTGGAGAGGGCCAAATATAGTATTGCTTTTCTAATAGACACGTGGGGGAATTCGGGGGTTGTGATTGGATAGTCTCACACAGCCCTATTTCGGCGATTATTCCACATTTCTACAAGTCGTTCAATATGGTTCATATTTACTAAAAATACTATTTACTAAAAATAAACTTACATGCGGTTCCAGTGCGATCGCCTTGGATGAAGAACAGGCGTACCTGGTCATCGGAGTCTTCTTCGACTCGTCGGCATAAAACTTGTCTCGTCAAAATATCGGACCCTATTGCTACGCCTCTATTGATGATGCCCCAGGCAAAGCATGATGGAGATCGACGTTTTTTTTTACAGCAGGAAAAGGGAGGGAGGGAGGGAGGAACGACGGGGTGGTGGGGGGTGGGTGTGTGTCGTCAGGTGGAGCGGTTTTGTTGACGTCCTCTTATGGGTCTAAATTCCCCATCCCTTTATGTACCTCTGTCGTCCTTTATATGTACCTCTGTCGTCCTTTATATGTACCTCTGTCGTCCTTTATATGTACCACATCTGTCGTCCTTTATATGTACCACCTCTGTCGTCCTTTATATGTACCTCTGTCGTCCTTTATATGTACCACCTCTGTCGTCCTTTATATGTACCACCTCTGTCGTCCTTTATATGTACCACATCTGTCGTCCTTTATAATAGGGAAGTAGCCAAAGAACACACCCGTAAGCCTTTATCGGTTTCAATTAGGTATTGACCTAGTTTTATTTTAATGTGCTTGTCTGATTAGTTTGCTTTTCAATTTAATCTTGCGGGCTCGATGTTTCTAGTTATCTGGTTGGAGGAAAACAGCAAAAAACAAAAAAGTGCTCTCTCTCTCTCTCTCTCTCTCTCTCTCTCTCTCTCTCTCTCTCTCTCTCTCTCTCTCTCTCTCTCTCTCAATCTCTATACATGTCGGTCTGCGTGTTTGTTTATCTCATTTTGCAGTTTCTCTGTATTCTTAATTTTTAAGATGAAAATGCTAAGGGTAAAATGCTAACGAATTCTCTCTGTGCTCGATCATTTCTTGAAATCTAAATTTTCCCGTCGAGACATTCTAAGAAGAGAAGAGGCCGGTGGGTGAGTGGAGATGAAGGAAGAGGAAGAGGGGTTGAGGGGTTGATGAAGTTGTCTTGTCATTTCTTTGTCTGGCACTGAAGAACTGTAGATGATGGGTTGTCATGGTTTCCAGTCAAAAGCTCGGGTGCCCAAGGGGGGTGTGCTACCTCCCAGGGACCTAGACCAATACAGTGACTGTGACTGTTTGTCGTTGATGAAATTAACAAAGCGTGTTGACTGACCCCCCCCACCTCCCCCTCAGCACCCCCCCCCCACCTATGTCTGCTCGTCTATTGTACATTTTTCGGAACAGGAGAACGTTGCTCCCCTCCCAGTTAGACAAGAGTGTCAATTATACAGAAAGTTAGGGGATCTTGTCTGGGGCCGGATTTAACACGTGTGTTTGTGCGATTTTATTTGTCTGTCTCGACTTCAGTCAGTCACACGCCCATGTTTTATTTATTTAAAGGGGAATAATTTGAGTTTATAGTAACGGTTTGAATTTTCATCGACCATTCTTTTTTAATTTAGTTTCAGAAAAATGCTAAAGGGATGCAAAAAGTACAAATTACGGGAGGTGGGGAGATACTTGAGCTGGATTTGACTATTTATGGTTACCTTGTCGTTTCCTTTTCATTTGCTCATTGGGTTCTCACTTCACTCTACCCTCCTAAGTTTTGTCCTCTCTTTCTCTGTATCTGCCAGTCCGTAATAACTCTGTGTGTGTGTGTGTGTGTGTGTGTGTGTGTGTGCGTGCGTGCGTGCGTGTGTGTGCGAGGGTGAGGTTAGGGCGAAGGTAAGTCCAAGAAAGGAGAGAGAGAGGGAGAGAGAGAGAGAGACAGAGACAGAGAGACAGAGACAGAGAGAGAAAGAGAGAGAGACAGACAGACAGACAGACAGACAGACAGATAGAGACAGATACGCAAGTGTTGATTGCATGAACCAACATACTCAAGAAAAATAAACCAACAACAAATTAAATAAATGAAAATATATTTTTACACTGAAGTATAAAGTGCGGTACTCTGAAAAGCAAGACTCATATTTCTGATGCCAAATGTGCAAAAGGTTTGAAGAAGCGTACGTTTTACCGAGTTGTTTGACCTGCGTTTTTAGCAAGAAAGTATACCTTCAACACAAGTTTGGACAGTCGCTGGCTTTCGTCATGATCGATCTCTTTCATCTTCCCTCACATCTTGTTTCAAGCTGAGTCGAGCAAATAACCCTTTCTGACGAAAAAAATGTTTACTTCAATATTTTGTATTCGTCCATGCTTGTGCGGGTTTGCGATTTCGGGAAGAGGGGAGAGGGGAGAGGGGGCGGCGGTGGAGGCTAGGGCAAGTTGGTACGTCGTTCTTTGGGTATACATACTACCAGCCCCCCCACCCCCCCCCCTCCACTTCCCCCCACCCCCTCTTTCCCATTCTGATAATGAAGTGTGGGTCTGGGGCTTGTGATGAGGGTACGTGCTAGATGGGGAAGCTCGCAGAATTGGATGCAAGTACAATGTGTACGAACAACCTTTTAAGATGGTCAAAATTCCGAGATCATAGCCTATGACTAATCTCAGCTTAATTAGTTTGGACAACACTTTGGATGAAATTATTGCTGCTGCAGAAACATTGAATTGGCAAGTCTGTGACAGTCATCGTCTCTCTGACCCTCCCCCCCCGCCCCCCCACCACCCTGTATACCCACCTTACCGACTTATATCTCCCCAGTATTGCTGAAAAATAAAGTTAAATCCCTTCCCGTCCTCTGTCACATCCTCTGATTCTTTTGCTATATTTTTTCCTCTTTTTTTGTAAAAATTGTATCTTGTCTGTCTTACATGTCTAATAAGGGTATAAGCAATTCTCTGACCTTGACATTACGTGAAATAACATTTCCTATCTAGATGTACATATTTATAACCACACTTAATATAAGCTTAGCTTGTTGTGTGGTCACAAATGTTTATATCGCATATACATGCCACCCTGTATTTCTTTAATAAAATCTTGTTTAAATCAAAAGGAACTAAATGATTGGGAGAAACATTCGGTTGGAGGTCGAACTACAACAGCGACACGTTGACAAAAACATTCTACGACATTTAGTTTGATTGTAGCGACGTGAACACAAAATGGGAATGAGCGTTTGTGTGGGCGTATATATATGATGAATTGAATGGAGACCTTTATACCTCTGTTTGGAGTGGTGTTTGAAGTGGAAAATAACAAGGAAGAAAAAAAAGGACGAATGTTTTTTTGCATTACCATTTGTAGGTATCTTTAAATCCCAAGGAGGAAATCAAAGCACGTAGACTCGGGACAGAATCACAGAATACCTTACGCACTCACGAACTTTTTCGGCTGGAGGGCACATTTTAGTATTACAGTAAAACCCCTCTTTTTCGACCCCCCCCCCCCCCCCCCGAAATTAAGACTTCCTTTTTTTTCAGACCCTCCTTTCTCAGATGTTTTGTTTATAATAGCCTGTGTAAATGTATCTCCATTTTAAGACTTTCACCCTTTTGAGACGTGATTGTCTTAGCTTTTTGAATGTCGTAGAATGAACCACCACCTTTTCACCAAGTTCAGAATTGGCCAGTCAGACCAGTGCCCTTGTCAAACAGGCAGCATGACAACGGAACACCTGCTGCAGGCTTGCCCACTAGACGATGGCCTCAGGAGCCAGATCTGGGCGGAGGCGACCACGGTGCAAGGGAAGCTCTATGGCAGTCTGGACGACCTACAGCGCACGGCAACATTTGCGCGGAGAACCGGCGTTTCCATCTGAGTGATCGACAAGAAGAAGAAGAATGCCGTAAAAGGGGGTGTTCCACTGTATAAGGCCAAAAAAAATAGGTCTGTTTACGGTAACATAGGCCCAAAAAATAGGGTCGGTAGGTCGGGATTTTTTTTGTTGTTTCCAAAAAACCATATGTTTCCGTTATTTTCCTTTTTTTTTCTTCTTTTTTTTCCCCAAATGGCAAAAAAAAGTCTAGGGTCGCGCGAAAAAAATAGGGTCGGTCGGGTTACCGTAAACAGACTATTTTTTTTTGTGCCTAACATTTGGATAAATTGTTGGGATTAATGACCTAATGCGCAGTGACAGCAAACAACGTCTTCTCTTTATGCACCCTTTCTTCACAAAGTACTGTGTTCTCTGATATACAAAGACGCGACTGTTTCTACTTTCTTCCCACAGCGAACAGGACGGCTTCATCAAGACTTTAAACAAGGCATACTCGCCGAAGCTATTCAGGCAACAAGATCATGATATACTATCATGGCGATTTAGTCCTCACGTTTCCGTAGGCCAAAGCAGACAAGAGTACGACAGTTACTGCCGTTAACGATTGAAAGCGGCTGGTTTAATCCCCCTAGTCGACATGTAGGCCGTGCTAGGGATTAGTGCCCTAGACACGCTACTTTTACTTTCTCTTTGCCTCCCGCCAGAAAGACCGGTCGTAAAATGATCTCAGCGTGGGGCATGGCCGAATGTGAAAACTCGCTCCTGTCACCTGTGTTTGGTGTTATGTCTCAGTGGTTTATATTTCAGCGTTGAATGGCGATTTGTTTGTGTGGTGAAGTAGGGCGCTAGAAATTTCAATTTCCTTTTCTGTGCGAAAGTGGAGCAGTTTAAAAAACAAATTCTCAAGAGACCTAAAATTACTTTCGTGCATGTTAGGGACACCATTCATTTCAACCTAAAACGTGTCTGAAATGTACATTCCTCCCCGTGTTGGACGACCATGCATGTACACCACCATATATCTACTCAGCTTTCGCGCGGTATAAGAGTATTCTTTCACCTGTTTGTTTGTTTGTTTGTTTGTTTGTTTGCTTAACGCCCAGCCGACCACGAAGGGCCATATCAGGGCGGTGCTGCTTTGACATATAACGTGCGCCACACACAAGACAGAAGTCGCAGCACAGGCTTCATGTCTCACCCAGTCACATTATTCTGACGGACCAACCAGTCCTAGCACTGACCCCATAATGCCAGACGCCAGGCGGAGCAGCCACTAGATTGCCAATTTTAAAGTCTTAGGTATGACCCGGCCGGGGTTCGAACCCACGACCTCCCGATCACGGGGCGGACGCCTTTTTTTTTTTTTTTTTTTTTTAACCTCAGTTGCATGCAAGGCTGCTTCAACCCATCTTTTTTGCCTCTTTCGTCTTTTTTTTCAATGAAATTTTAATTTTGTTTTCTTTTACATTACAGGTTACATTTCCATTAAATTACTTTTTAATTCAACAACAATCTAACTAAGGACAATGGGGATAAACCTTTCGTAGCGCAAGTTCTTGTTGAAATACAATTTCCAATGGAATATGCGATTTAGTTTTCTTAACTTTGCTAATGCACATTTTTGCTATCAATAAAACATGGTTAATTAACGCTGATTCCTGACATTTTTCGATTCCGAATAATACATCTGTAATAGACAATAAGAAAGCCCGACCTGTCAGACTGTTCAACATTTTTTCAATATAAGTCCAAAACCTTCTAATTCGGGGCGGACGCCTTACCATTCATTCTTTCACCTGGACACATGCCAACAATCAACAGTCGGCAGCGTACAACTTTTTGCTGAACTTATTTTGTTTATGTAACTGATACCTTCTTTGTTAATCTACGGATTCTATTCAAGAAAAAAAAACCCACCTCTGCACATGAAGCAGACAGACTGTTGATTCTTGGTATATATATATGTAAGTGGAAGGACGATCTTACGTAATGAATGTAAGACGGGCGCAGTGGCGTGGTGGTCAGACGTCGGCCTCCTAATCGGGAGGTCGTGAATTCGAATCCCGGTCGCTGCCGCCTGGTGGGTTAAGAGTGGAGATTTTTCCGATCTCCCAGGTCAACTTATGTGCAGACCTGCTTAGTGACTTAACCCCCTTCGTGTGTACACGCAAGCACAAGACCAAGTGCGCACGGAAAAGATCCTGTAATCCATGTCGGAGTTCGGTGGGTTATGGAAACACAAAAATACCCAGCATGCCTACTCCAACGAAAGTGGAGTGAGCTGACTATGGTCTCAGAGTATATTGTGGGGAACCCAAATGGGCAAACGAGCTCACACGTAACCAGAACATTCTGGAACGCTGAAGAAGACTGTAAAAGCCTGGACATTGCACATGCCCATTTTTCTTGTCAGTTAATAGATGTCAGCAAACAGCATTGTATGATGCTTTATGTTGCATTTTATTCATTACTTGCAAATGTAGGGCACAATTTTAAGACTTTATGCTCAGACATATACGTTTAATAATCTATCCTTTTTTTCTGATTTGAAACAGTGTTCAGCCTCGGACTTAATATATAATTATTATGTAGTTTTCGTTTTAATAAGCAGTTCGTTACATGTAATATGATACGTAGAAGAGCAACCAACCTTGGACAAAACCTACTGATGGTTACAAAACCTACTGATGGTTACAAAACCGATATGTGTGTGAACTCCCCATATTTTCGCGTCGTACGCTTCTTAGTGCTGGCTTATCCTTTTCGTAAACCCTTCCTTGTCTGCAATTTGAAAATCTGTCTCCTTCTCTCGTTTTGTCTGTCTGACACTGTCTTTAGCTCGCAGAAGAGTTGTCCGCCTGTCTCTTCCGTTCTGGCGCTAGGGAATTATGTTTTATGGTCCGTTTTTTCTTCTCGCCGGTCTGTTTGGCTGTTTGTTCATCAGTTTATTCCGTCCACCTCTCTCTCTGTTAGTCAATCCGTCAATTTGTCCGTCCGACCATCCGTCCGTCCGTCCGTCCGTTTGTCTATCTGTGTGTGTGTGTGTGTGTGTGTGTCGTGCGTGCGTGTTTCTTTCTTTCTTTCTTTCTTTCTTTCTCTCTCTCTCTCTCTCTCTCTCTCTCTCTCTCTCTCTCTCTCTCTCTCTCTCTCTCTCTCTCTCTCTCTTTCTCTATCTATGGGAGAAGGCTGTGAAAGTTCCTGTTTGTATTCTTAACCCCCCCCCTCTCCCTCTCCGTCCCACCCCCATCACTTTCTCCCTCTCTCTCTCTTTTATTCTGAACACGTCTTCCCAATGTGTTACTTTGTCTTACCGTCCCCCGATCCCCCCTGCTCTCCCTCGATTCTTTCACTGATGAAACTCTCTGTCTGTGTTTACTCTTCCCTCCCCCATCCACACCCCCTGCCCCCCACCCCACCCCCGAAAAGTAGAACAAGATAGATGCGCGGCACAATGGACTCATTGTGCGGATAAGCAGCGGTCACCGAGCAGTGGCACGTCCGCCGAGTGCCCCTTACGTGTGACAACAATGCATCGTGGGAGATGGACGTTGGAGAGTATCGCTGATACTGGAGTGGACGTTGCTAAATCAACGAGCGAGGTTAAAGGCACAGTAAGCTTGCCTCCCGTAAACCATCACAGATACGGTCAGGCTTTTACACACAGTACAAGCACCCTTTCATTTAAACACTGACCGATTGAGAACATCCTAGGTGCCCTCCGTAAAGAGCGAACCATTTTCAAAGAATTTATTTTTGCGTGGTTTATCTTACCCCTGAGCCATCGTGAACCCGTGTGATCCAGTTTCCCTTTTTCACAATGTAGTCGTCAGTTAGTCATTTGAATGCGACTCGATGTGAGCTTATCTACAATAGCACGTTTTTATGCACGAAACAAACGGCTGTGGTAAACAAGAACTCTAGCGATGGCTTTTGACTGTTGAGAGGAACGGCGATATGCATAAACCGTCGTCTGCTACGACCCTTGCGTGACCCTGCTTCCGGGCTTTTCTTTTTTCAAACTTTCACAACTTCGAATTGTACTGATCTTGTCTTGATGAAAAAATAATTTTTTTATGATTAAAGAATGTTTGTGTAACAAGCTGTCAATTTATTATTTAGATTTTAAAAGTTAGGTCTAGCGCAAAAACGCAACACGGTCCAAAAACATTCTGATAATTATCGATCCACGGCTATTGCCAGTTTACATCGATAGAATGAGACCCGAAGGGAAGTAACTCATTTTTGACCTGAGTTCAGGATGGGTCCAAAAAGTGTTCGAGACAATCTGCAACATTAATTCTTTAAAAATTGCTCGCTCTTTACGTAGGGCACCTAGGATGTTCCCGTTTGGTGAGCGTTCAAATGGTAGGGTGTTTGTACTGTGTGTAAAAGCCTGACAGTATCTGTGATGGTTTACGGGAGGCTTACTGTCCGGGCGTGATTTCCGGTATTGAATATTCATAACAGCCGTCCAGCACCAAAACGAGGCGCCATTGTTGTAGAGGAGCAAGTCCACGAAAATAAATTCTTTGAAAATTTCTCACGCTCGACAGAAAGCAGCCAGGATGTTCCCGTTCGGTGAGCGTTCAAATGGAAGTATGCTTGTACTGTATGTAGACGCTCGGGGAGCTCTGTGATGGTTTACGGGAGGCTTACTGTGCCTTTAAGAATACGAGTCCAGGAAAGGCCAGATCATTGACCAAGAACTGTGAACATCGATGTAAGATTTAAATTACCTGGCGCGCAGAAGTGAAGACTTAAAGGTAGCAGTTGATTTTACTGTAGTACAGGAGTTCAGCAACAAGAACGAGCACAATAAGAACAACAACAACAACAACCAGAACAACAACCAGAACAACAACAACAACAACAACCACAACAACCACAACAGCCCTTACATACATGTGTGTCTTTGGTCTCAGCGAGAGAGAGAGAGAGAGAGAGAGAGAGAGAGAGAGAGAGAGAGAGAGAGAGAGAGAGAGAGAGAGAGAGAGGAGTATCCATGAACAGCGAAAGAACATGATTGTGCAGTATAGTATGCATGTGCTCAGTTTGAGACAGACGGACAGACAGACATACAAAGAGAGAGATAGACAGACAGAGAGAGACAGACAGAGACAGAGAGAGCATTCCGCAAATGCACTAACAGCAACATAACGCGAGTTGCATGACATTGTATGTGCTCAGTTTGTGACCGTGTTGGAGATAAGGGGCATGGCTAAGGGTGTAGTGACCGGTAAGTAGACGTGCGGTTCAATGTTATCTGCAGTGTTTGCCAACACCACCTTAATTATTCAACGCGAAATCAAATGTGGCGTCAGTCACTCTAACCTTACCTTACCTTCCAAGATATAAACTCGAACAGGCATGGCCTGTCCGCGTGCGCACGCCGCTTTGGACCATACATTATATTTGATAGTGAGTGGACATGCTTACGCCTTTGACACGATGCAGACCTGTAAGAAATTAACTGCTCTAGCGAGTTAATATGACCATGCCTTTTCCACAATGTAGATCCTTGAGAAATGAACTGTTTTTGTGATCCAACAAAGGTTGTGGCTTTGATCTGTGGTGTCTGACAGGGACATTACCTGTGAGTAAGAAGTTCGACTTTTGGAAGATTCATGCTCACAGCTTGAGCTGAGATTTGTGTTGTATTCGATTTTATGTTATGTTTCAACCGACGTTTTCAACTAGCAACAAGTCTACAAAGGGAAATACAGGCAAACGAACACAAGAAAGATATAAATATTTCAAATATCATAAATTATGAAGAAAAAAAAAGTGAAACTTTTTTGGTCAAAAGTTAATCATAAAGGTTGCTCATCACAGTACATAACTTCGGTAAAATGCAATCGGTGTGCGTGTTAGCATGCGTTCATGTCTGTCTTCGTGAATACTTCCTATGCATATTCGCATCTCAGCCTGCACGTGCGCATTTTTTTTTTTCACATACACAGACACAAAAGTAAGCGTGGAAAGTAAATTTTGTGGGAAAGAAGTCTTCATTCACTGGCTATAGTAGCTCGAGTACCCATGCTCTGTGAAGCACTGAGTCCCCCCCGAGGGAGGTTCTTTGAGTGCAGGGTACATGCCGGGATGTACCCGCAGATACCTGACTCCTCTCTCTTACCTGCAGACACACAAAGCCTCCTATTCTTATCCAGGGTCATCGGCTCTCACCAGTGCGCGCTCGCAGAAATATGGCCGCATCCTAGCGCCAAAAGTGAGAATGACAAATCTGGCTGTGATGTTTGCATTCAAAGCATGGCGATCAGGCCTAGTCATCGTGCGACTGGGGCCTCTGACTGGGGGCCTACTGTTTCAGTGCTGTGTAGTAGAGAACGCTATGATTCAAAGCGATAGAAACGACTGTGCCGCAATAATCGATAGGATGTATCAAACAATACGAACAACAAACAAACAAAAGAAGGAAAAAAAAGATAGAAACAAGAAAGAAAAAAAGAAAGAAAGAAAGAAAGATAGCTGATACGAGAATAAAGGGATCTATTTTTTTTTATTAACTACACGTGGTATGTCATGAGAACGTTTGCTTGTGATTATTAAGAGAGAAAAAAATCCTACTGATATTTTGTAAGTGAAATGTGGTTTTAGTATGCCGCCATACAGAAACGGCGCCTGAGAACGAGAGTGAGAACGTACTCTCCTCGCCCTCTTTTCCTCACTTCAACTTTGACCTTTCTCTGGGTGCTTCTGCTGTTATGATTCGGCGTTCCAGACTGGCTGAGTAGAGGGTTCTGTTTTAGAGCAAAGAGGAGAGAAGAGCTCTTTGTTGATGCTTGTTAACAAAGTCTTTGTCCTGAGAAATGTTGTGCGCTCTGCCTGATTTTCTGTGTTTTCTTGTGTTGGTGCGTGTGTTGAAGGCATGCTCCTCCAAGCGCAATCAACCATTTGCAGACTTTTACATTTGAGAAGGACGGGCATCCTGCCTGCCACTGGGACACCAACAAATAATCTACAGCCTGGTTGCTTCATGTGCATAGTTGGATTTTGTCGTTGAATTATGTTTTGCAAATTGACATTGGTGTCATTAACGGAGTCATAAAACAACTTCAGCAAATAAGAAAAATAAATCAAAATAAAACACTGCCCAGGCCAGGCTGTATAGTGTGGTATGTATCCATGTGGAAGAATGATGTTAAATCCACATTAAAGCCTGGACAGAGTTGTGGTGGTGGTGGTGGTGGTGGTGGTGGTGGTGGTGGTGGTGTATTTGATCGCTAACGCGAGACAGACTGTGCATTTAACCCAGTCTGCGTCCTGCACAAAAGTTTCCGCGTATGCCTGATTTGTTTTCCCCGTTTCTGTCTACCAACCAACCCTTGTTGTCTTCTCTGAAGGAATGTGTTGGCATGCAATGGCTTCTTACCAGTAACTGAATTTTGCTGTTTCTGATAACTGTAAGTGTATTTTGTGAAATGGTTTTCAGGGCCGTTTGCCTCCTGTACTGCTCTTAGAACGTCCATGGCCATTTCTCCTCTCATTCTCCATACGTTGTTCAACCCCTCCCCCCCCCCTCCTTCTTTGATCTTGTACAAGATTTAATTTCTGAGGAAGATGGAAAGAATATTAATGTATAACTTCTGCAAGATGGAAATAAACTTAATCTCTTTATTTTCTTTTTCTTTTTTTGCGTGTTTGTTGTGCATTTGTTCTAGTAGGCCCTATATATATATACTAGATGAATACCCGCTTCGCCGGGTACGGCTTCGCCGGGAAGAAGTCGAGCCGAATACCCGGCTGCGCCGGGGACCCGGCTTTGCCGGGTGTACGCCGGCTTTGCCGGCGCACCGCACGAAGGAAGGGAGATAAACGCGCAAAAGACTGGAGAAGAGTAATACCCGGCTTCGCCGGGACAGTGACCTTCTAAAAATAGTATAACGGGAATATGGATTGAGCGTTGTCGACAGTGACCTTCTAAAAATAGAAACGGGAATATGGATTGACGCCACACGAAGGAAGGGAGATAAACGCTGAAAACACTGGAGAAGATAAGGAAGAGTTACTGGGAATGGATCCAGAGAAAAACCAAAATCGGTTCAGCGCTGCGCGCTGAGAGCACGTGTTGAAATATCTCATCGACCAGGTTGTGTCCGGGGTGTACCTGAATATGGCCACCACATTTGAAAGAGATCCATCGAGAACTTTGGCCGTGCATCGCGGACACACACACACACACACACACACACACACACACACACACACACACACACAGACACACACACACACAGACACAAGTCGTATATATATATATATAGATATGTATATGAGTTTCAAATTTGCATTTTGTTAAAAAAAAAAAAAACAAAACAACAACACAGCAGCACACACAAAACACCCACGAAACAAATAAAACCCGACCGAATATTGTTGTGGTCACATATTACGAGGCAGACATTGTTTTTTCTTGAGACTGATCACTGATCATGTATTACGAGGCAGCCATTATTTTCGTCTGACGACTGTGAGAGACGACAGCTGGTTCTTGCGTCAGTGCACAGACCACAGTGTCTTAAGTAAGACGTCATGTATATTTATGTAACACTAACACTAACTTGTAAGAGGATTCATAGGAGAGTCTAATGTCCAGATAAGAGCGAGCCATGTTTTTTCTCTCGAAGATTCTTCGGTTCTTTCTCCGTGATCCTTTTCCCCCTTCTCTCTCCCTCTCCCCCCCCCCCCCCCTCCGACTTTCACGCACAGTCAAAAGCGTAGTTATTTAGGGGGATTAAGAGAGGTACTAAGGAACGTGTGTGATTGTGTGTGTGTGTGTGTGTGTGTGTGTGTGTGTGTGTGTGTGTGTGTGTGTGTTTTAATCAATTAGAACACAGATAGAGAAAAACCTGGAAAGTATTAAAAAAAAAATCAAACGGAGAGAAAATAAAAAGTGGAAAGAGAAAAGGAGACAGGGGATCCGAGACATTCTCATAAAACGAATAGCAAAGACACTCAAA
>NC_090256.1:80241803-80266803 GCF_037325665.1 Littorina saxatilis | reverse complement strand
TGCAAAGCCTGAATTCCTTACATTAATTTCTACAGTTTATTATGTTGCATCCTGGTAAGATATGCTGATAGGCGTCACCTCACGTATATAATTGTAGACCCCATGTACTTTTTATTCCCATGAATGTTAACGTTATTCGGCTAGGCAAGGATGCACTTTTAGCAGTTAAAAAAAAAGTTTAATGTGATGATTTGGGAAAGGATTGTTAGCTTCCCATGGCATGGCCTCAAGTTACGCACTTTGAATTGCTACAGCCGTATAATTTGTGAAATAATGTTTGAGCTTCATGGATGACAGGTCTTAAATCCAGTCCCGGTTTTTTTTCCATGCATGACAAATCGACGGCGTCTTTTGGGGAAGCAACCCAACACTCTCTCTTCCGCAATAAATGGAAGAAGAAAGTTAGCGCACTGTTATTTGATTGTGAGGGCATTAATTTTGCATACGAAAATGCATCTTGGTAACTCGATCTCTTTTGTCATTCGCCCGGTTTGTGTTTCCAGTGGCGAAAAGTCCTGAGTAAAAGGCATGGGGAAAATGCTTTGCTTTTAAAGGGACATTGTCCGGGTGTAGACGTGCTTCTTATGGCCATAACACTAAATACGGCAGGGATGTCCTTTGGAGCCGGCAGTCGGCGAAACTTCGAATGAACTTATTTCAAATCGTCGAAACCTTTGCTGTTATTCGGCAAGATTGTCAAACTTTTTCCCAAACGATGTAATGGTGACGCGCGAAAGACTGCCGAAAACTGACGAAATTTGTGGAAACTTTTTGGCTATTCTGGTAAATTTGCCCTCAAAAAGAAATCCTAGCGACGTCCGCGAGACTTTAATTGAACAAAACTTGAGCATTGTGCGTAGAAAGCAGCCAGGCGGAGGTGGCTTTTTCAGGTGTGTCGACATGAAAGGATGCTCCCATGACAATGAAGCCAGGACAGGTATCAATCAATATGAGTCCCCCCCCGCGGGTTAGGGGTAAGAATTTACCCGATGCTCGCCAGCATGTCGTAAGAGGCGACTAACGGATTCTGTTTCTCCTTTTACCCTTGTTAAGTCTTTCTTGTATAGAATATAGTCAATGTTTGTAAAGATTTTAGTCAAGCAGTATGCAAGAAATGTTAAGTCCTTTGTACTGGAAACTTGCATTCTCCCAGTAAGGTAATACATTGTACTACGTTGCAAGCCCCTGGAGCAATTTTTTGATTTGTGCTTTTGTGAACAAGAAACAATTAACAAGTGGCTCTATCCCATCTCCCCCCCCCCCCCTTTTCCCCGTCGCGATATAACCCTTCGTGGTTGAAAACGACGTTAAACACCAAATAAAGAAAGAAAGAATCAATATGAGGCTTATATCGCGCGTATTCCGTGGGTACAGTTCTAAGCGCAGGGATTTATTTATTTTTTTAATTTTAATTTTATGCAATTTATATCGCGCACATATTCAAGGCGCAGGGATTTATTTATGCCGTGTGAGATGGAATTTGTTTTACACAATACATCACGCATTCACATCGGCCAGCAGATTGCAGCCATTTCGGCGCATAGCCTACTTTTCACGGCCTATTATTCCAAGTCAAACGGGTATTTGGCGTTGTACATGATCGCTAGCATAATAAGTATATAAAAGATAAAGATAAGCAAAGATAAAGCGCCAATGTGCGCCATTGTTGCGATAGAAGCAAAAATCTAAGTTAAAAAATGTAGTCAAAACTTGGTAAAAAGGCTGAAGTGACCAAAGATAAAGCGCCAATGTGCGCCATTGCTGCGATAGAAAAAAATCAATGTTAAAAAATGTAGTCAAAACTTGGTAAAAAGGCTGAAGTGACCAAAGATAAAGCGCCAATGTGCGCCATTGCTGCGATAGAAAAAAATCTATGTTAAAAAATGTAGTCAAAACTTGGTAAAAAGGCTGAAGTGACCAAAGATAAAGCGCCAATGTGCGCCATTGCTGCGATAGAAAAAAATCTATGTTAAAAAATGTAGTCAAAACTTGGTAAAAAGGCTGAAGTGACCTAATACTTTCACAAAAGAAGAGAAAAAAGAGATAAATATAGCGGTCTAAGGGCACACCACTCATCCGCGCGGACCGCCCAACATGGTCGTCTGCTAGACATCTTTTAACGCCATTCGTGTTTCTGTTGGCGCAGCGACAAGTTAACACAATTATTTTGAAGACCGCAACATCTCCGTAAACGGATTGAACAGTTGAGATGACGCGTACATGCATTGGCAGAAAAAAAGCATGAGCGCTAGATTTTAAGCTTGTCCTTGTATTATTAATTGGGCAAAGTCGACCACGCGAAGTATACTCCGCGAAGCTGGCCTCACGGAGCTTTTCGCACTGAGTTTTGGTTAAAAAGATGACGGGCGCTGTGGCGGGGTGGTTTTCATACAAAGCCGGGTTTTCCCGTGTAACATGCCCCTAATGGCTTCGCCGTGAGGGCGTAAAACTTTCATTTTCTCCCGTGGCGGGGTGGTAAGACGTCGGCCTCGTAATCGGAAGGTCGAGGGTTCGAATCCCGGCCGCGGCCGCCTGGTGGGTTAAGAGTGGAGATTTTTCCGATCTCCCAGGTCAACTTGTGTGCAGACCTGCTAGTGACTTATCCCCCTTCGTGTGTACGCGCAACCACAAGACCAAGTGCGCACGGAAAAGATCCTGTAATCCATGTCAGAGTTCGGTGGGTTATGGAAACACGAAAATACCCAGCATGCTTCCTCCGAAAGCGGCGTGTGGCTGCCTAAATGGCGGGGTAAAAACGGTCATACACGTAAAATTCCACTCGTGTAAAAACACGAGTGTACATGGGAGTTTCAGCCCACGAACGCAGAAGAAGAAGAAGAAGAAGGTTAAAAACACTTTGCGAAGTGGACTTTGGGTCCAATTAAGGACGGGCTGAACGAACTCGCCTTTGTCCCACACATTTGTTCCTCTGTTCCTCCCAAGAAAGGTACGTTACTCTGTTCCTCCCAAGAAAGGTACGTTACTCTGTTCCTCCCAAGAAAGGTACGTTACTCTGTTCCTCCCAAGAAAGGTACGTTACTCTGTTCCTCCCAAGAAAGGTACGTTACTCTGTTCCTCCCAAGAAAGGTACGTTACTCTTGCCGATAGCTGAAAGACGCCTGTATGTGTTTTAAACCGAAATAAACCATTTTTGCTCCACTTCGTGTGTTGATTAAGTTCTGTTGAAGGCGATATCCTTTTTCGACCACATGGCTTTGTGTCAGCATCGATGCGTGCTCGAATTGAAACATATACTGTGACTCCCAGTGAGACGCAGACGACATTAACCGAATGTAGGCTAGTTGTTTCCCTTCATGTGGTAAACTCTCTCATTACATGGATGTGGCATTGTATTTTGCACAATATCTGAATCAATGTTTTGAAACCAAGAGAAATAAAGATTTCACCTACTTTCTCTTCTTTGAACTGGTGAAGAGTTTATACGGGACTCTTTGCAATTATCTTGATTTTGTCTTTGTGATATGTTTTGTTCTCTCTCTCAAATTAAATAAAGACCGATGGATTTCAGAGCTCTGTCAGGCTCGTGACTGCCGAAGAAAAAACAGAAATTATACAGGTTACAATTTGATACATTTCACCTTTCCAGTTTCCTTTCAGACATTTTCTTATCATTATTCTTTCTACGTGTTTTATGCACACCAGCAGGAAGTCTGTGGAAACGTTTCTTTCTGTTTTATTTTGCGTGTTCTTCTTTCTTTCTTTGTTTTGTTTTGTCTGTATGCCTATTTGTCTATCTGTGTCTGTGTGTCTCTCAGTCTCTGTCTGTTTCTCTCTCTCTCTCTCTCTCTCTCTCTCTCTCTCTCTCTCTCTCTCTCTCTCTCTCTCGTTCGTTCGTTCGTTTGTTCGTTCGTTCTCTTTCTCTCTCTCTCTCTCTCTCTCTCTCTCTCTCTCTCTCTCTCTCTCTCTCTCTCTCTCTCTCTCTCTCTCTCGTTCGTTCGTTCGTTTGTTCGTTCGTTCTCTTTCTCTCTCTCTCTCTCTCTCTCTCTCTCTCTCTCTCTCTCTCTCTCTCTCTCGTTCGTTCGTTCGTTTGTTCGTTCGTTCTCTTTCTCTCTCTCTCTCTCTCTCTCTCTCTCTCTCTCTCTCTCTCTCTCTCTCTCTCTCTCTCTCTCTCTCTCTCTGCGTCTGTGTCTTTTTCTATCACTGTCTCTGTCGGTCTGTTTGTAACTGCCGGCTGTCTCTCTGTCTGTCTGTCTCTGTCTTTCTCGCTCGCTCGAAAAAGACATGAAGCCAACCTGTAATCTTGTGCAATGAATGAGTCGAGGAGTGCAAATGTGGGGAACTGAAAAATTTTAAATTTGTTCTAACACGCAATTTTAACAAGAGAGGGAGAGAGAGAGAGAGAGAGAGAGAGAGAGAGAGAGAGAGAGAGAGAGAGAGAGAGAGAGAGAGAGAGAGAGAGAGAGAGAGAGAGAGAGAGAGAGAGAGCGAGCGAGAGAGAGAGAGAGAGAGAGAGAGAGAGAGAGAGAGAGAGAGAGAGAGAGAGAGAGAGAGAGAGTTTGTTTGTTTGTTTGCTTAACGCCCAGCCGACCACGAGGGGCCATATCAGGGCGGTGCTGCTTTGACATATAACGTGCGCCACACACAAGACAGAAGTCGCAGCACAGGTTTCATGTCTCACCCAGTCACATTATTGTGACTCCGGACCAACCAGTCCTAGCACTAACCCCATAATGCCAGACGCCAGGCGGAGCAGCCACTAGATTGCCAATTTTAAAGTCTTAGGTATGACCCGGCCGGGGTTCGAACCCACGACCTCCCGATCACGGGGCGGACGCCTTACCACTAGGCCAACCGTGCAGGTAGAGAGAGAGAGAGAGAGAGAGAGAGAGAGAGACAGAGACAGAGACAGAGAGAGAAAGAGAGAGAGAGACAGACTGACTGACTGACTGACTGACAAATTAGTTTTAACGTCCGCTTTGGACCAATTGGCATATCTTGGGACAGGTATGGTTAATCTGCTAGAGAGAGTGAGACTCTCTCTCTCTCTCTGTCTCTGTCTCTGTCTCTGTCTCTCTCTCTCTCTCTCTCTCTCTCTCTCTCTCTCTCTCTCTCTCTCTCTCTCTCTCTCTCTCTCTCTCTCTCTCTCTCTCAAAAAAAAAATGTGTTTAGTGTGTCGGTGGTGGCGGTGAAAACTTGAGAAGAGAAAATTGGATAGTTGAGTAACAATTTGATCAGCGGGGAAACTCGCTTTTTAACTTTTCATCGCTTTTTGCCAGACGTTGTCTACGCCCCGACCCCCCTCGTCTGGGCCTAGCTAGGCGTCGCCTAAATCCTACCCCTCTCCCCTTTTTACTCTCCCTCCGCCCCCCTCTCTACCCCCCCCCCCCTCCCCTCCCCGCTTCCTTCATCTCCCACTTTTCTTCAGTATTGCTCTCTGTCTTTCCCCGTGAGTTGTTGTATCGACGCGTGGCTGGATTCGGACAGACAGAGGAGCGGGCATCGCGGCGTTGGCTGTGGTCGTTGTTGTAGCGGTACGGTGGCGGTTGGTTGTTGTCGTAGGCGCTGGCGTAGTAGGTCTGCTGGCGGAGAAGAGAAGAAAGCGTGAGTGTTGTTGATGTTGGCCGTGGCGGCGCCGACGACGACTGCGGCTACCACAACGCTGTCGACTGTGGCGGCGAGCGGCGCCTGGTGTGAGTGTTGAGCGTGGATATGATTCGGGCCGTTCACCGCTTCTCCCAAGGTAAGGAGGATCTAGTAGAAGATTGGAGTTATGGGACTACTGTCGCTGTCTCAGTCTGTTGCTGTAAGTGTAAGTGTAAGTGTCTGTTGTTGGGGTGTGTTTTGTTTTAATATTGTTGTCGTCTTTGCCTCTGTGGGTCAACTCCAAGTCTTGAGGATTTGTAAAACTGTCCCTCTTTCATTCAAGACCTAAAAGTTTGCGAAATTGGCAAGAAAATGCAAAATTGTTAAAAAAACCACCCAACAACAACCCCAAAACAAAACAAAACAAAACAAGTCGCGTAAGGCGAAATTACTACATTTAGTCAAGCTGTGGAACTCACAGAATGAAACTGAACGCACTGCATTTTTTCACAATGACCGTAGTCCGCCGCTAGTGCAAAAGGCAGTGAAAGTGACGAGCCTGTTTAGCGCGTTAGCGGTTGCGCTGTGCTGCATAGCACGCTTTACTGTACCTCTCTTCGTTTTAACTTTCTGAGCGTGTTTTTAATCCAAACATATCATATCTATATGTTTTTGGAATCAGGAACCGACAACGAACAAGATGAAATTGTTTTTAAAACGATTTCGGAAGTTTAATTTTAATCATAATTTTTATATTTTCAATTTTCAGAGCTTGCTTTTAATCCGAATATAACATATTTATATGTTTTTGGAATCAGAACATGATGAAGAATAAAATAAAAGTAATTTTGGATCGTTTTATAAAAAAAAATAATTTTAATTACAAATTTCAGATTTTTAATGACCAAAATCATTAATTAATTTTTAAGGCTCCATGCTGAAATGCAATACCGAAGTCCGGCCTTCGTCGAAGATTGCTTTACAAAAATTTCAATCAATTTGATTGAAAAATGAAGGTGTGACAGTGCCGCCTCAACTTTTACAAAAAGCCGGCTATGACGTCATCAAAGACGTTTATCGAAAAAATGAAAAAACCGTCTGGGGATATCATACCCAGGAACTCTCATGTAAAATTTCATAAAGATCGGTCCAGTTGTTTACTCTGAATCGCTCTACACACACACACGCACAGACAGACAGACAGACAGACACACACACACACACACACACACACACACACACACATACACCACGACCCTCGTCTCAGTATTCCTTTGTTTTTTAACTTAGTTTTCTCCTCATCGTACTTTGTGTATGTGTATAATTTCTGATGACATTGACAGCGAGAGTTTGTCACGATGATCTAGCTTCTGTTTACCACCGAACACGTGTACCATGACGAGAAAATATGTGGAACAGAAAGTCACTGAACTGACGCGAGCAAACATAGTTTATATGCTGGAATGTTTTACGGAGATTGGGGGATAAGGAGGTGGATGGGGGAGGGGGGTGGGGATGGGGACAAGGGGCGAGTTGAGGGAGGGTGGCACAAAAAACTTCATCAACTCTGCTTCTGTTGGGTTTTTTTTTTTTTTTTAGAGAGAAAAAGATGTTTATTTATTGGACTGTTTTGGGAGATGAGGAGAGGGAGGGAGGGAGGGAAGGAGGGAGGGAGGGAGCGAAGATGGGCTTATCAACAGAATGAAACGAAAACAACTTGATTAGTTAACACACGTTCCGCCCTCTTTCTGTTTTAAGTTCCGTCGGCGAAAACTGCCGTTTCATAACAACAAGGCCAAACCAAGATAACATGTATTAGAACGTGAGCAAAACTCGGTCATTCATTACGTGGCTAACATCCGTGTTGAAACTGTTTGACAAATGTTGGCAGCGAACGCAGATGCGAGGTATAGTGCATATGGGAGTGGGGTTGGAGAAAGGGAGAGTGCGAGGTGATTTCTTCACTGGATGAACTTTCAAACTACAGATCCAGAACTGCGCTGAACGGCTTGTGTTTATAGGGTTCATTTGGTGCGTCTTGTTATTTTGTTTCTGCTTCTTCTTCTGGAGAAAGCCCACATCTGTTTCAAGCGCTCTCTACAAATAAGTGTTGGGTATTTTCTATTAATCTGTAACTTTATTACATTGACGGATTTAAAACAACGGTACTTGTTTCACTCGCGAACAACGCCTTGAAAAAGTGTTGATATTTTATATCTTCTGACATAATGTCACGCCTTACTGGGAAAAGCCATACATCATAAAATCAGTGCGGCGCGAGAACGTCTATGTCCTTTATAACGAATCGATCTCGAATAAGCACAGGCAGTCATTAGCTGCCATGGGTTCATTAGTTTTCACTGCTAACACGCCCCGTAGAAGAAAGATTTTTTGAAAAATATTGTTAAAGTGAGATACCCTGCTGTATCAACGTTTCTGTGTCATTTATTTTAGATACTGTCCTGTGTCATGCTTTACTGTCTCTACATGTCATTTACTCATACAGTCTAGTACCCACCACGTAAACTCTCAAGAACATACACCACTTCTTGTAACGAGCAGGTTGTTGGTCAGTTTCTTTTATACATATATGCAGCACTGAAAGGAGGCTTTTTTTTCTTAAAGACATACATATGTAGTGAATACTGGCAGCGATTTTCTTTTCTTCTGTTATTCCAGGTTTAAGCATTAGTATTAAACTCAACCATTTGTCTTAATGAAACTGAATAAATAATTATACTGTTATTCTATAATATTAAAGCCGGTTTGATTTATTAAACCGTCAAATCCCGGTGAAAAAAGTTTTGTTTGTTTGTTTTTTGATTCGTTATTCTAGATGGAATCATTATTTAGAAATTTAATAAATTTTTTCTTAAATGTTTTTTATATTCTATTTTAGATTGAACAGTTCTCTCAGACTGAGCCGTTATTTAAATTAGACCAACCGTCATTCCAGATTAGACAGTTGGTTTAGACTAAGGTCTCCTTCAAGATTATCAGGGCAATTATTCACTCTGGCCCTGAGCCAAACACTGTGTGGCCCTTTCTCCATTTAAAGTGGAGTTTCAGCTCGGCATGTACAGAACCGTTTCTCCATTTAAAGTGGAGTTTCAGCTCGGCATGTACAGAACCGTTTCTCCATTTAAAGTGGAGTTTCAGCTCGGCATGTACAGAACCCTTTCTCCATTTAAAGTGGAGTTTTAGCTCGGCATGTACAGAACCGTTTCTTTCTCCATTTAAAGTGGAGTTTCAGCTCGGCATGTACAGAACCATTTCTCCATTTAAAGTGAAGTTTTAGCTCGCCATGTACAGAACCGTTTCTTTCTCCATTTAAAGTGGAGTTTCAGCTCGGCATGTACAGAACCCTTTCTCCATTTAAAGTGGAGTTTCAGCTCGGCATGTACAGAACCGTTTCTCCATTTAAAGTGGAGTTTCAGCTCGGCATGTACAGAACCGTTTCTCCATTTAAAGTGGACTTTCAGCTCGGCATGTACAGAACCGTTTCTCCATTTAAAGTGGAGTTTCAGCTCGGCATGTACAGAACCCTTTCTCCATTTAAAGTGGAGTTTCAGCTCGGCATGTACAGAACCGTTTCTCCATTTAAAGTGGAGTTTCAGCTCGGCATGTACAGAACCATTTCTCCATTTAAAGTGGAGTTTCAGCTCGGCATGTACAGAACCCTTTCTCCATTTAAAGTGGAGTTTCAGCTCGGCATGTACAGAACCCTTTCTCCATTTAAAGTGGAGTTTCAGCTCGGCATGTACAGAACCCTTTCTCCATTTAAAGTGGAGTTTCAGCTCGGCATGTACAGAACCGTTTCTCCATTTAAAGTGGAGTTTCAGCTCGGCATGTACAGAACCGTTTCTCCATTTAAAGTGGAGTTTCAGCTCGGCATGTACAGAACCGTTTCTCCATTTAAAGTGGAGTTTCAGCTCGGCATGTACAGAACCCTTTCTCCATTTAAAGTGGAGTTTCAGCTCGGCATGTACAGAACCGTTTCTCCATTTAAAGTGGAGTTTCAGCTCGGCATGTACAGAACCGTTTCTCCATTTAAAGTGGACTTTCAGCTCGGCATGTACAGAACCGTTTCTCCATTTAAAGTGGAGTTTCAGCTCGGCATGTACAGAACCCTTTCTCCATTTAAAGTGGAGTTTCAGCTCGGCATGTACAGAACCGTTTCTCCATTTAAAGTGGAGTTTCAGCTCGGCATGTACAGAACCGTTTCTCCATTTAAAGTGGAGTTTCAGCTCGGCATGTACAGAACCGTTTCTTTCGACGTAAAGTCCCACTGGCATAATGTCCTTTCTATATAAAGTATTCATGTATTTCGTCCGTTCGAGAGGCTGTCATTTTGAATTTAAAACATACGCACAGGGTTGACTTGACTCGTTGTTGCATAGTGTGAGTCACGGCAGAAGGATATTGTTATCCGCGTTAAAAGCATGCCTGGCAGATTTAAGGCTTTGAACGAGATCGTATTCGTGTGTATAACAATGACCATGACAACGACAATGGCAATGACAATGACAATAACAATAGCAATGGCAATGACAATGACAATAGCAATGGCAATGGCAATGACAATGACAATGACAATGACAATGGCAATGACAATGACAATAACAATAGCAATGGCAATGACAATGACAATAGCAATGGCAATGGCAATGACAATGACAATGACCATGACAACGACAATGGCAATGACAATGACAATAGCAATGGCAATGACAATGACAATAACAATAGCAATGGCAATGACAATGACAATAGCAATGGCAATGGCAATGACAATGACAATGACAATGACGATTCTTCAGTTAACGAGGCTACAACAATGAGCATGAAAACGCTTTTTTTGCATCTGGCCAGCTCTATAAAGAGGGACTAATGTACTATGGCTTAAAGGAAAGGCTAGTTACGTAATAAAAGAATGAAAGGAAGAACATAACTGCATACACGTGAAGGAAGATGTCTGTAATATTAAACAGAAGATGTTCACTCATAGACAGCTGGCAATGCAAAGCAAAGTACTAAAGGCTGTTATACTGACGGTTTAAAAGGTTTCGGTGTTACCATGATTAAGTTGTACACTTCAGTAGTGCGAAAGATTATTGTTATCTGAAACAAAACAATAGTTCGGGAAAATACTTATATAGATATAATGATTATAGTTGCTTCCTGGAGAGTGCGAATTGGTAGATGCATGGATTTGTCTACACCGCAGCTACATTCAGGATAGAAAATGATATACAAGAATGAGCAAGCAAGGGAGCAAGCAGAACATTATACGAACAGAGATCATGAAGAACATGTCTGAACTTCATGATCAAGATGAACTTTATGATTAAGAAATGAAAAGAAACAGCAAGAGCACTCACATGCATACACATACGCACGCCGCGACACACAAATCGACAGAAACGCACTAAAGATCGTTTTACTATTCCTGTAATAATTACAGAGTAATCAATTGTGCAGTACATCAACCTGCCATTACATTTCCTATTAAACCGCCTCAGGTAAAACACTCCAGAGGTGGCTCCGAATGAGAACAGCTGCATGCAGTGTGTTATATACTGAGTGCAGAGGCTCGCTTGAGACGACAAAGAATGCGAAGGGCAACACGATTCAAGTGTATAGAATATCCTGCAGTTTTCTTTTAATTCCCGG
The DNA here is from genome assembly GCF_037325665.1 of Littorina saxatilis. Classification (NCBI taxonomy): domain Eukaryota; kingdom Metazoa; phylum Mollusca; class Gastropoda; order Littorinimorpha; family Littorinidae; genus Littorina; species Littorina saxatilis. Next base: position 80,255,586 of record NC_090256.1, on the reverse strand, counting down.
ACAAGAACCGGTTAATTTTCTGAAAATGAGCACAAAAACATGCAGTATTTGTCAAATGTACGCCCACATAGCTAGGGATTTGAAGCAGTTGCTAATATTGATAAGCGAAAAGAAGATGTATACACATGCTTTCGCTGTGTTACGGAGAGAAAGGGAAATTTACAAAGGCATTCTTGACAATATTTGAAATTACAGACAGTTTATTTATTTCTGTTTTTTTCTTCTTGGGGTATCTGTCTCTCCTTTCTTTTGAAAACTGGAAAAGATTATTGTCGTCTAAATAGAAAAGCGCTAGTTCGGGAAAATGTTTATATATGAAGTTATGAAGTTATGATTATAGTTGCTTCCTGGAGAGTGCAAAGGTGGATGCGAGGATTTGGACACTGCAGTTTTCTCCAGAATAGAAATCGATGCAACAGTGAACAAGCAATGGAGCAGGCAGGTAGTTACACAATCTGAGAACATGAAGATGTTTTTGACACTTTAACAAAAAAAATCTACCTAATTTGAAATCGAATACTATGTTTTCTAGATGCCTTTTGTAGATTATTCTTAGCTTCATGGAACTTTGTCTAGCTGAATTGATAGATGGTGGCGGAGGGAGAGAGGGAGGAAGGGAGGAAGGGAGGAAGTGGGGAGAGAGGAGAGAGAGAGAGAGAGAGAGAGAGAGAGAGAGAGAGAGAGAAGGAGAGGGAGAGGGAGAGAGGGGGAAAGAGAGAGACGTACGGATAGACAGACACAACAGCTGACTTTGAAAGCATCTTCAGAGTGGAAGCATCTCACACAAAAACAGAAACAGAGAGAGAGAGAGAGAGGGGAAAAGATGCGCAAAGAGGTGCGCGTGGGCAGTCGGTATTGAAACAGCTGCGAAGGCCAAGAAAAAAGTTCTGAGCGAAAAGGCTGAAAGGCGGGCTGCAAACAGACCGGTGTTGGAACAGATGAGGCCATCGAAGAGCACCTTGGCGAACACCTTGTCGCGGACTGTGTTCAGACTTTAGCGACTGCCTGCCCCTTTTCTTCTACACACGACCAGGGGACTAGCACTGGTGTGTGTGCTTCGGGGCTAGCTTGGTGGTCCCTTCGGTATAAGCAGGTCTGGAGTCTTCGTGGTGACATCTCAGGACAAAATGAAAATGGAGGGGGGTTATGATGGATACACGGGTGTTGAACGGGAAAACAATAAAAGACAGGAAAGTTAAACAAAATCCTACCATCAATCAATCGATCCATCGATTTATTAGTCACAAATCCATCGTGAAAACTGTTTTTACTACCTTTATTTTTCATGGTTCTGTTCTATTTTCTCCTTTTTCTATCTTTTTTTTATAGGCCACACAAAAGTAGAAAAGTATGTTAGTTTGCGATGACAAACCCAAAATCGAGTTTTCTTATTTGTAACTTTTTTTTTCGAAGGGTCAGAACAAATTCTAGGGACGGGAGGAAAAATAGGGTCGGTCGGAGAATCGGAAACATTTTGTTTGTTTTTTGCGCCTTATTATTTTCTGCACAATCAGTCGTCCGATAAATGATTAGATCGAGTTGTTCTGCCTCACATGCAGGTACCACCCAAAACCGTCTTCTATGTTTAGTGTGCTGTCGCTGCAAGACCGGCGAAAGACCGGTCTCTAGAATTTTGGTGAGAGGGGACCATTCTTAGAATATACACACACGACCAGCTAAGCGCCGCCACCGCCTATACGGTACTCGGGCAAGTTCATAATTCACTTCAAGAGCGGCACAAAGAGTTGACGGTGTTCGCAAGTAACTCTGTCGGGCTTGTGTGGGTTTTGAACGGTTGAATATTCTTGTTTTTATTGAGACAAACTTGTCCACGTGAATGTATATATATATATGGAAGCCACCAGCGAGGATGTGTCTCTGCACAAGGACACGGAGCACGTGGGAAAGTTTGCCTCAATACAAGCAAGAGTATTCACTCTTTCACAACCCATACTCACCTGACAGAGTTATTTCCAGAATTTGTCTACATGTATTATGCGATGCAGGACTGGTCCCCTCAACGCTATCACAAGATTGAAACAGTCGACCCCAGTGATTTCACTGGGAATTATTCATTTAGGCAAATTTACCCAAATGGCCATGCAAGTTTCGACAGTTTTCTTAAGCTTTAGACACTGTCACTCCTTTCCGTTACCTTTCCCTCCCGGTGAAAAAGTTGGGCATTTCTGAATAATTGATGGAAACGTTTTCGGCGATGTAAAATAAGATTCAGCGTTTTGCTAACTGCCGACACCAAGCGGCATTCATGTCATCCATTTTCGAACTTTTCTTGTCAAGGTGAGTCGCGCAATGGTGCGCCTGTACTTTGTGATACGGTTTCAAGGGTTCAGTGCTAGTGCGGGTTTTATTTTCAAACTCATTAAGAATCGTGGACGGCGCCATATTGAGGCATTATGGTCTAGCATGCTTAGGGATGGCAGCCGTGAAAGTACAGCTGACGTTTAACTGCCCACACGAGAGAGTATTTATATCGAGATTCACACCATTAAAAAGGGTAAAGCGTTAACAAAAAAGTGTGGCTTCCGTGGTGTTTTTAAAAGCTTGGTTTAATACAATGTGTGTGTGTGTGTGTGTGTGTGTGTGTGTGTGTGTGTGTGTGTGTGTGTGTGTGTGTGTGTGTGTGTGTGTGTGTGTGTGTGTGTGTGTGTGTGAGTGTGTGTGTGTGTGTGTCCATTCAAAATGAAAATTAACGCTAGTTTATTCGCAGCAGAGGAGGCTGTGTAGAGATAAGATCGTATGTGATTTCCCAAAGTTTGTTAAAACGCAATTGCATCCCATCTGAGCTCTGATAATTGCTTTTGGGAACGTTAGTTCCTTTGCCACATGCGCGGCTGTGTGGACATATGAACGCGTGTATTGTCACTCTCATTTTTGAAAGAAACAAAATAAACAAACAAAAAAACAAATAAAAACTCTTCGTTAAAGCCTAATCATTTCCCAAACAAACTTGTCTAATTGGTGAAGGAAACGCTTGCTCGTTGGCAGTATAACACACGCTGTTTCACTCATAAACGTGTGAGATCACTCAATAGTTCTATATGTTAAACTGCTTGTTTTGAGCGTTCATAGTGTGACAGGGGAGGCTACCGCTCCTTTCACAGCAGACTCTGTTGTTGGCCTTTAAAAGTCAACACCGGTGTATTGTAGAATTCTGTTTGTGATAGGGTCTGGTGGTTTCCAATTGTCTGTATGTTCATGGAAACCTTCGGGTTTGCATAACAGTTTTTATAGGGCTAAGAAATTAGCCCTAACATTTTCAATCCTGTTTGATTGCACTTCGCTTCCCGAGGTGATCGTAGTGCACTCGGTTACATCAGCATCTTCCCTCTTTTTGCAGCAAATCTAAAGTCATTACAGAAATTGGGGATTAAATCACCGAAAGTCGGCCAATAGCTGTTTAAAACGCAGAGAGGGGTGAGTATGTGCGATATCAATCTTTTTGTGACAATTTCCGTCGGTTATTATACGGGATTATGTCCCATCCAAACTCGGCTTATGTACGATGTTCGGAAAAAAAACAAAGTCGGTTGCGGAAGAGTAGCTTCCCCTTGTTTCATAGTAACTCTTAGGCAAGTCTAGAATGTCACGTGTAACTTGCCTCAGTGTTTCTATGGAAAAGCAAGTTAAAAAAACTAGAGAAAGCAACTTTTTCCACAACCCATAACTACCCGACAGAGTTATTTCTGGAATTGGTATATATTGGTGTGGGAAATGCTAGTTCATTGGTGTGGGAAATGCTAGTTCATTGGTGTGGGAAATGCTAGTTCATTGGTGTGGGAAATGCTAGTTCATTGGTGTGGGAAATGCTAGTTCATTGGTGTGGGAAATGCTAGTTCATTGGTGTGGGAAATGCTAGTTCATTGGTGTGGGAAATGCTAGTTCATTGGTGTGGGAAATGCTAGTTCATTGGTGTGGGAAATGCTAGTTCATTGGTGTGGGAAATGCTAGTTCATTGGTGTGGGAAATGCTAGTTCATTGGTGTGGGAAATGCTAGTTCATTGGTGTGGGAAATGCTAGTTCATTCCAGAGATATTTCGCGTGGAAAGTCATTCTTATTCAAAACAAAATGGTCGTTAAGACGGGATTATTTCCCACCCCAAATGGGCCAGTTGCCATGGGAAACATCATGCACAGAAAGATTTGTGTGTGTGATGTCAGTCTAGTTCTTGTTTTAAACGTGTTTTATTCATTTTCTTTGATACAACAACAAACTTCTTCTTCTTCTTCTGCGTTCGTGGGCTGAAACTCCCACGTACACTCGTGTTTTTTGCACGAGTGGAATTTTACGTGTATGACCGTTTTTTACCCCGCCATTTAGGCAGCCATACGCCGTTTTCGGAGGAAGCATGCTGGGTATTTTCGTGTTTCTATAACCCACCGAACTCTGACATGGATTACAGGATCTTTTTCGTGCGCACTTGGTCTTGTGCTTGCGTGTACACACGGGGGTGTTCGGACACCGAGGAGAGTCTGCACACAAAGTTGACTCTGAGAAATAAATCTCTCGCCGAACGTGGGGACGAACTCACGCTGACAGCGGCCAACTGGATACAAATCCAGCGCGCTACCGACTGAGCTACATCCCCGCCCCAACAACAAACAATAACAACATTAAGAACGTTAACAAGCAGACTGCTTATGTACACGTTCCAAAATGTTAATCAATACACATTCAGATAACAGAAAATGGCGAACAAGTGGTAACTTCAACACCTAGTTTCATAATATTTCATTCTTATTTTATATAAATAAAATGAAGAGAGAGAGAGAGAGAGACAGAGAGAGAGACAGAGACAGAGACAGAGACAGAGACAGAGACAGAGAGACAGACAGAGACAGAGAGAGGTTCAGGACGTCACAGACCGTCATTATTTTTCTCGGTTGTCATAAATGCTCGCCTTTCATTAGTCACGACGGTTAAAACCTAATTAGATTTCCCATCACGTAGGCTAGCTACTAGCCTAGCCTACACGGTATGACGTGAGACTTTACCCCGGCACTGTTTCTTCCACGTCACTGGTTTTGTGCGGTTCTGTCTTGACATCTGTTGTTGCATTTGTTTGGTCTTGGAATGCCGAGACCAGGTTGTGGAAAACGTGATATTCTAGGAGTGGATCTGAGGTGGCTGAGCCTCGTATTACTGAGATGTGAAGGCAGAAGTTGTGTCGATTTTTTCTTCTGAGTAGCCCCCCCCCACCCCGCCCTTTTTTGTTTGTTAATAGTCTTTATGTAAACTAATAAATACATGTAACAAAACGAAACGTTGTATCCCCGGAAGAGTTATTGAAAATAAAAAAGATGCTGGAGTTGAGTCCCTTCTTTTCAGTACCAAATTTAGAGAGTACTTTCTGCCTGGACTCACCACAAATCTGCAGCATACCTGCAAGCTTTCCGTTGCAGAGTGGCATTTTTGTGGAATTTATTTTGTAATGTATACAGGGATATATTCGCGAATTTATTTCCGATGAACAACAACAACAACAACACTCCTGACAGAAAGCAACACGATTGAACCTGGTAACTAAAATGTGTCCAAACTTTTGGAAGGACGCGGTCGTCCCATGTAAGACGTGGGCAACTTTGTGGTGATTTACAAATAGACGGTTTACACGAGAAGAAGGGGAGCTTTAACTTTATAGGCAGAGTTTTTAGCTGAAATCACAACAGGTGAAGCTGGTTCTCCCTATAACAGCCACAGTAAAAATAAAGCATGTTGAGTGTCAGTCGCTCACTCAGTTCAGATTCTGAGTAGCGGTTGGCGCGTTGAATCAGCCGACATTCTGCATGATGGCAGCAACATCATTATTATTCCACCAAGTTCCTCCGCGAGGCGTAAAGTTGACGCAGAAAACATAACTGTCAGGCCCGCGAAGAAACGTGTCACCTGTCGTCTTCTCTCTTTCGCCTGGCGTCTTCTTGTAGAAAGAACTGGGGTTGGGGGTTAGGGGATAAATGGATGGGGGATGGCGAGGGTCGAGAGTCGTGTGTGTGTGTGTGTGTGTGTGCGTGTGTGCGTGCGTGTGTGTAGCCAGGTTGTTGACTTCTGGCAGGTATAAGAGCAGAAGAATGCGCTCGTCTGTTGTGCAAATCTGAACAGATCTGCTGAGATTTACACGATCATTATTTTACACAGAAAGGAAGGTAACAAGAAAAAATACTTGTCACTATTAAGTCATAGTTGTCCACTCGAAATTTTAGCAGAACTTTTTAAAAATCCACTTCAGCAGAACTAAGCAACGCATGCACTAACAGCTCTCTGAACGGCATATGGAGCACCCTTAAGTTATAGCCTACCACAATAGCTGTAAAGAAGGTGACAGGGGTGGCGGTTGATTTGTATCCAACATGGGATACCCGGTACTGTACCAATCACAGATTCCCGTTAGGGTTGATTTGTCTTACAGCGAGAGCGCGTAAATGTGTGACGGTATCTCCAGACATGGCGGCTGATTTGTCGTACGACAGGGATTGCTGTGATGGGGGATAAGTTGCCGACACCCGCAGCGTTGGACTCGTTGCTGTACGATAGATATAGAGAGAATGCGGACACTTTCATCAGTCAGAGATTTTAGGACGTTGGTTGGATTCTTTATTGTTTGTGTTTGTTGTCGTGACAGTCGCAGAAGGTCAACCGGGGCTGTCACACACTCTTTTATGTTCATTATTTGCAAACGACCTTATTGAGAACTACATGCCCAGTCATGCATGATGTAGTTTAGGTTGTAATCTTGATGCTAAAGTTTCTATGAGAAGAACACTCTTTAGAAAAAAAAAACCGAGCATTTTGCTATTTTTGGACGTGTTTGTGTCCAAAGAGTATTTTATATATGTATATGTTTTGCCAAAAGGAGATTTTATGTTGTTGGGTACCCTACTCATTTATTCCTCATATTATGCAATGTACAAACAGTGCAGTACAGTGTCTATTAAATAAATAAGTTCACAGCAACGTTCAGTCAAAAACGCTCATAACGAGCTTCTTATGTGGCGTAGTATAAGTATAACAAATTATGTTAGAGACTATACTGGGGGGGGGGGGGGGGGGGGTGGGGTAGGGGAGAATGCAAGAAACGTAGTACGTCTGTTGCAAGATTTGTTGGGCACTTGGGAACATTGGTAGCACAGGAGTCATAACGTATGGCTTGCCATCGAACAGGACGGACATGCAGTCACGACAGCGTGCATTGGACTCTTCATGGTGTAGGATGTGTCCTGCCCTTGGTGACTGTTCCCCTCTCCCTTCTTCTCTGTGTATGATTCAGGATTGAGTCATCGTAGATGCGCCCGTTGACCGTTCGTTGGTGTGTCCGTTTGTCCCGATTCGTTCCACCTGTGCTCTGTTTGTTCTTTGCAGTATTCAATTTGTTTCTGCAAAGAATGGTGCATACACATGTCTTTCCAGAATCGTAGAACTTTCGCCTGTGCGAGGGAGAGCGGACTTTTGCCGCACTGTTGTGGCAACCACAAAGGAAAAGAGTTTCTGAAATGACTCAGTAAACTTGTATCAGACTGTCCATGATGCATGGTCACCTATTGTGGAGCAGACGAGAAGTATTGGTATGCTGTAGCTAAGACTAAGCAAGACAGGGGCTGGGGTTTAACGGTAAGTCGTAGATAACTCTGCTCGGTGTGTGACTAGTTGCACAGCCGGGAAACACGACAGCGACACGATCTCTTGAGAATCAAATGAAGACATGTAAAGTATTGTAACGGATCACAGTCCTTCGTCCACCGTCTTTATCTCCTCACCCCCCTCCCCCCCCCCCCCCACTTGGCCCGGGAATATTGCACTTTGTGTAAGCCGATCTTTATTTTATATATATCTCTTCCGCTGCTGCTTTTCTGTCGTGGCTCTTTCCATTATTTTTATTTTTAAAGTTTGCGATTTCTTGAGCAGAGCTGGGCGGGGAGATATAAAACGGTATCGGTTTTGTCTGCACAAGTCTCGGTAGTGCTCAATGCATGCCCTTTAACAATTGTCATCATTGTCATTTGCCCTTTAACAGTTGTCATCATTGTCATTTGCCCTTTAACAGTTGTCATCATTGTCATTTGCCCTTTAACAGTTGTCATCATTGTCATTTGCCCTTTAACAGTTGTCATCATTGTCATTTGCCCTTTAACAGTTGTCATCATTGTCATTTGCCCTTTAACAGTTGTCATCATTGTCATTTGCCCTTTAACAGTTGTCATCATTGTCAGTTGCCCTGTAACAGTTGTCATCATTGTCATTTGCCCTTTAACAGTTGTCATCATTGTCAGTTGCCCTTTAACAGTTGTCATCATTGTCAGTTGCCCTTTAACAGTTGTCATCATTGTCATTTGCCCTTTAACAGTTGTCATCATTGTCATGTGCAATGTCTTGGCGTGGTATCGGATTGATAGATGTATGTCAGATGTCTGTACTGCGGTTGCACTGAGGAAGAGAGCCGAAAAGGATGGCAGAGTAATAAAGCGGATTGCATGAATGGCTACTCAACATTTTAATTGGGGACTAGATGGATGTATTTGTAATACATGTATCTCTTATTTTTTATGCCACGGACTAATGATGTATTCTCCCTCTCCCTCTGTCTCTCTCTGTCTCTGTCCGTCTCTCTCTCTCTCTCTCTCTCTCTCTCTCTCTCTCTCTCTCTCCACCCCTTCCTCTCTCTTTTTCACAATGTTGTATATCGATGTATGTGTTGTCTGTTTGTTTCAATATTGATTCATGTCGACTTGTGTTTTACCCCAAAACAAGGACTGTTGGCCTGTGTCATCATTTCCATCGTCCACTATATCCCCCCCTCTCTCTCTCTCTCTCTTCCCCTCTCTCTCTCTCTCTCTCTCTCTCTCTCTCTCTCTCTCTCTCTCTCTCTATGTCTATCTCCTTCTCTCTCGCTCCCCTCAATCTCTCCCTCTCTATCTCTATCCCCCTCTCCCTCTCTCTCCCATCTTACCATCATCTGTCTTCTGATCGCGGCAAGAACTTGAGATACCCCCCCCCCCACACCACTACCTACCCCCCCCCCCCCACCCACACACACACACCACTCCCCTCCCCCAATAACCACACTCTCAAACTGTTGTCACTCATAATGAGCCAGCAGTCCCTAATCCACAAGCAAAGGTTGAGGGAGGAAGTGACTCACAAAAACACCTTAAGCTGAGTGTTAACGCGAAAGGCCAAGGCTTTACGTGATCGCCCTGGACAGGGTAAATGGCAAGACAGGCCAGCAAAGACCACGGTCAAACGGAAGCCGAGAGAGGGCTGTCCGAGCCGTCCAAATCTTCGCTCCATGTCGTCATGTCGTCTGCCTGTCTGAAGTGAGAATAGCCCAGCCCGTAAAACGCGTGTTTGCGAGATCACCCAAGTGCTTAGCCCATTTTAGGTTCAAATCCAGTAAGCGTAAGACGCAAATGAAGAAAGTAATTTTAGGTATGGTGAGATTACACGAAGGGAAAGGATGTCTGCACTCTGTAAGTTAGTGTTGGTCATGATAGTGACTGACCGCCACGCCTACCACGTGCTCGTCCCGGTTCTGGTTCAAGTCCACAAGGCGTAAGACACTAAGACACGAAGAGATTTTGTATATGTGGTGAGATTGCATTGAGGGGAAGGATGTCTGTACTCAGCAAGTTAGTGTTGGTCATGTTTGTAACTGACCGCCACGCCAACCACGTGCTCGTCCCGTTTCTGGTTAAAGTCCACAAAGCATCAGACACTAAGACACGAAGAGATTTTGTAGGTGTGGTGAGATTGCATTGAGGGGAAGCATGTCTTATACTTCACTAAGTCAGTGTTCTATCGTGTCCAAGCCTTGTCGTTTTATTGACTGACCATCACGCCAAACAAGTGCTCGGCTCGTTTCAGATTCCAACGTCCTGAGAGTAAGACGCAAAAGAACGCAGTCATTTTATGTGCGGAGAGGTTGCATTGTAGAGAAGCACAAATCATTATCAAATGACTTACTGTGATTGTGTTTTTACAGAGTTCTAGAAGCACTATACGTGTGTCGAAGACGTGTACGCCTACGTGTAGATTTTGACGTGACCCGGCCGTACACGTCGAAGAGATTTGGTCCACATACACATGACGTGAAGATCCTGGCAAACGTGCGTCGTGAAAGATGCATTTGACGAAGTTACACGTACACGTTCTGAAAAATACCCCCCCCCCCCCCCACTGTGTGGACCTCTCTAGTGTTCTAGATATGGTGTCCTTGGATGGTGTTGGTGAACCACCATATCTTTGTGATATATCGTGTCCTTGGTCGCCAAGTGGGTCACTGTGCTACTGTGACAGCAAAGACCTCCATTATGTCAAGTTCCAACCGTATCTCAAACTTGCCGTAACAATGTAAATGTTACAAATTGCACAACGTCCGTTGTTGTTGTTGTTGTTGAGAATCCATGCTTAAAAGTTGTTCACGGTTGTCGAAGGCTCCGTGACGCACGCGTGTAAACGTGCTTGAAGCTTCCGAGAACTTTGACATATATACCTTGTTAATTGTGAATGTCGATTCAATCTGCAATAAAAAAAATTGAAAACAATAAATAAAAAAAAGCACACAAAATCCAGGTGGCGAAGAAGGTCGGATCTTGCGTGTGTTATTTTTCAATTTTAAAGTAAACAACGGTGTGTAGGTTCAGGTCATGCAGGCAGATAGATTTACACGTTTTGACCTACATTGAATAGACCAGCAGAACAAAACTAAGCTTACCGCAGTACAGTACAGATAACTTACTGGCCTAAGACTGAAAGCCAGGCATCAAAGTAAGGCTCACCTAAATAATGACGATTGAAGAAGTAAGTAATTCAAATTTGAACACTGAAGCACAACAGCTCGAATAGGCACAAATTCAGCAATCATCCTCATCGCTTGTAGAATCACACACTCGCAGTCTTTTTGGCGTAATGCCATGCTCTATTCAAACAAGGCTAAATCACATACACCGCCCTCCTCCTACCTGAACTTAAGTTCCCAATTCTGATATATTATTTTAGCAAGTTATATTTAATATTCTTATTTGGCTAATAATGTTTTATTTTCATTTATTTTTTATTTTTTTAATTTTTTTATTATGTTTCTAGTTACGTATTTATTTACTTATTCAGCCAGTTATTTATTACATTATTTTGGCATTATCCAAAAGTCTGAAAAATATTTTACATAAATAAAAAGCAAATAAGCCTACAAAACCGCTCCACTCCAACTATATACAGCGTACAAAATCTTTACTTCCATCCCCATTTTGAAATATCGCAACAACAGACTTCCAGATCTATAACACGATCATATGTGTTCTCTGTTTGCATGTCTGTCCAGTGTCCTGTCCCCCCATAAAGCATATCAACTCTACCTGTCCCAAGATAGGCCAATTGGTTCTAAGAGGACGTTAAAACCAATTATCATCATCGTAATGCCTCTGACAACCGACTTGGGTCACCGACTGAAACCGGCCGGTAACTGCACAGTTTCGAATGCATTGAACTGCGCAATCTCTGTAATTCGTTTTCTTAAGCAGTATTGATGACTAAATACAAAAGCAGACGTTTTATGGCGCGTTTACCGAAAAGACAAAAGAGGACTCGTTTCTCGTTTCGCACATGAATTTGATGACACGATTTGCGGTCGCTGAAGGTTTGGCCAGCAGAAAACAGGCACTCGCAGAGTTTGTGTCAAAAAGTGGTGTTTTTTAATAAAAACGTCGGAGGAATGGGATAAAAAGCTTACACACCTCGTCCTAAATATCGTGCATATTTTCCCTCGGGTAGATTTCCAGGTATTACCTCGCCAGAGGCTCGGTAATACCTGAAAATCGACCCTAGGGAAAATATGCACGATATTTAGAACTCAAGTGTGTAACCTACATGTATGCTGACCATTGTAACGAAAACCCGAGTCACTATCTGAAAACTGATCATTGTACCGAAAACCCGAGTCACTACATGTGTATGTATGCTGACCATTGTAACGAAAAACCGAGTCAATTTACGTCTTGCAGCGAGAAAGCATGACGAAACGCACTGCTTTTAGGAGGGCGGGGGAAGGGGGAGGGCGAAGCTAACCTTTTGATTATTTCGTGAACCAACACTGTAAAACCAAATAGTAGTTCTGAATGGGATTACTTGACGATTCGACCAATCGAGTGTAAAATTCAAAGGAAGGAATATGACACCAACGCTTGGTTTGAGTACGTAACCGGATACAAATGCTTTTCCGAAATGAACAGAACATTGTTTGTGTGTGTGTGTGTGTGCATCTAATTGTTTTGGGTTATATTTGTTATTTGTTCATTTTAACACAACTCTATAACTGGAGGAAAAACAACAACACCACACCTCTGCTCTAATTTTAAAACATTATATTTTATGAAGGAAATAAGACTTAATTGTGTAGTTTGGTTGATAGAACCTGACAGTCCATGTTTTCACGGTCGCACAGAACTCTTCATTATGGAATCAGCTGTGAGAAGGTTAGGAAGACAAGGAGCAAAACCCCAAAAAGAGACAACTGTTTACCGCACGGAAGTCGTTATCGTCGTTGCATGGAATTCGATGTTCATATAAAAACAACAGGCGTAAAGCGTTGAGCGCGTGACACGCATAACATCGATGTCTCCAATCTCATCTGTGTTCAACCGTTCTTGAATAAATATAGTGGTTTTAACTGTTCATGGCTTGGAGTTTCTCTTCCAAACGAGATCAGCTGCAACTGTTCGTGAGAGAAGATTGATATTCGAGAAGTTACGTCTTTTAAGAAAACAAACTACGACTACGACAAATATAAAATTGTCGGAACCGTTGCTCGATCTTTGTATATATTATATTAGATAGCATAATCTCTCTTTTAATGTTCTTAGTCACAGCCATCTAGCGAAATGAAAACTTGTCATAGCCTTAATTCGCTGTATACGCAGGAACTTCTACAACTTCTACAAATTATATAATCCACCGAAGCACCCACTTGTATAATCTTCCCAAGTGAAAATAGGTCTCTAATTAATCAGAAACCCCATGGTGGCAGACGATCGGTCACCAAAAAGAAAAAAAAGAAAAAAATTCGGCAGAGTGCACAAGCCGAAGAATTTAAGGTAGATACACGGGCGTTGTCTCTGCGTCCTCAGCAGTAAATGGTTCGTTACACCATTCAGCTTTGCTGCGTTCAACTCGTTATTTTTCTCTTCCACTGACGTGTCTCCTTATATTCTCTTCCACGGAAATGTCTCCTTACTATTCTCTTCCACTGACATGTCTCCTTACTATTCTCTTCCACTGACATGTCTCCTTACCACACACAAGGCAAGTGGAATGAGGACACAAGGTAGCCCCGGCTCCGCAACATGCTCTGCAGGTGGATGGGTGAACTAATGGACTACAACATGCTCTGCAGGTGGATGGGTGAACTAATGAACTACAGCATGCTCTGCAGGTGGATGGGTGAACTAATGAACTACGACATGCTCTGCAGGTGGATGGGTAAACTAATGAACTACAAGATGCTCTGCAGGTGGATGGGTGAACTAATGAACTACAAGATGCTCTGCAGGTGGATGGGTGAACTAATGAACTACAACATGCTCTGCAGGTGGATGGGTGGATGGGTGAACTAATGAACTACAAGATGCTCTGCAGGTGGATGGGTGAACTAATGAACTACAAGATGCTCTGCAGGTGGATGGGTGAACTAATGAACTACAAGATGCTCTGCAGGTGGATGGGTGAACTAATGAACTACAAGATGCTCTGCAGGTGGATGGGTGAACTAATAAACTACAA